>NC_054487.1:41947184-42247184 GCF_017639515.1 Carcharodon carcharias | reverse complement strand
GAATATTGAATTGAGTGAGGGAGGAAGTAAGAATTAAGAGGTGGTACTAAGTTGCCAACCCTCCAGGATTGGCCTGGAGTCTCCAGGAATTAAAGGTGAATCTCCAGGACATTGGATTTTTTGGTCATTTTCTATGAACATTTCTCTTTACCAGATATGTTTGGTGGTTGGGTGGGGGGGTGGGGGGTGGTGTGGGATGGAGCCTGTTTGTCTGACAGTTGAGCATCATCCAATTGGGTAATGAGTTTTTTTGCTTTCCAAATGTTGTAGGAAGTCTGTGTGTCACAAAGATGGATATGTTGACTGATTAATGCTGGAGTGAGGGCAAGTTATGTAATGAAACCGCCAAGAATGCATTTAATCACAGCTGGCAACCCTAAGTGGTAATGTTATGTTGTAAATGAGATAGAGACGTGATGACTTGAAAGTGAAATAGCTAAAGAAGTGATGATTATTAATTGCTAGATTCATCTGTATAAATGCTACCATTTGAACTGTCCCAACACTTAAAACTTGGCTTTTAGGCTCAGGACAAAAGGCAGTTTCCCATAAGCAGATCATGTCTCCATTCAACCGAAACTAGTTTTTATATACAAGTGTATTATGCATTATGATCATGTTTACTTTTATTGTTCAATATCGCATCCTACAATAGCGTGATCTAGAGCCAAAATAACAAATCTGCTTTTATATGTGATCAAAAACAGTAATCTCGCTGCTAAATATACATCCCAATACTTGAGTGTTGGGCTAATTAATACTTTACAGATAAGTGAACAAAGTAACCTTTAGAATAAATCTCACCTTACTTCTGTAGTACTTTTCATAGCAAAATATAACATTATGCCAGAGCGTCCCTTTTAGCAGCAAACAGTACTCTTCTGACCTTAAAAGTTCTCTGAATCTGGACAGCCATAAATTCAAAGGAGAGATTATTCCCTGGTTAGATTTTGCTTCTTCGCAAACCTTCCATGGTCAGAGAGCAAAATCTTTGTTTTCGGGCTGTACAGGAAGCCAACAGCTTAATTTTTTAAATCTTCCCTAGTTCCCCATGCCTAATTATTTATCAGTAAATGTGCCAATTAACCACTGATTGTGGATCTATTTCCTTTGAATTGACCACACACACACACACAGGTGAACAAATTAGAGACTGGAGTGTTGAAGATAATGGTTCAGAAATCCCAAGCCTCAAAGTTTAAGTACATGTCAAAATGATCATGGTATCCTATCATTTTCTTTACAGCATGAAAATAAATGAAATCATTGAGATTTTGATGTGGGCTAGAGCAGATGAGGAATGAGAGCTCAAATTTACTTAAAGCTTGTATTGGTCTGCATGTTCAATTGATCATCAGAGATCGACAAAATTTGCATAATGCCAGCCGGTGGACTAAAATGAGAGACATATTAGTTAATCCAGAAATCACCTAAGGCAATTTAACATTAGAGTGTGTACATAAGGTCGAGTATTTGTCCTACACAATGGGATCACATCACATCATTTAGTTTTGAAGGAAGATATTACTCCATGGAATGAATATAAAATTGAAGGCTTTCTCCTCTACAAACCGAAGTAATGTCTAGTGTTCCAAATGTGCGAGTCATTGCACAGGTCTTCGACAAGATCAAAATTCTCTCAACAATAATATTCAGTGGTGCAGATCCTCCTTGGGGAGATGTTACCAATCCTGTGCGGACATCACAGGATGGGTAGATTTAAATATGTACAGTTCACAACTTGATCCTGTTTGAATCTAAGCTAAGTCCAACCCATTTCTTCTTCATCAAGAAGTCCACCTCCATAGCATTGCCCATCTTTGCCTCTGCCTTAGCCCAGCTTCTGTCAAAACCATCATCCATGCCTTTGTCACCTCCAGGTTCACTATTTCAGGCTCACTATTCCAATGCTGTCTTTGGCCTTCCATGCTCCTGTGCTCTCTGACCTACATATGTTCCTAGTTGGCTTTCCTCCTCCTCATGTTCAAATCCATCTGTGGCAGCATCCTGCCCTATTTCTATTACCTTCTCCACCAAGAGCTCCTCTAAGAGCTTGCCTGCCTTAAACTCTGGTCTTGTGCATCTCAAAATTGCTTTGCCTCAATGTTGTTGGCCGTGCCTTCAGTTGTTAAGGCCATAAACTCTGGAATTCTCCCCCCCCCCCCCCCCCCAACCGTGTCTCTGTACCTCCTCTCTTTTCAAAGACCACCTGACCAAACTTTAGTCACCCTCTTAACAGCTGTCTCTGGCCTGATATTGATTTTGTCCAATTATGATTGATAATTCTGTGAAGCGATATGGGATGTTTTTGTATGTTAAAAGTGCGATATTAAATAATTGACGTTCTTGGGCTCAACGCAATTGAAATATGAAGCTCAAGCAAAGAAATGGTGGCATTGTTAATGCCTAGCAGCAGTCATTGGGAAGAAATCTGGATGCAACCCTGTTATAACTACTGAATTTAGCAAATGGAAGTTTGGTAATCAGGAATTTAAAATTTTGTAATTTCAACAAGGTTATACAATGAAAAAGATGAGCTGTGGACAAGTGAATTGGATGCAAAAGTGCTTGTATTGAAAGTACAAAGTTATTGTAAAAAGACAATTCTGTGTGTGAAATAGAAACTCAGCAATTATGCCTCAGTTTGTCAACCACTATTTTACTATTTCCATTTATGTTGTGAAACTATTATTTGAGAAGCTGTAATTTTACTGAAATATTAAGGTGGGGGAGGGAACCCTGAAATGAAGCAAAATATGGAAAGCAAGAACTAAAGTGATAATATTTTCTAACTCTAATTTTAACCCTAAGGTCAGGAATTTCTTTGGCTTCTCTTGCTTTGCCACTGCAATTTTGTCAGGAGCCTCGTTTACACATACATAGGGGATTTCCATCAAATCTCTCAGCACAAGAGGAAATTCCTGACAGACATTTCCTTTGATAAATTGATTTAAATGGCTTTTAAACATATTAGTCGATCTCTTCTGTTGCTCCTAGAAAGTCAGCAACTTTTATGGTTTAGAAGGTAAACTAACCAATTACAATAGCAAGCAACCCACCTACTCTTAACCACAGAACCAGTGTCTGAAATAAGGTGTCATTACCTTCCTGCACCCTCCCCTCTCAACAAGCTCTCCCTATCCCTATTTAATAGTCTGTTTAGGACAAAATCCTATCTTAATCTCCCCACCATTCTCTCTCTTTGTCTCTCTCTCTGTGACTCCCCCTCCCAAAGAGTCTACAGGGCCAGAGGAGAACCTTTCTCCTTGGGTGCCGCCACTGAACATTTTCCCTTCGTTCCCCAGCAGTGTCCTTCGTTCCCTTGCTATGCCCTGGGTTACAGCATTGTTAAAATAGTCAGGAGCTTGTTCAAACCAGAGACAGACACACAAACCACTTTTAACTTTCCTCCACTTTTTCCCCTTACCGTCTTCTTATTTCCTCGACATCTCTTCCATTTTTCTCTTTTCCGTCTATTTTTCTATGAATGTTTCTCCATTCACCCCTATCTTTCTTGTATCTCTCTCCTGTTTATTTGTGTAATACTTTACTTTTTCTGCCTCCACACCCTTTATGCTTCAGTAACCTTGTAGCATTGGTGACAAGAAAAGCAAAACAAAAAAATTAAGAATGATGTGGGCCCCAGGAAAAGCACGAAGAGAGAAGGGAAGGAGCCTGGCCACAGTTCTGGGTCATGGTCCGACAAACTCTCTCTCTCCATGGTCAGTTTTCAAGGGAACAAATTTGAATGGATGAGTGGACAAACGGACTTGGGAAAAGAAGGAGAATGACCACTCCTTTTTTTAAAAAGAAAATAATACTAGACCTGGGGAAACTGATCATTCTACCTAGGGGACAGATTTACCAAGTTTGGGATTGGTGTTTGCTGGGTCCAGAATGATCAGAAGCCGCGACTGATGGATTAAGCTCCCTTTGCAAGAGGCAAGGTCAGAGTTACAGGAGGCAATTTTATGGATACAACTTGGCTAAATTTTTTTTGATTGAGCACTGAAATATTAACAAATTGACAAGGGGTGTATCTTGTACATATATCCATGGATTGTGATTGGCTAGAATGTTTGTAACAATGTATTGGACGGATAGAATTTGTGTCATAAATGAGGGGTGTCTTTTTTTAAATGACAGCAAATTGTGCAAGAATTGTAATCCACCTGCTTCATTACAAGTAGGTTTTATTAATTGTGAATGGCCTTCATGAGGTCTTTGGAGGCATTGACCCAAGTTGAGGATATCGTAGGACACGGAGGGACCAAAAAATCTGAAGGTAAGTGACCTGTACCAATTTCAAGCAGCTGATAATAGAAGGTAATAGGTTATTTTGAAGACCCCTGGGCTTCTTGGTTTGATGTGGGGTTCAACACAGGGACAGGGCAAAGTTCATCTTAAACTGGGAAGGGGATTGTGAATATGTTGCTGAATACCAGAATGAGCACTTTTTGAAATGTAATTGCAAGAAAACATAAAGTCAGCTAATGTAAGAGTTTCAGTGACTGTGGAAAGGACAATTGGGGGGGTAAATTCCTATTGTTTATAAAAGGCACCCATGCAATAGATACAGACACTCTTTTGTTCATTGGTTCTCTGAACAAACACTTCCAATTGTTATTGCCCTCCATCGTATATAACAATTTGGCTCATTTTTAATGATCTCATCACTGGCTAACTGTCAGAACAGTGACCATGTCTTAAGGGCACCACAGGCTAGGCAAGTAGCAGAGACATTTCAACTTAGTGTACAGATGCTTGCATTTCTTACTACCTGAAAACATGATGCATGAAAGCATAGTGTGTCAATGTACCAGATCAGTGCAAATTGGGTTTTGGATGCATTGATTTTTCTAGTTTCCCATTGCATGCCAAGCCTCATTTAAGAGAGAGGGAATGTTGTAGAGTGTTAGATATAATGTGGGAAGGCTGAACGAACAAAAAAGACGGGATATTAGAGATCTTCTGCATTGTTGGAAACAAAAGTATTTCTGTTTAAAGAAAGAGATAGCTGCAAAGTTCAGTGGAGACAAACAATTGCTGCATTCAAAACATCTACAAGCTGACCAAGCTGATAACTTTTGAATCAATGCCAGCCAACTTTAATTTCTCTATAAAGAAGCCTAGAAATTGAAATTAACTCCACAATGCTGTTTAGATTCCACAGTCATGAGATTTTAAATATCAAGACTAAGGAACTATGTTTTTATGGTGCTACAGACCTGCATACTATGGACGACTGACTGTATAATAAATTTATCTGGCTATTTAGATGTCATAAGGCACGAGTACAAATTTTGAGTTTTCAGTGACAGCTTTACTGCTCCATATTCTCCATATCATTGTAGAAAATCCTGTCTACTTGACACAGTGCCTCTGTTATATCCAGTTGAGCTCTAATATTTGTAGTTTGCAACAATTGTAAATTTAGAAATTACTGAAGTGGGACATGAGTATTGAAAGGGTGATTTATTTTTGGGGAGATCAAAGACACTCCCAGAAGATTTTGATTTTTGACACTTTATTTTTGTACATTTTGTGATATCTTAGAGCTTACCGTAATTCTGCCTTTCAAGCCAAAAACTATTTCTACTTGAAGGGTTAGATTTGAACCAAGAAAATAATGGCAAATTGTGGATTTCAGAAGTTAAAATAGAAAAAAATCAAACCAATACATTGAACATTTTGCTACTATTATTACAAATATTAATTTTAACTCAATTCTTTTAAACCTGTTGAGATTTATTTCCTTCTGGTACTAAGAATTATATACTGGCATAATTCAAAATTAAGTAAAGCACACAACAGGACTATAGATCAGCGCTTGAATTTTATATTCCCAGAAATGCCTTCCTTTCTGACTGCCTCCAGTCTAGGGATTTTTTAATTTGATTTTAACATATGGATGTCATCTGCTCTGAATATAGGCGGCATGGTCTTTGCTATTAGTTACTTAAGAACAGGATTACACCATTGAACCCCTCGAACCTCTTCCGCTGTTCAATAAGATCATGACTGATTTATATCTTCACTCCATCTACCTGCCTTTGTTCCATGCCCCTTGCCTAACAAAAGTCTATCTACCTCGGCTTTGAAATTTTCAATGCCTAAATTTAGTAGCTATTTCGGCAATACTAAATAATACCTATGTGTGGGTAAGTAAACTGAAAATAGTTATGTTACATAACAAGTCAACTGGGCACTCAGTGAATGCATACCTCTGCCATGATGTGTTAACTCAAAATTGTTACAATTACACAGCTCTTCCATAAGGCGCTTCCCTTTATGGTTGATGTCTGTAACTACAAAATTTAGAAAAAAAATAAATATTTTTATTAAAAGCTTCCATCTCACTGTGAAGGCTTCAGGCTAATCTACATCCAACAAACTGCTCTGAAAACTCTGCGCACGTTTTGATAGCTGTGACAAATTGCACCATAGTAGCTGAGACAATCCACAACTTTCTGAAACAATCAAAAATATTCCAAATAAACTATATTCAAGATTAATTTTTTAAAATCAATTTGCCCTATCTCCCAATGTTAGTGGATCCTTTAGAAAATTCCAGGATCCAGGTTGGCATCTTCGCCAAAAAACAAATCAGTTCTTCCTTGGGCTGTACCTTGTGTACCAAGTTTTGCTGAAATCCACCCATTAGTTTTTGATGTATATTGTTTGCAGCCAAATGGGCGAGGACATTACCTTTGCCCACCTTCAATGGGGGAAGTAACCTGATACTGCAGCTCTAAAACTCACAGGCCATCAGTTTGTATTACACACCACCACAGTGCATTATAGTAACATTTCAAATATGGGATTCTCATTGCAATTTATTTAAAATGAGTAAAGTTCATTATTATTTCCATCCCTCTCTTTATTTTCAAACCCTGGCAATTCCCTCTACAGTGACAGGAACATATAATAAAGCTAGTTAATACATTCATGACAAAGAATGTTCTGATTTTAAAAATGTAGCTGTAACTAGCCTTGGAACCTTCAGATAGCAGTCTAACATGTTCCTTTAAGGAAAGTTAAAAGCTTTTAATATTGTATTTTTATTGTTAGTTAAACATAACTTCTTGGGGTATAAGCACTTACTAGAAATGATTGGATGGATGTTAACTTTGCCAAAGTGTAAAAGAGATCATCATGAATTGGCGACCTCTGTTACATCTCTCCTCCTCTTTATGGTAAATAAACATTTGAAGCACAGGAAAATATGGAGAGAAAAAAGGGTGGTGGGATTTGTTTTGGATTGCTCTTGCATTAGGCTAGCAAAGTCAGAATGGACTGAATGGCCTCCTGCATAACAAATCTAACATTGCCAACCATGACAATGTCGGTGTTTTTGGATTGCTGTTTGTGAGATGTACTCTCCTGACCTCCTTACTTTCCAACTGTACTATATAGGTGCATCAAAACAGTGGCCAAGCATTTCCTTGGGGAAAGGGGGATGGAAACCACAGGAGAACATTACAAAAGATGCTTGTAAGGTTTGGGTCAGTCTCTTTAATTTAGGTTAAAATGGAGGAATGAAGATGGTTTGAATTCTTCCTGACAACAATCTAGTGGCTTGGTTAATAAAGGGGTGTTGGGGGCGTCGGGGGGAACCAGGTTGTTTTGCTGGGAAGGAAGTGCAAGTTGTTGACAACTGTTGACAATGGTCAGAATACCTGTGCTGACTGTGGGTAAACCATTAGTCTCGAGGTGTTGGGAATGTCAGGTTTTATAAACAGTTATTCTTTAAATTTCTATTTAATTCCATGCTGGAATGGAGTTGGGGGTCTCTAGGATAGCTAATTAGCATTTCTAACGATACAAGGCCCATGTGATTCACACTGCCTTGATTGACTTTAGGAAGGAAAAGTCATTAGAAAACCAATATGATATCAAGTTGTAAGTTATCCCTGAACTTCTCAGGTCAGTCTGCAAGAGCCTGAAAAAGAGAGATGGGGCAGCCAGTTCTACACCTGAAGCAGGGGAAACGATGACTCTGTTGTTCACCATGCAGAATGCGGGTGAGATCTTGTGTTCAGATTGAAGAGGTTAAATACACAAGGATTTAAAGGAGGCCGGAAGATTCGCCTAGCTTTGGCTACAGGGAGGTATCTCCAGGGTAACCTTCACCATGAAAATCAGTTCAGGGATGAGAAGTTAGCCAGTAGGGAAAGGAAACAGGCCACCAGGAGCAGAGTAGAGCTTTGGACAGTTTCTGGGAGAATAAAATGCCTACTTAAGGGACACAGTAAAGTATTACTATGGCTAGGGATCTCGGGTTGTTTAAGAAGTTAAATAGGGAAACTTTTCTGTATTTTTGAATATAAATTGCCTGCTCAATAGTGTTTAAAAGATGTTGCTTTTAGTTTGTTTGTTACAGTAAAAGCCTTAAATCTTGTTCTGTGATCCTTCCAGTCAGCCATTGGAAATCTAAACTTGTAAAAAGATATCCGACTCTACGGGAATCATAAGAGTCCCTCCTCAATAACTCTTTTACGTCCTCTGTTCACAAGAAACTTTGAGGATAGATGAGGAGTAGATCACCTGCAGATCCTCATCCCTAGACTGCAAGAGCCACATAGTCTAGAAGGCTACAGAGACAACTAGAATAAAGCTGGTTGCATGCCTTCATGGCAGATGAAATGTCCTTAAAACTCATAACACCAGTGGAGCAGAAATTTCTTGCTGCATTTAGGTTGTTAACACCTTGAAAGATATTACAACTTCCAAATCTAATGCTTTCCTCACACAAAATTGCATGCTTGCTTTTTTTCTCCAGAAAGGATAGAACTAAAATCAGGATACGATTGTGTTCATTGCACCAAGCACCAAATTCCCCTGCTACACTTTTAATATGCTGCAAAGATTAGCTATCTCACTGTTACATAAATCTCCAAAACTGAGCAAATTAATAATTTCATAGCATAATGAGAATTTCAAGAGGATCAGTAATTGTGACTTTTATTCCTCATTATGGGTAACCCAAGCTGTCATATGACACAAAGTTGAAAGCTTAAAAATGTTTATAGATAAAACATTCATTGAACAGAGAAGGCTATTGGTATATAATTCAGTTGACAAAATAATGTGGCTCATTGCCAGCCCAACAGATTCACTACTGAGATTTTGTAATGACAGAAACACAAGACGGAGAGTACAATTTACACTAAGAAACAGTCTGAGTTTATATGTTAACCTGTTCATCTGAACAGCACAGCCCATGTGTGCCTATGCTTTTGTAAACTGTGTACTTTCACTTCTGTAAGGCAAACAGGTTCCTGCAGATTTACACTGGCGTGAGAACAATTGTTTTGGGGAAAGACACAGATCCATGCAGGAGTGCAACTTGTGCCTGTGTTAAACAATAAAATAACTTGCATTTATGTAGCACCTTTAACATAAAACCTCACAAAGCACTTCATAGGAGTCCTATAAAGCAAAATTTGACTCCAAGTCACGAGTTAAAAGGGCAGATGACCAAAAGCTTGATCAGAGATTGGTTTTAAGGAATATCCTAAAGGAGGAGAGAGAGGCAGAGAACCAGAAAGGTTTCACAGAATCAAAGATGTTTACAGCACAGAAGGTGGCAATTTGGCCTATTGTGTCTGTGCTGGCCCTCTGAAGGAGCAATTCACTCCATAGTACTACATTTTAAGGGAGGGAATTCCAGAACTTAGGGCCTAGGCAGCTGAAGGCATAACCAACGATGATAGAATAATTAAAATCAGGAATGCTCAAGAGGCCAGAATTAGAAAAGTACAGATATCTGGGGGTGTTATAGGGCTGAAGTGGTAATGGGTGATCAGGACATGATACAAATTAGGACATAGCAGAGTTTTGGATAATCTTGAGTTTGCAAAGAGTAGAATGTGGGAAGCATTAGAATAATCCAAGGTTAGAAGTAGCAAAGGCATGTTTGAGGGATTCAGTAGCAGTTGAGCTGATGCAGGAATGGAGACGGTACAGAAGTGGAGATAATTGTTTGGTACTGCAGACAGTGAGTATTGCTGAAAAGAGAGACACGTTGTCAAAGCTTTTCATATTGCACTCATCAGAATAAATGCAAAAATGTCAATTTCAAAGCAAACAACCATTTATCTTGCATGAGAAAAGGATGCTGTTGTTGGCCGGACAGCTCTGATTTCTCAACCCGTTGCCATGAAGGATGCAACAGGGAGCTATTGCTCCCCATGCTTTTGTTTAATCAAAAACAGTGCCTGGACATGCTCCTTCTGCTTGTAGAGGACAGGGCACTGTGTTTGAATATATGTAGCAAGGGTAGTGAGCTACAAATGATGATCTTAACTGTGCTGATAATCTTTGTTGTGCTAATTCTCAGCATCCTCAGTATTGTTCAGCAAGTGCTGCCCAATCAGGGAATCACATCTAATGTTAGACATTATGTTCTGAGTTTTACAAACATGGGCTGGCTGTCGGCATCTGGGTGATGGCATAGATGTGTAGTCAGAAGATTATCTCAGGTTCAAATATGACATCAAATTTGCAAACAGTGTGGCTCAGCCTCAAGCAGTGAGTTTGTCCTGTAGGGATTGCTGTGATTATTGCAGGCTTGGATGTCTGCACATGCTCCAAATTTTGCTTTATGATATGCTTTGAAGTTTTGTTTTGGAGATTTTTAGTGCCAATAACAAAATTCGACACTTCCGTTTTGATTATTTTTATATATAGTTTATGACCCACCCACTGGTGAGGTTTCCCAAAGTTGTTGTTCCAGACAAGAACCCTCAATTTATCACCATCTGGCTAGGACACAACCAAGTTGTTATGCCCCCGCTGAGGAGGGATGAACTGCCTCCTGTCTTTATTCAGTAAACACCATCCCCCCCCCTCCCCCTCAACAAGATCTAATCTAAAATGGACCCTTTTTGAGGATACCTTTTCCCCAGACCCAATCAGGTTTTGAAGAAGCCAATTTGATCAGACTTTCTTGAGTTAAAGGTAAAAGTAAGTTTATTAACTACTAAAAGCAAGAAAGGATAAAACACATGCATAAACAGTCATACAGCAAGGTTACAGTTTAAAGTAAGAATTTAGCTTGACTTGTGGGGAGTAAGTAATTGGGCTTTATGGCCATTGCAATTTGAGATTCCAGTACAATTGACTTTGATAGATGAATAATTGGTTTCAAGGCTCCGGTAGTGTTGACTTCGGTAGAGAGGGTGAGAGATTGGGATATCTGCAAAATGGTGATTTGCAGGGGTGCTGTGTGTGGCTGTTACTTCTGAGACAAACTTCCAGCATTTGCTTTCTCAGAACACCCACCAACAGACAGACACCAATGCAGCTTGTCAGCTCACTTTTAACCCTTCTTTCTATATTCCAAGCGGGAAGTGAATTCACAAATCTGGGCATTGCTGACAGGATTTGTTGTTGAGGTGATACACATCTCCCATTATGCCCCATTGTCTCTACCGGAGGGAGCAATTAGTTTCTGGATGTCTTTAGAAACATCTTATCTAGCAACAGGATGGAGTTTTATTACCTCATGGGGAGTCACCCTGCAGCATTCTAGCCAGTGGCTTGTGCGCACTTTTTAAAAAAACTCAAGACTTATTTTTAAAGTCCAATATTTCCAGATGCAATTTGGTGTTTTCCCTTCATTATCATGACAATAGTTGGACAGATTAATTTTGGCATTAATCAGTTTGGTTAAACTCATATGCAAGTTTACTTGTTGTGGTGTTGCAGGCTTGGTGCTAGGTCTGGGGAGGGCTGGTTCCTGATTACATCCTTAATGGCTGAGTGCATTCTTGCTGTAGTTTGAGCTCCTTCCCTTTCCTTTGTATCCCTAACATTGAGTGTGAGGTCCAGAGCTGCAGCATTCTGATAAACTGTCGTGACAACTCTGCACTTTTTAGCTGAAATCTTGGTATAAAGTGCACTTACTTCATATCGACCTCACATTACAATGTAAATCTGGGTGGAGATAAAGCTCCACCTGACTCCAAAACAAAGTTCAAAGAGATTCCCTCCTCCAGAGAGTCTCACTCCTGCCTCTGGATTTAAACAATAGCTGTTAGAGTTGGTATGAAGTAAAACCATTTGGTCTTGACACTAATGCAGCTTTAAAAGAACCAAAGAGCAAGAAGATCAGCAAGAAGACAAGTCCATCTTTCCTTTTAGTGGGAGAGAGGTGAGAATACGTTTTCAAGTTGAAGTCTATTTAGGAGCACGAGTTAAAAGGAAATTAGTTTGAGACTTGTCACGGCTTCTTTAAGTAGAACTTAACAATGATTAGTGATGACTCAGTGCTGCTTAGAATCTTAGATTGACTACTCTAAAAATAGTTGTGTTGGTCAACTGTTTTATTTATCTTATGAACAACCTGAGGGTCTTTAATAGGAAATATTTATGTCTGTTCAGTCTAATGGGAGAAGCTGACAGTTTATCGCTGGTTCATTTGCTTATTGTTTGAGAAAAGATTGAAGCCTTAAGCGAAAAGTGGTATCTGGTGGAGAACTGCATCCATGCTATAATAAACGTAATAAAAACTATAATGTATTAAATTTAATACCTAATAAGGCTCATTATGGGTTACAGTGGATATGAAATTGGAGTCAGCATTTGGTGAAACTCCAGTTCCACCAAGAAATGGTCATTCTTGAAATGGAGGCTCAAGAAGAGGTGGCAGGGCAACAGGAGGAGTGGCTACTTTGAATGAGCAAAATGAACTTTGCAAATGAATTTTGTTTCCGATTTCCAGCATCCGGAGTATTTTGCTTCTAAATGAACATTAGTGGCTGTCCAAAATTGTTCCCTCTGATACTATGACCATTTATGACGTGACTGTACAAATCAAGGGTGGTTCTGAAAGGGAAAAGACTTCCCAGTGGAATATCATCTGTGAACTGCGTCTGTGACAGTTGGTGAGGGAACCAATAAAAGGGAAAAACATACTTGACCTTGTCCTCACCAACCTGCCTGCCACAGATGCATCTGTCCATGACAGTATCGGTAGGAGTGACCACCGCACAGTCCTTGTGGAGACAAAGTCCCAACTTCACATTGAGGATACCTTCCACGGCGGCACGACCACCATGCTTAATGGGATAGATTTCAAACAGATCTAGCAACTCAAGACTCGGCATCCATGAGGCACTGTGTGCCATTAACAGCAGCAGAATTGTACTCAAACGCAATCTGTAACCTCATGGCCTGGCATATCCCCCACTCTGCTATTACCACCAAGCCAGGGGATTAACCCTGGTTCAATGAAGAGTGCAGGAGAGCATGCCAGGAGCAGCACCAGGCATACTTAAAAATGAGGTGTCAACTTGATGAAGCAGTAACAAATGCGTGCCAAATAGCAAAAATAGCAAAAGCAGCAAGTGATAGAACTAAGTGATCCTACAACCAACAGAGCAGATCTAAGCTCTGTAGACCTGCCATATCCAGTGGTGAATGGTGGTGGACAGTTAAACAACTCACTGGATGAGGAGGCTCCACAAATATCCCCATCAATGATGGGGGAGCCCAGCACATCAGTGCAAAAGATAAGGCTAAAGCATTTACTCCAAACTTCAGTAGAAGTGCCGAGTGGATGATCCATCTCAGCCTCCTCCAGAGGTCTCCAGATTCACAGATGGTAGTCTTCAGCCAATTCAATTCACTCCACGTGATATCAATCTGGAAAGTGCAAAGGCTATGGGCCCTGACAATATTCCAGCAATAGTACTGACGACTTGCACTCCAGAACTTACCATACCTCTAGCCAAGCTCTTTCAGTACAGCTACAACGCTGGTATCTATCCGGCTATGTGGAAAATTGCTCAGATATGTCCTGTACACACAAAGCACGACACATCCAACCCAGCCAATTACCATCAGTCTACTCTCGATCATCAGTAAAGTGATGTAAGGAGTTATCAAAGGTGCTATGAAACGGTACTTGCTTGGGAATAACCTGCTCAAAGACGTTTGATTTCTGCCAGGGTCACTCAGCTCCTGACCTTATTACAGCCTTGGTTCAAACATGGGCAGGAAAGCTGTACTCCCGAGGTAAGGTGAGAGTGATTGCCCTTGACATCAAGGCCATATTTGATCGAGTGTGACACCAAGGAACCCTAGCAAAATAGGAATCAGGGGGAAAACTCTCCACTGGTTGGAGTTATACCTATCACAAAGGAAGATGGTTGTGGCTGTTGGAGGTCAGTCATCTCAGCTCCAGGACATCACTGCAGGAGTTCCTCAGGGTAGTGCCCTTTGCCCAACCATCTTCAGCTGCTTCATCAATGACCTTCCTTCATAAGGTCAGAAGTGAGGATGTTCGCTGATGATTGCACAATGTTCGGCACCATTTGCGCCTCCTCGGATACTGAAGCAATCCATGTCCAAATGCAGCAAGACCTGGACAATATCCAGGTTTGGGCTGACAAGTGGCAAGTAACATTTGCACCACACAAGTGCCAGGCAATGACTATCTCCAACAAAAGAGAGTCTAACCATCGCCCCTTGGCGTTCAATGGCATTACCATCACTGAATCCCCCACTATCAACATCCTGGGGGTTACCATTGACCAGAAACTGAACTGGACTAGCCATATAAATACTGTGGCTACAAGAGCAGGTGAGAAGCAAGGAATCCTGTGACGAGTAACCCACCTCCTGACTCCCCAAAGCCTCCCCACCATCTACAAGGCACAAGTCAGGAGTGTGATGGAATACTCCCCACTTGCCTGGATGAGTGCAGCTCCCACAACACTCAAGAAGCTTGATACCACCTAGGACATAGCAGCCCTATTGATTGGCACCACATCCACAAACATTCACTCCCTTCACCACCGACGCACAGTAGCAGCAGTGTGTACCATCTACAAGATGAACTGCAGGAATTCACCAAGGCTGCTTAGACAGCACCTTCCAAACCCACAACCACTACCATCTAGAAGAACAAGGGCAGTAGGTAGATGGGAACACCACCACCTGGAAGTTCCCCTCCAAGTCATCCACCATCCTGACTTGGAACTATATCGCCGTTCTTTCACTATCGCTGGGTCAAAATCCAGGAACTCCCTTCCTAACAGCACTGTGGGTGTACCTACACCACATGGGCTGCAGCGGTTCACGAAGGAAGCTCACCATCACCTTCTCAAGGGCAACTAGGGATGGGCAATAAATGCTGGCCCAATCAGTGAAGCCCACATCCCATGAATGAATTTTTTTAAAACTGACAAATTTGTATTTATATGTGGAACTTAAATTGCTTTTAATGTATGAAGAATACTACAGTGACAACAGGTTAAAAACTGGAAATAAGAAATCCATATTAAGTTATGGAATATGTGAATATAAGAAGCAGGCAAGGTATTTTGTCCTTGATATTTATTCTGTGACAGTCTTTTTCTCCCCCTCTTTGAACACCAAATCTTTTAATATGCTTATTTGTAGAGAAAGGAACTGTGGAATTATAGATGTATGAACAACTTTGGAGATTTTTAAAAAGAACTATCAATTAGTCTTAGATTTATTGTCAACTTGGAAGATGAGGCCGAGAGTAATGAATCTAAGCTCGTGGCCCCTATAAAGCCAGGTGTGAACAGGATGGCACATGGGAGTGGACGAAAAAGTGGAGTTAAGGCCAATGATCATCCATGATTTTATTGAATGGCAGAGCAGGCTTGGGCCGGATGGTCTCCTACTCATTTAAGTTTTTATGTGAGGGGTCAAAGATCAGAGACCTCGCAGTTGGAATGTACGTTGAGAGTTGAACAATGTGCGTTAATGAGTGGCAGTAGTGATGGTGACTCCAATATGCTCAGGTATGCCTAAAATCTTGAACCAGGCTCTTGTGCCAAGTGAACAAGGGACACTTGAAGCAGTGTGCTGAGATACGGATCTGATTCCTCCTTACACTGTTAGACATGATCAATTCTGAAGTAAGTTTTAATTTTTTTAAAAATTCGTCCATCCTATGTACTCACTGTGGTAACTGTAACTTGCTGTGGTGCTTTCTTAAGGTTTGGTTTGAATGTTGAGTCAATGCATTTAACCATAAAATACATAGTGTCCCAGCTCCAGCAGTGGTCATGATGATGAACAGCATATGCCAAAAATCTGCATGTTAAGTGTTCGGTGATGAAATGGTGCACTGGACAATGGTCCGTAGACTTAACAGTAACAGAAAGTAAAAATAACACATTACTTCCCAACAGTATCTGGCAGCTCTCTTAAATTTTGCTTTTTAACAGTTCAACTGCCTTTTTGGTTGTTGTGTAAGTAAAAACTTTAGTATTTTCCTATTGTAAAAAAAAGTGTTTGCCAACTCTTCACAGATCATCTCAACTTTTCCTTATCTCATTCACCTTTGCACTATCAAGGATATTTTTCATAGAGGCAAATTGTCAAGCAAGGTGATTTGCCAGGTTACAAAACCAATGTTACAGATGATGTGACAGGTAATGGAAGACACCAGTACATAACTGACTGTAGTTGTAGTAATATTGGTATCATATGAGAAAACAAAAACTGTTATGAATGTGTTATAGCGCATATACCTTCTGTCTTTGGTTTCTACATTGCCGCAGTGGTGAATGTGATTATATTTTAAGATTTGTGAAGCAGACATTGCCAGGATCAGCATCTCCCCGGCAATGCACAAGTGAGATGACAGCATTTTTTAAATTGCACAAAATGTAGTATATGAAAACAAATCAATGGATGGCTCTTTAAATGCAGCGGTGCACTCAGCTTGAGGGCTTAACACCTCGGTCAACAGGATATGTAGCAACTGACCACTAAATAGCTGAAGTACTGAACAAGAGAAAAACAAAAACAAAAATAGAATTACCTGGAAAAACTCAGCAGGTCTGGCAGCATCGGCGGAGAAGAAAAGAGTTGACGTTTCGAGTCCTCATGACCCTTCGACAGAACTTGAGTTTGAGTCCAAGAAAGAGTTGAAATATAAGCTGGTTTAAGGTGTGTGTGTGGGGGGCAGAGAGAAAGAGAGAAGTGGAGGGGGTTGGTGTGGTTGTAGGGACAAACAAGCAGTAATAGAAGCAGATCATCAAAAGATGTCAACAACAATAGAACAAAAGAACACATAGGTGTTAAAGTTGGTGATATTATCTAAACGAATGTGCTAATTAAGAATGGATGGTAGGGCACTCAAGGTATAGCTCTAGTGGGGGTGGGGAGAGCATAAAAGATGTAAAAAAAGTTTTTTTAAAAAAATAATGGAAATAGGTGGGAAAAGGAAAATCTATATAATTTATTGGAAAAAAAAAAGAAAAGGAAGGGGGAAACAGAAAGGGGGTGGGGATGGGGGAGGGAGCTCACGACCTAAAGTTGTTGAATTCAATATTCAGTCCAGATGGCTGTAAAGTGCCTATTTGGAAGATGAGGTGTTGTTCCTCCAGTTTGCATTGGGCTTCACTGGAACAATGCAGCAAGCCAAGGACAGACATGTGGGCAAGACAGCAGGGTGGAGTGTTAAAATGGCAAGCGACAGGGAGGTTTGGGTCATTCTTGCGGACAGACCGCAGGTGTTCTGCAAAGCGGTCGCCCAGTTTACGCTTGGTCCCTCCAATGTAGAGGAGACCACATTGGGAGCAACGAATGCAGTAGACTAAGTTGGGGGAAATGCAAGTGAAATGCTGCTTCACTTGAAAGGAGTGTTTGGATCCTTGGATGGTGAGGAGAGAGGAAGTGAAGGGACAGGTGTTGCATCTTTTGCGTGGGCATGGGGTAGTGCCACAGGAGGGGGTTGAGAAGTAGGGGGTGATGGAGGAGTGGACCAGGGTGTCCCGGAGGGAGCGATCCCTACGGAATGCCGATAGGGGGGGGTGAAGGGAAGATCTGTTTGGTGGTGGCATCATGCTGGAGTTGGTGGAAATGGCAGAGGATGATCCTTTGAATGCGGAGGCTGGTGGGGTGATAAGTGAGGACAAGGGGGACCCTATCATGTTTCTGGGAGGGAGGGGAAGGCGTGAGGGCGGATGCGCGGGAGATGGGCCGGACACAGTTGAGGGCCCGGTCAACGACCGTGGGTGGAAAACCTTGGTTAAAGAAGAAGGAGGACATGTCAGAGGAACTGTTTTTGAAGGTAGCATCATCGGAACAGATGCGACGGAGGCGAAGGAACTGAGAGAATGGGATGGAATCCTTACAGGAAGCGGGGTGTGAGGAGCTGTAGTCGAGATAGCTGTGGGAGTCGGTGGGTTTGTAATGGATATTGGTGGACAGACATTGAGACAGAGAGGTCAAGGAAGGGAAGGGGAGTGTCAGAGATGGACCACGTGAAAATGATAGAGGGGTGGAGATTGGAAGCAAAATTAATAAATTTTTCCAAGTCCCAACGAGAGCATGAAGCGGCACCAAAGTAATCATCGATGTACCGGAGAAAGAGTTGTGGAAGGGGGCCGGAGTAGGACTGGAACAAGGAATGTTCTACATACCCCATAAAGAGACAGGCATAGCTGGGGCCCATGCGGGTACCCATAGCCACACCTTTTATTTGGAGGAAGTGAGAGGAGTTGAAGGAGAAATTGTTCAGCGTGAGAACAAGTTCAGCCAGACGGAGGAGAGTAGTGGTGGATGGGGATTGTTCGGGCCTCTGTTCGAGGAAGAAGCTAAGGGCCCTCAGACCATCCTGGTGGGGGATGGAGGTGTAGAGGGATTGGACGTCCATGGTGAAGAGGAAGCGGTTGTTGATGTGACGTAAGGTGTCAGAGGAATCACGGATGTAGGTGGGAAGGGACTGGACAAGGGGAGAGAGAAGGGAGTCAAGATAACGAGAAATGAGTTCTGGGGCAGGAGCAAGCTGAGACGATCGGTCTACCGGGGCAGTTCTGTTTGTGGATTTTGGGTAGGAGATAGAAGCGGGCTGTCCAAGGTTGGGCGACTATCAGGTTGGAAGCTGTGGGAGGGAGATCCCCAGAGGAGATGAGGTCAGTGACAGTCCTGGAAACAATGGCTTGATGTTCAGTGGTGGGGTCATGGTCCAGGGAGAGGTAGGAGGATGTGTCTGCGAGTTGATGTTCAGCCTCCGCGAGGTAGAGGTCAGTGCGCCAGACAACAACAGAACAAGAGACCTGACTGAAAATCTGTACATGATGAAATCCTGATTATCATGCAGTAATTAGTCATTGTTACCAACTTTGACATTAAAAGGCTTCACCCTAGTTCTGGTCACACCACTGTAGCATAATATCAACACAGCTTATTGATGTATTTCAGGAATGTTTCACAAGTATTTGTTTGACTGCTTGCTCAGTACAGATCGAGTTGTGGTGCCTGAATCGGATTAATAAATCAGGAGACTGCCATTTGACATAGGCCAGAATTTTCCTGTTGGCATGTGGGGGCGGGCCCTGCACACCTGCGCTTAAAATGACACGCGGTGACTTCGAGCGATCGTCCCGACATCACTGCGTGCCATCAGGATATTTAGGAATGCGGGCATGCTATAAGTTTGAATGCATGCCCGCCATCAATTAACGGGCCAGTTTAGGCCCTTGAGGCAGCAATTGATCTCGATTTTTCACAGCCCGTGCGGGTAGGAGACATTTGTATAAACATCATCCACAGGCAGGATAAAAGGGGTCACGAATGTGACATTTGAGGGATTTAAGTTTGAAAGTAACTTTTACGTGCCTGAGTGAGCAGGAATACTTGAAAACTCTTACCAGCTGCTTGGACAGGAGTAAAAGCCTTGGTCAGGACTCGAGTAGAAATTATTTCTGGGGCCTGCAGCTTTCAGGAAGCCTTCCCTTAGCCTGGGAATGGGAGTTGTGCTCTCCACTGGAGGCACCTCCTCTGAGGAGGAAGGGAGGGTCAGAAAGGGGAGGAGGCCATGAGTCCACATTCAGCCTCCAGGGGAACCACCTTTGGGAGGACAGGCACAGGCACAAGGGGCTCAGGGCCAACAGGAAGTGCAAGGCAGAAGGGACCACAGAAGATGCCACTATCCTGCTGTCGGGGTTTACAGGCGGTGATGCAGCTACCTCAATATGTCTGAAGTGCAGTGCCGAAGGAGGCTCCGTCTCTCAAGGGAGACTGTCCCCTCCGTCTGTCAGATGATAGACCCTGAGATCTCTGCAATTTGTGTGGGTGGACACCCCAGAGCCAGTGGCTCTAAAGCTCACAGTTGCCCTCCACTTCTATGCCTCTGGCTCTTTCCAGGCCTCGGTGCGTGATTTTTGCGGTGTCTCCCAATCAGCTGTCCACACATGTGTCAAGCAGGTGACAGATGCTCTATGCAGGCGTGCATTGACTTTCATCCACTACCGCTGGGATGAGGCCAGCCGGACACAGTGAGCCAGAGGCTTCGCGGCCATTGCTGGCTTCCCCCGGGTCCAGGGTGCTATAGACTATACACATGTGGCCATCAAGGCGCCAGTAGGTGAGACCGGTGCCTCCATCAACAGGAAGGGCTTCCACTCCATGAATGTGCAGATAGTGTGTGATCACAGGATGCAGATTCTGCAAGTCTGTGCAAGGTACCCAGGCAGCTCCCACGACCCCTACATCCTCAGACACTCCCAGCTGCCGGGGCTCTTCAGTGCTCCAGCTGGGCTGGATGGATGGCTGCTGGGTGACAAGGGCTATCCCCTGCGAAGGTGGCTCATGACGCCTCTCCACCATCCAAGAACAGAAGCTGAGCAGCGCTACAATAGGAGCCACACGTCCACAAGGGCTGTGATGGAGAGAACCATCAGTCTTCAAGATAGGCTTCCACTGCCTGGACCACTCAGGGGGCGCACTCCAGTACCCCCCAGATCATGTGTCATTGATAGTGGTTGCATGCTGCGCTCTCCACAATCTAGTGCTGGAAAGGGGGGACATTGTGGACGAGGAAGATGTGGACGCAGCTGCACATGATGAGTCCAGCAGTGAGTCCGAGGATGAGCACGCACAGGGAAATGCTGAGAGGGTAGACACTGACCCGGGCATACTCCAGGGAGGCAGGGACACCCAGGAGGCTTTAATCCAAAGAACCTTCAGCTAACACACCACAGCTGGAACTTCAACACAAGCCAGGGCTGCAGGCTCCACACTCTATACTTGAGTGCTAAATCTGCCTGGTTCGGAACATTAACTAAGGCCCTTGTCAATAAAGCTCAATGTCAAACAATTCACTCATAACATCAAGGGTTCCCAGCCATCTGCAGAAGTAAGGTATCACCCTGAGGGATGGCAACATATCAAAATTTATTGAGCAAACAAAAGTAAATTCATAAAGCAAAACAAAAATGGTGTTGGACATCACACCGAGTCTTCGACTAAGTACCAGTGAGAAACTCGTGGTGTGCCTAAGGTGCCTCAAATTTATGTTTATGGGTGCTACGTCTAGGTGCTCCCCCCTCACTGGCATTGGCATCTGAGACAGCCTGCTCACTCTGCTGTCCTGTTGCCCTCGATGACCTTGGCGGCTGCCCTCTGGCCTGTGGACCCTTTGATGGCCCCACCTGGGAGGGAGCAGCCAGTTCCACAGCTGGCATCTCCCCAGTCACCGGAGCCTCATCTGATCCCACTGTCAATGGCAGAGGAGTGGAGGAGCTGCTACGCTCATCCGGAGTGCTCTGAGAGGAGCCCACAGATACGACAGGCAGCTGCTGCGCCGATGTGAGGTCGCTTTGGACCTCCCTGCTCACCGTAGATGGATGGGCACCGAACTGGGATATTTGGTGCCCGAACCATCTCCCACACTGGCACTGACCAGCTGTGGCCAATGCCACTGTGAGGGCTTGCAGGTCTGAACGCAACCCCAGGAAGTCTTGATTGTTCTCCTGGCAGAGCCTCTCCACGAGAGTCGCCACTCTTTCCATGGAGGAAGCATGGCGCTTAGCCATGAGGATCATTGCATTGGTGATGCTCCACGTGGACTCCTCCAGCACGGAGACCATGCTATGCATAGCATCATGTATCTCCACCAGATCGTCCCGCATACCCTGCTGCACTTACATCGTTTGCTGCCTCACGGACAACTCCAGAGGCACATCATCAGCCATCGACCGAGCATGTGCCTGGTCCCCAGCAATCCTCCAACAGCTGGCACCCTGAGCACTCTCTGTCTCTGCCTGCACCTCAAGCGAGTGTAAAGTGCCCTCACCGCCATGCTCTGGGACACTAGCCGAAGATCTAATTCCCACCGAGGTGCTAGTACCTGTGCTGTTGTCTGCCTGGCAGATAGTGTGATGTTGGAGAGTGCATTCGCTTCAGGGCCCTCTGCCTCCTTCTCCCGGCCCTGCTCCGGTGATGCTGAAAGGAAGAAAAAGGACATTTGATTAGTTACAGTGCAGACAATGTCAATTTGCATGTCGGTACCCCGGATCAGTATGTGCTCATCCTTCCATAATCAAGGGTAAACCCATGTTGCTAAGTTCAGTCACTGAGCATTCAGCAGTGCCATGGCTTCTGGGACACACATGGTGACCTGAGTGCTCGCCAAACGTACCTCCCTGCGACCCCAGCCTCACCACCACTGGTGGACCTGGGGGCAAGGCGCCTCTCAAGGTCCATGGCCTCCTGCTCGAAAGGCACAAGAATGGCCAACTGGGCCTGCCCTCTGCCAGTCCACATTTGTTCTGAAGCATTGTGCGCAGTCTTCTCCTGAAAAGGAGAGAGGAGCATTGATTAGTCCAGCCTGCACCTGAATTCCTTTTGCATCCCTGCCAACCCAGCCAGAGTGACATTGCAGGACTCCAGTTCTTTGTCACCCCGCAGCTGCTGCACACTCACACAAACAAGCCAGGGCTGACCCACCCACCCACCATTGGTCAAATGCTGCCTCCTTCACATGTGGCACTTTGCTAAGCAAGGAGGCACAAGTACGTGGAGCGCAAACACCAAAAGATGGATTGGTACCCCACTAATTGGAAGCTCCCCTCCCAGCATTTTAGCACCCTAACTTTGACATGCTTCGCAGTTCCAGCACTCTGTGGCTACGTGCAGACGCTTAACTTTCAAACCCATTCTATATTCTGGGTGTCAGTGTCACACATGCTGTGGATGCAGAACACATCCTAGCTCAACCCTCTCACAGTGAACTGGGCATGGGAAATCTCTGCTGGCCCACCCAGCGAGGGATCCATGCCATGAGGGATTCAATGCTGTTACTGTACTCAGAGTTGGTGACGGTTTGGGGGAGGGGGGGGGTGAGGGGGGGAAAGGGTGACGGCTGCATTAAGTGACTTGAGGCAACATGATACTCACCCTTCCTGAGCACAGGAGATCATTGGACCATTTGCGGCACTGGAGCCATGTGCGCTGCACACTCTTGGCCACCTCCTCCCATGCACGTTTGGTCAGGTGAGGTGGCCTCCGCCTCCCATCCCTTGGAAAAAGGATCTCCTTACGTGCTGCCACCTTCTCCAGGAGGGCAGTTAGGCACTCATCTGAAAAACAAGGAGCACACTGTCCCACTGCCCTACCCTCTGGAATTGCGTCACCTCCATTGCCCCTCTGCAGAGACCTTTACCCAGCCATTGCGAACAGCCTTTCCAAGGCTGCCAGGCCTTCCTTTATACAGGCAGCTGGGTCATCAGTGGACCCGGTGGGCTGAGTGCGCTCGCCGCCGCCCGCCCACTCCCGCTATGTACGGGAGTCGTGAAATACGCTGGGCGGGCCTTAATTGGCCCACCTGTGTAAAATAGCAGTGCAGACCCGATTGCGGGCGGCAACCAGGTCTGCACCCGCTCCCACTCAGCCCGCCCAACATGGGGAAAATTCTCCTCATAGAGTCGTCATGGTGTGCAAGTTTTCTTCATCTGATTTGGATGACAGTGTACTTATTTATCTTAACAATGCTTGCCCATCAGAATCTGATATATTTATAAAGGAGGGGGTTAATCAAAATGTCTTACATAAAGTGCTCTAAAGTGGATCTTCAACTGTTATATGCTCACAGTTTGCAGATGACACAATGTCCTGGCTTTAAAGGCACTTTTTTTTTTAAACAAAATACCAGAATAGCAGCTTGGTCATTGCATTAAGTATTACAGTAATATGGTTAGATTACAATTAGGAAGAGCATTGATCTACTTATCCTCAATCCTTTCATTTTTATATTTACACTTTAATCCCTTCAAATAAACACTAATCCGAGAGTGGCGGAGTATGTGAACAATGTGTTGTGTTTCCTTCTGTAGCTGTCATCAGTGGTACTGTGTAATTGGACAGCAGAAGTTATGAAAAGCTTGTATTTATATAGCACTTTTCACATCACCAGGGCACCTCAAAGAACTTTACAGACAACACAACAACAATTTGTGTACAAGAACAATGAATTGAAACTAAATAAAAGGGATAGGAAGTACTTATTCCTTTTGGCAGAGAAGTCAATAACCAGAGCATATCAATTTTGAAGTAATTGGTAGAAGGATTAAAAGGGAGTTGAGAAATTCTTTTACTTGGAGAGTAGCGGGGGTCTAAAACTTGCTGCCCGAAAGGGCAGTAGTGGCAATTATTTTTGGGAAAAAAAACTTGGATAGTATTTAAAAGAGAGCTTGGATATGAACTTGAAGTGCCATAGCCTACAGTGCTGTGGCAGTAAGAGCTGGAAACTGGGACTAATCCCTCTTTCAGCTACCGCAGACATTTCAACCTGGATGTCATGTCTTCTGGAGTAGAACTTGAATTCACTACCTTCTGCTCATGCAAGAGTTAGCCTTAGATTAAGGCTAACGCACTGAATTGGTATCATACTTCCTGCTCCGGGATGGAATGACTTCAATGCCAGCCAACAGCCCAGCCTAGAATTCATGATGCTTGTTCAAGTGAATTGAGTCAGGAGGCCAAGTGACCTGGGAATTCAGGATATATTCCCTTGAGCTCTGCACTAGGACAATGCACCTAGGTTGGTGGTAGTAGCATGATAAAAGTATAATTTGCATGATGGATTTCACCTACCCACCAAAGTTACAGCATTGAAAATTGCAACAGTGAGGAAACCAACCAGTTTCCAAAATTAGTGGCGTTATATAATGTTTGAAATGTACATTATCATACGTAATGCAATAAATAATTCCTCAATTATTTGGAAGGGAAGATGTTGTCTTGACTCCCCCCTAGTGTTCGTGTCTACAATCTGTTCCATAAACCTTCCTCACTCCAACTTCCTTTCCTATTGTCTTTGAATACATTGCTTCCCAATTCCATGTCCATGTTTCTCTAACTCTATTTTTGAAGGTCCACAGCACGGAAATGGTCCTGACCTAAGTCATAAATGACATGCTTTGTGATTGTGCCCATGTATGCCATTCCTCTTCATCCTCCCCTAACAGCCTCCAACACAGTTGGCCACATTCACCTCCTACATTCTCTCTCCTCTTGTCCAGCTCAGTGTGATAGCACGCAATTGGTTCTACTTTTACCTATGATCATAACCAGAGAAACCCCCAGCAATGAGTTGCTTTCCACTCCAGTCACCATTTCCAGAGTGTCTCAATGAATTGGCGCCCTGCTCTTCCTCACTTGCTGCTTCTTACCAATATCACCCACAGATGTGTGGGCAAATTTTCAGAATCGGAAAGACCCCCCAGACTTTTGAAAATGGGACCTGGATGCAAAAGTCCCACCGTCATTTCCAATAGATCCCATATTTTTCCAGAAGGGGTTGGGGAATAATTCACATGGGAAGGAAACTCGAACTCAGCAGGGAGGTTTGAACTTAGTGCTGAGTTCAAACAGATCCTATTTTGGCTGTTCCAAGGACCTTAACCCATACTCTGGGAGTCATAAATTGATGGAGTAGATGTAAATACTTTTAAAGGGTGGATAAGGTCCATATAACTGTCATGATCTGAAGGTTGTTTGAAAGATCCTGTTCTTTAAACAGTTTTTTAAAACTGTCACGAGTTTTAAAAAAAAACCCTCAGCTAGACTGCTTTGGCAGATCATTAGGTTAGAAAAAAACATCTGATCATGCAATTTCAATAGAGTTCTTTGTTCACATTTCCCCAAGTGCTATCATTATGTCATTGTCAATGCTTGGCTGAGTTTCAAAATTTACATTATCTTAGCAGGCTGTTTTGAGTTTAATAGACTCTTTAAGCTGTCAAACTATAAAGGTTTAGTTGTCTTTGTGGGATCTGAATTGAAGTTTGTTTTTATAAGAAATTATCCAATTGAAATTTGAAACCCATTCAAAGCTTTTATTAATGGGAGATATTTTTTACTATCAAGTGTGTAGGAGTGAGAGTTATATATTTTTTTCCACCTCCACATGGCTCCTGAGGTTTGTCCATGGTAGATACTGGGTAAGCAGCTATGATGGTGGCATGGAGGGTGTGAAGGACCACAGGGGAGGTGTGGGGGCTTTGAGTTGGCATTGAGGGGCCATGGGGATGGTGAGGGACTATTTGGTTGGCATAGTATATAAGGAATGTGAGTGGAAAGTGTAAGAGGCAAGGGCTTGATGGCCTAACAATGGGGATGATGTCCAGACAACCAAAGCGGGCCTTCTAACCAGCCCGCCTCATCATTTACACGCTCCTGTGGTCGCCTATAATCTGCTTACAGGGTGGGCGGATCCCCAGAGCGAAAATCGACATTTTGGGGTACTTTTTACCGAGGTAGGTCGAGTTTGGAACTTGAGCTATTTACTTGATAGCCAAAATCTGGTCTATGGAATCAGTTTCCACATGTAGAATAATAACGCCTAACTCTCCTGTCCACTGACTCCCTACTCCTCTGTTGCCTTTATGGTGTCAGACTGGTTGTCCAGCATTCAGTCTTGGATGAACTATTATTTCTTACAACTAATGTGAGAAATCTGTTTTTGGAAAATTTGAAGGACATTGAGTTTTGGACATTCTCCCTCCTGAATTATTTTTAAAAGTTTGCATTATTAATTGGGGCTGTGAATATGCTATTCTTCAAGAAACCATGGATCAACAGAAATGTCCAGCAGGAACACCTGGAGAGGGAAGAAATACTTTGTATATCTAAGTTAACAAAGAAATGCTGTTGCAGGCCTAAGACTCCTGCTGATTGGTTAAACATACCTGGCCTAAGAGAAGTATTCTTTGAACATCTTAGTCTTTCAAACTTTGAGTGTGTGTGTGGGTGCCTTAGAAGCAGCTGTAAGAAAAATACTTTCTCTTTTGCTCTCTCTCTGCTCCACCTTTGTGTTCAACTTTCCTCAGAAACGTCTCATCAGGATAACTCATCTCTTTTTGAGAATTCTCAAAGTTGTGATAATTAAGAGTCATCAACAAAAAATCCATCTGAAGGAACTTCCAGACCTATTGTGACCAGAATTCTTTTGGATCAAGCAGTGTTGAGATCTCTTTGAATTTTATCCTTCCCATATGTTCCCATATACCCCAGCCTCTGCAGGGGACTGTATTTGTTTTGTCTTGTTTTGTGTTTGTGTTTGAGTGTATGGAGGTTCAAATATCTGTTTTTTATAAAAGGGGAAAATTGTCACACTTCTAAACTGCAACCTGTATCTTAACCAGTTTATTAACTTCTTTTTAAAAAGTTTGTTTTATAATAAATCAATATTTTTTGTTTACTGAAAAGAAGCCTGGTTAGGTCTTTTATGCTGGGAATAACAGTATCAAAGGGTAACAATTGGCCAGTTTTGTGGGTGAATTAAACATTTAAATGACTGTTACGACCATGTGGAGAAGTGGGGTCAGAATTAACTGTGTACTCCTCCCATCATGGTCCGTAACACCAAATATTGGGAAGATGTAAAGCATTGCCTTGGATCCCTGCCATAAATTCTGTACTCTTTTCGCAAACTTAACCCCTCCACTCTCAACCTGAACTGATCTGTTTGTTTGCATCCTGTTTGACCCGGAGTTGAGTTTCTAACCACATTTCATCACAAATACTGACTGCTTTCACCTCCATAACATTGTAGATCTCTGTCTATCTGCTGCTGAAAGTCTTTGTCACCTCTGGCCTGATTAGTCCAATGCTCTCCAGACAGGACAACATCCCTTCATCCACCTTCAAACTCTATGTCCTATTATACATCAAGTTCTAACCACCATAAACCCCACACGCCTTCACCCATCGCCTTCCCACTTCCACTTGCATTCATTTGCCTTACAGCAAAACAGAAAATTATTATTATAGGAAATGAAAAGCACACCGGGACAGGAAATGATAGAGAGTACAAATCTAACAGTAAATCAACTGATGAAACTAGAGGCTATAAATAGTATAAAATGATAAAACAAAAGGGTCTGTATCTGAATGCATGAAGCATTCAAAACAAAACAGATGAACTGAGTGCACATAGAAATAAGTAAGTGCAATTTTATAGCCATTACAAAGACATGGCTGCAGGAGGACATGGATTGGGTCCTGAATATTGTCCTTTAGGAAGGAGAGGAAGCAAGGAAAATGTGGAGGGGTGGCTCTGTTAGCTAATGATGGTATTAGCACAATAGAGAGGCATCACCTAAGTTCAGGAAAACAGGATGTGGAAACGGTTTGGGTAGAGATGAGAAATGGTAAAGGCAAGAAGTCATTTGTGGGAGTCATGTACAGACCTTAAAGTAGCCACATGGTAGGGTGGAGTGTAAAGGAAGAAATAATAGGAACAAAAACAAAAATAGCTGGAAAAACTCAGCAGGTCTGAAAGCGCCTGCGGAGAGGAACACAGTCAATATTTCGAGTCCGTATGACTCTTCTTAAGTTCGGACAGACCTGCTGAGTTTTTCCAGCTATTTTTGTTTGTGTTTCAGATTTCCAGCATCCACAGTATTTTGCTTTTATCTAAGAAATAATGGGAGTTTGGCAGAAAGGCACGCGATAATCATGGGCAATTTTAATTTACATATAAACTGGAAAAGTCAGATCGGCAAAGGTAGCCTAGATGAGGAATTCATAGAATGTTTCTGGAATAGTTTCTTAGAACAGCGTGTTCTGGAGACAGCCAGAGAGCAGGCTATCTAGACCTGGTATTGTGCAATGAGATGGGATTAATTAATGTTCTCACAGTGAAGGCGCCCCTAGGTAGCAGTGACCATTATATGATTGAATTTTACATTCAGTCTGAGGGAGGGAGGAACGGGTCCGAGACCATGTTTTTAAACTTAAAAATGGGCAATTATGAGGGCATGAAAGCAGAACTGGCTGAAGTGAATTGGTAAATTAGGTTAGGGGGTAGGTCAATAGAGATGCCATGGCAAACATTTAAGGGGATATTTCAGAATACACAGAATAGATACATTCCAACAAGTAAGAAAAATTCCAAAGGATGGACACAGCATCCGTAGTTAACTAGAAAGGTTAAAGATAGTATCAAACTTAAAGAAAAGACATTTAATTGTGCAAAGACAGGTCAGAAGATTGGACAGAATATATGGAACAGCAAAGGATGCCTAAAAGATTAATAAGGAGAGAAAAATTAGAACATAAGAGAAAGCTAGCCAGAAATATAAAAACAGGTAGTAAGTAGTACAAATATTTGAAAAAGAAATGAGTTAACAAAGTGAGTGTTGGTCCTCTAGAAAGTGAGTCTGCAGAATTGATCACGGAAAACAAGGAAATGGCAGGTGAATTTAACAAGTATTTTGCATCAGTCTTTACTATAGAGGGTACAAGTAACAACCCAGAAGCAGCTATAAATCAGGAAATGGAAGGGAGGGAGGAATTCAGGAAAATGGCAATCACCGGGGAAGTGATACTGAGTAATTTGTTAGGGCTGCAGGCTGACAAGTGCCCGGTTCCTGATGGACTTCATCCTAGGGTCTTAAAAGAAGTAGCTAGTGAGATAGTTAATGCATTGGTTCTAATTTCCCAACACTCCCTAGATTTGGGGAAGGTCCCATTAGATTGGAAGACAGCAAATGTAATTCCGCTATTCAAAAATGAGACAGAAAGCAGGAAACTGCAGGTAAGTAAGCTTAACACCCGTCATAGGGAAAATGTTAGAAGCTATTATTAAAGAATTTATTGCAGGACACTTGGATAAGCTCAAGGTCATCAGGCAAAGTCAACATGGTTTTTGTGAAAGGGAAATCATGTTTAACCAACTTATTGGAGTTCTTTGAGGAAATAACATGTGCTGTGGATGAAGGGGAACCAGTAGATGTACATTACTTAGATTTCCAGAAGGCATTTGATAAAATGCCACATCAGAAATTATTGCGTAAAATAAAAGCTCATGGTACAGAGGTAACATACTGGCATGGATAGAAGATTGGCTGGCTAACTGGGAGGAAGGGAGGAGGCATAAATGGGTCTTTTTCAGATTGTTGAGTTGTAACGCGTGGTATGCCACAGGGATCAGTGCTGGAACCTCAACTGTTTACAATTTATATAAATGACTTGGATAAAGGGATGCTTGGGATGGTTGCCAAATTTGCTGATGACACAAAGATAGGTAGGGAAGTAAGTTGTGAAGAGGACATGAGGAAGTTACAAAAAGATATAGATAGGTTAAGTGAGTGGGCAAAGATCTGGCAAATGGAGTATAATGTGGAAAAATGTGAAATTGTCCATTTTGGCAGGAAGATTAAAGAGAAGCATATTACCTAAATGGTTAGAGATTTCAGAACTCTGAGATGCAGAGGGATCTGGATGTCTTAGTCATGAATCACAAAAGGCTAGTATGCAGGTACAGCAAATAATTAGGAAAGCTAATAGAATGTTATAATTTATTGTAAGAGGAGTTGAATACAAAAGCAGGGAGTTTATGCTTCAGTTATACAGAACACTATTATGACCACATCTGGAGCACTGTGTACAGCATAAGTCACCTTATTTAAGGAAGGATGTAAATGCATTGGCAGCAGTTCAGAGACGGTTTACCAGACCAATACCTGGAATGGGCGGGTTGTCTAATGAAGCAAGGTTGGACAGACTGGGCTTGTACCTGCTGGAGTTTAGAAGAGTAAGAGGCAACTTGATTGAAATATATAAGATTCTGAGAGGTCTTGACATGGTGGATGTGGAGAGAATGTTTCCTCTTGAGGTAGAATCTAAAACTAGGGGGTCACTGTTTAAAAATAAGGAGTTGCCCATTTAAAATGGATGAAATTTTTTCACTCAGAGGGTTGTGAACCTTTGGAACTCTCTTCCTGAAAAGGTGGTGGAAGCAGAATTTTTAAATATTTTTAAGGCAGAGTGGATAAATTCTTGGTAAGCAAGGGCGCAATAGGTTATCGGGGGTAGGTGGGAATCAGACTGGAGGTTACAATCAGATCAGTCATGACCTTATTGAATGGTGAAGCAGGCTCGAGGGGGCGTAAGGCTGCCTCCTGTTCCTTGTTTGTATGTTCTACTGTTATGAACAAGGTGTAACAGCTTGTCCTGATCTATGTTATTTTGCCCTTTAGGAATCCAAAAAAATCACAGTCATATAACCTGTCAACCGTAATTTTTCCAGTAAGAACATACTAAAATTTATGTACTTGCTCATCAAAATAAATCGCCCCACAGCGTCAGTTATTCTGGTTGTCCTCTGTTGTATCCTCACAATAGCTGTAACATCCTTCTTTCTACTGTGGCGAGCAGAACTGCATTTAGTATCTAAGTGCGGTCACCCCAATGATCTATATCTTGGCAGGATTATCTCCCTATATTTAACGTTTAATACATTCCAAGAATGGGTTTGTTTCACTCTGCCACCATGATTGTGATAGCTTCAATTTATTGTCAATCAGCATTGCTCAATCTTTCATTTTCATGTTAAATCAAAGAAAAGCTATGATACAATTAAAATCATAGAGTCATAGAGGCACAGAAAAAGGCCCTTCAGCCCTTCGCATCTGCGCCGGTCAAACAAGTACCTAACTATATTAATCCCATTTTCCAACACTAGGCCCATAGCCTTGTATGCCATGGCATTGCAAGTGCATATCCAAATACTTCTTAAATGTTATGAGGGTTTCTGCCTCTACTACCCTTTCAGGCAGAGAGTTCCAGATTCCCACCACCCTCTGGGTGAAAAAATTCTTCCTCATATCCCCTCTAAACCTCCTGCCCCTTACCTTAAATCTATGTCCCCTAGCTATTGATCCCTCCACCAATGGGAAAAGTTCCTTTTTATCTATGCCCCTCATAATTTTATACACTTCAATCACGTCCCCCCTCAATCTCCTCTGCTCCAGGGAAAATAACCCCAATTTCTCCTAATAACTAAAACTCCAGCCCAGGCAACATCCTGGCAAATCCCCTCTGCACTCTGTCTAATGCAATCACATCCTTCTTATGATGTGGATTCCAGAACTGCACTCAATACTCTAGCTGTGGCCTAACCAGCATTTTATACAGTTCCAGCATAACCTCCCTACTCTTATATTCTATGCCTTGGCTAATAAAGGCAAGTATCCCATAATTGTTGGCTCTCTGATAGTACTTGGCCTGATTTCCAAATGCTTCAGTACTTTCAAAAGCAAAATGTACCAAGCCTCTTACACACTGTCACAAATCCAGAATTTGAAGCTGAGCCCTCCAGCTGAGTGTCATTGTGTTATATTTCTGCATCGGCACATAAACAGAGCCAAATCCACTGGGTGCTCTGAGGAGAGCATGAGAAGAACTTCTGGAATGTGCTGAGGCAGGATGCTTGGAAGTCCAGCAAATCTACTTGTATGCTTTTTGAGGTTAGACACAACTGGGAGTCAATGAGGTTGAAGCATATTAAAGCAGCCAGGCTATCACCTTGGATCTCGCTGGAGACAGACCCAGAATGATGAATGAAATGTCTCCAAATGTCTCCAAGTGTCATTTAAACCAATAGAAGGCAGTGGCTGAGGTTATTGCAATATTTCAAGGCTAACAATAAGAACAAAAAATAACTATTTTCTTCCCACTATCACCATTCAATTTGTATTTCATTGTTCTGGTTGTAGTTTGATTTAATGTTCATCTTTATTGTACTACAATAAGTTCAGTATTAATGTGTCCTTTTGATTCCTTTTGATCTTGTTCTGTGTCACCGGTCACTGATATATTCAAGCTATCAGTTCCAAATTATTTAAATCACTACGTAATACTTTCAAAGCAAAACAGCATTTTTATAGATAAATATAAAGTGCTATTTTAGTAGATTAACAAGCTAATACTTTTGTATTTGATTCTGTTCTCCATTGCTTGTGACCATTGCAATTTGCATGAAGCAAATTTTTCCAAGACCATTTACTATCTGCACTAATGATTGTGATAAAAAGATTTTTTTTATAAAATCACATTCAGTTTTAAGGATCAGGTTAGAATTGCTTTATTAACTGCTCATGAGAATTCTTGTAAAATTGGAATCTCATAGCAGTTGGTGGGCTTTAAATTCAATTAATTAATAAATTCAATTCATTAAATCTGGAATTGAAAGCTAGTCTCAGTAATAGTGCCATGAAACTTTGCCATAAAAACCCATCTGATTCACTAATGTCCTTTTTCAGGAAGGGATCTGCAATCCTTACAATGTGGTTGACTCTTAATTGCCCTCTGAAGTGGCCTAACAAGCTATTTAAAGCCAGTACCAAACCTCTAACAGAAGAGTCAAAAAGGAATAAAACCGGATGGACCACCTGGCATCAATGTAGGCACTGGAAATGACAACAAACACGGCCCTGTTGACCCTGCAAAGTCCTCCTTACTGACATCTGGGGGCTTGTGTCAAAATTGGGAGAGCTGTCTCACAGACAGGTCAAACAACAGCCTGAAATAGTCACAAAATCACATATAGCCATTATCCCAGACACTATGGTGAGTATGTCCTGTCCCACCTGCAGGACAGACCCAGCAGGCACAATAGCATACAGTCAGTAAAGAGTTGCTCTGGGAGCTTTTAACATTGCCTCAGGGCCCCATGGCATTACGTCAAACATGGACAAGGAAAGTCCTGCTGATTACCACCTACAGCTCTCCCTCAGCTGATGAATCAGTTGAACACCACTTGGAGGAAGCACTGAGGGTGGCTAGGGCACCAGGGTGGATAACTTCAATGTCCATCACCAAGAATGACTTGGTAGCATCACAAGTGACTGAGCTAGCTAAGTCCTGTAAGACATATCTGCTAGACTGGGCCTGTAGCAGGTAGTGAGGGAACCAACAAGCAGGAAAAGCTGACTAGATCTGGTCCTCATCAATCTAATTGTCAATGCTGCATTTGTCCATGACGGTATTGGTAAGAGTGACAACCCCACAGTCCTTATGAAGAACAAAACCTCCAACGTGTTGTGTGACACTGCCACCGTGCTAAATGGGATAGATTCAGAACAGAGCCAGCAGCTCAAAACTGGGCATCCATGAGGCACTGTAGGCCATCAGCAGAAGCAGCAGAATTGTATTCAACCACAATCTGTAATCTCATGGCCTGGCTTAACCCCACTCAGCCAAGGGATCAACCCGGGTTCAAAAAAGAGCGCAGGAGTCAACAGCATTCATAACTTGACACCACCCAGAGCAAAGCAGTCTGCTTGCTCAGCACCCCATCCACCAACTTGCACTTAACCATCTCCACCACCGATGCATAGTGTCAGCAATGTGTGCCATGTAGAAAATGCATTGCAGCAACTCACCAATGGTCCTTCAACAACACCTTCCAAATCCACAACCTCTACCACCCAAAAGGACAAGGGTAGCAGATGCATGGGAAAATACACGACACACACATCTTGATTTGGAAACTATATTGCTGTTCCTTCACTGTTGCTGGGTTAAAGTCCTGGAACTCCCTCCCTAAGAGCACTGTGGGTGTATCTACACCACATGGACTGCCGTGGTTCAAGGAGGTGTTGCTGAGCCACCTTCTCAAGGGAAATTAGGGATGCATAATAAATGCTGCCTTTGCCAGTGGAACTCGACTCCCATTAACAAATATATATTTTTAAAAATATGCTTCGCATTTTGATAACTTGGAGATTGCTTTGAAGTTTTTTTATAAGACACTCCTACTGTTTGCAGCTTTTGCTCACTCGCTGTTGGTGTAGGATAATCTGGCATGTGAATTTCTCATCACTGCTGTAATCATTACCTGCAATTGGCAAGCAACTGTCAAGCTAGTGATTATTAGCCACCCTGGCATATAGGAGCATTTACTTTTAAGTACCTTAAATAAACTGAGAACTGGTTGAGCTTGTTTGCTGGAAAATGCCAAGAAATCATGGGCTGGTTCTTTATGGTTGAGAGAAAGAGTTCTATCACTTACAGCAATGGGCTCTTGGAGCAGCATGTAATTAACATAGTGTGATTTCATTGATGTTTCGTAAGATAATTTGAACTCTCTTTCCTGAAAAACTATGAACACATTTTTTTTCATTTAGAAAAGTTAATTTGAATAGTTTATTCATGAGTGGAACATTGGATTGCTGCAATGAATATCTGAGTGCCTAAGCTGGGCTGTGCAATAAGAAGAACAGAGCTAGAGGGAAGGAATTGGAATGACAACAAGTGAATGGGCAAGCCCAAACATTCTAGAAAAGGACCCAGAGCTCCATTATTACTGCTAAGTTTTTCCAGGTAATTCTGTTTTTGTTTTGGATTTCCAGCATCCGCAGTTTTTTGTTTTTATCTCTATTATTCAAGGCTGTTGGCTTGATTTTCATTGCTTGGGGCATAATTTCTCTGCACACTGCAGTGTATTTGGGGTTAGATAAGCTCTACATGGGTCAATTTGACATCTATAATTCTGTAGAGTACAGTTGCAAGCAGCACTCCAACACAGTGATGATCTTGTGTCTGAAATGCATCACAAGAAGATGAAGAAATGGTGACAAAATACTTAAATTACAAACTTTATTTCTCCAACTTGGCATAACTAGGTGACAATTGTTGTCTATTTAAAAAGGCAAATTACAAGGATGTGTGAGATGTAAATAAAAGTATAATTTAGTTAAAACTAGTCCCTGATATAACTCAATCGAATTCTAGTGTGCAGTAAGTCTCCATTTAACATTGCCCTGTATAATGCTTTGCTTTAAAGTCGGTAAGTTAATGGGGCCAGTTATCTCATTGGGTGTCGTGAGATTCATTCTAATATTGCTTCCTGTGTGACCTGATTGGCGCCATTTTGGAGCGGCTTCTCTAACTCCCCAACTTGACTCATCCCTGTGCACAACCCACCCTCTCACTGCTCTGCTCTCCTGAACCTGCGTTCCCATTCAAGGTCCATATCTGATCCATGCTGGAGCTCCAGGGCTATGGAAGTGCGAATCCTGATGGTGCAGAAGTGCCGAGCCGGGGCTGTTATAATCCACATTTTTTTTTAAAATGAATGTCAAAACTGCTCCTCCTCCCTCTTGCCTCTCATCTCCAGAGACCTCTCTCACAGTGAGGGTTCAGGAGAGAGATGTGGTGAGTGAAATCATTTCAAAAATAACATGGATTACAACAGAAATAGAGACAGAAAATGCTGGTAAAACCCAGCAGGTCTGGCAGCATCTGTGGAGAGAGAAACACAGTTAATGTTTCAAGTCCGTAAGACCCTTCTTCAGAGCCAAAGAGAAGTAGAAATGTGATGTGATGGATTTTATACTGTTTAGGAGCAGGTGGAGTAAGATAGAAGATCAAGGATAGGTGACAGCTAAGGAGAGATTGGCAAAGATGTCATGGACACAAGACAAAGGGAGTGTTAATGTGAGAGTTGATTTTTCCAGGCAACTTTTCTTGGTGGAAACATTGAACTTTATTTACAAGACAGCGGCCATGTGCGCATCAATCTCTATAACTAAAGAAGAACTCTCTCCTAGAGGTTCCCTATGCTACAAACTGGTTTACACAAATCATGTTATCTTACAACATAGAATTATTCTTAAAGCTACAGTCCTACGTTCATCAAAACTATAATCACTGCATTCCTCCCCCTTTAACTTTTCTGTACATTTTGTATTTACAAGGATATTTATCTCATGACATTACAATATCTACACAGGTCATGAAATTAGAAGTTAAATCTTTCAGGTGGTTTCCTGATCCGTATGGAATGTCGTAACTCCACGATTTGCGAAACTTTTGCAGGAACCACATTCTCTGGAACCACATTACCATCAGGTACCTCATTAGGTACAGGCAGTTCAGTTTCATCCACTCTGACAGAGACAGCTGGCATGTCTACCCTTGGTTGCTAAACAGGGACCACTGGTTCAGTAATGGTTACAGATGGAACATCATTTTGTTGGGTATCTCACTTTTTAAATGATCCACGTGCTTATGGGTGATCTGGCCCTCCACTTCTAAGTGTATGACAAGGGTCTGGTCACAGAGCTTTCTTTACCAGGTAACCACTTCAGTCCTCCACCAAAATTCCTTACATATACTGCTTCACCAACAGTAAAATCTCGCTCATGACCATGCAAATCATGAGTTGCTTTTTGGTTCCCTTGACTTTTCTCCACCTTCCTCTCCAAATTGGAAAGTATCAGGCTTAGTCTTGTTTGATGACGGTGCCTCATCAGTAACCCTGCAGGTGTTGCACCTGTCGTAGCGTTGGGGGTTGTTTTGTCGTGAAATGGGAAACCAGCAAGTTTAGTTTCCAATGATTCGCCTATTAAATTTTTCATTCCTGCCTTTAAAGTTTGTACTGCTCTCTCTGCCTGTCCGCTAGATGACGGATGGTATGGTGCAGTCTTCACATGGTTGATGCCATTTAGGCTGACAGATCTTTGAAATTCAGTGCTAGTAAATGCAGAACCATTATCTGAGATGATTAATTCTGGCAATCCATGGATAGAAAAGCTTTGGCGTAACTTTTCTATGGTAGCACCTGATGTTGGCGACTTGACCTCAAATGTCTAACCACTTGGAATGAGCATCTGTAATCAGTAGAAACATGGTTCCAAGGGAAGGACCGACATAATTTACGTGCCTACCAGGCCATTCCCATGGATGTGATGGGGCTGCCACCGGCAACTTCTGTAGCTGTTGGCATTGCATACCGTGTTTAACCACCATCTCAATATCACCATCGTTCCTGGCTACCAAAGATAACTTGCATGATCATCTTCATTCTTGAGATTCCTCGATGGGCACTGTGTAACTCTACTAAGAGTGGTTCCGAACTACTACTCGCACACCCCATAATAGGATACCATCTTCACTGCTCATTTTGTGTCTTTGGCTGAAAAATAGCTTCAATTCATCAGGGACTGGTTCCTGGAACCATCCATTTAACACTTGGTCTCTCACTCGATTCAGGACTAGATTATGATTCGTCCAGTTTCTTATCTGCTTGGCACAAACTGGTGAGGAATCCAGGAAATTCATTGCTAATACGATTTCTTGTGGAATTGGGACATGTTTGCCAACTCTAGCATGATGTCACCACCAAACACGTCTTCCCCTCGCCCCCAACCCTCATCCCCCCATCAACATTCCATAGGGACCGTCCCTCCGTAACACCCTGGTCCACTCCTCCATCACACCCAACACCTCAGCACCTTCCCATGCAATCGCAGAAGATGCAACAGCTGCCCCTTTAACTCCTCCCACCTCACTGCCCAAGGCCCCAAACACTCCTTTCAGGTGAAGCAGTGCTTCACTTGCACCTCCTTCAATTTAGTCTACTGCATTCGTTGCTCCCAATGCAGTTTCCTCTATATTGGGGAGACTAAACGCAGACTTGGTGACCACTTTGTGGAACACCTTCAGTCTGTCCGCAAGTATGACCCAGACCTTCCTGTCGCTTGACATTTCAACACACCACCCTGCTCTCATGCCCACATGTCCGTACTTGGCCTGCTGCAATGTTCCAGTGAAGCCCAAAGCAAACTGGAAGAACAGCACCTTATCTTCCGGACTTAACATTGAGTTCAACAACTTCAGACCATAAACTCTCTCCTCTATCCTGACTTTTTAAAATCCAATTTTAATTTATGTTTTTTTTGTTTTATTCTTTTATTTATTCATTTTTTAAAATCTTTTTCCCCAACCCCCCCTCCCCTCACAGGGCCATCTGTCACTTGTTTCTATATTGTGCTTTCACAGAGCACTGACACTTGTTCTACTATTAACACCTTCTGCTATCTTACCTTTATGTCACTATCAGCGCCTTCTTTACTCTTTAACACTGCCATTAACACTCCTTTGTCTTGTGTCCATGACATCTTTTTCAATCTCTCCTTAGCTGTCACCTATCCCTGACCTTCTATCTTGCCCCACCCCCTCTTAAACAGTATAAAATCCATCACATCATATTTCTACTTTTCTTTTAGTTCTGAAGAAGAGTCCTACGGACTCGAAACATTAATTCTGTTTCTCTCTCCACTGATGCTGCCAGACCTGCTGGGTTTTAGCAGCATTTTCTGTTTTCTTTTCAGATTTCCAGCATCTGCAGTATTTTGCTTTTAGCTATGGATTATGACAGCCCCAACTCAGCACTTCTGCACTGTCGGAGCCCACTTTTTCACAGCCCTGGAGCTTCAACTTTGGATTGGATCTGAATCTTGAATGGGAACACAGTTCAGGAGAGGTAAGCAGTGAGAGGGTGTCAGGGATTGGGATGTTCAGCAAGACGGTGCGACGTGGACGAGGCTGTGAGAGAGTGGGATGGGAGAAAGGCAGGATCAGTTGCACGCAGGAGGTACTATAAATGGAAAGTTACATTTTTCTTTAAATTTTTAAAGTAGAGATTTAGGAATGTAAGATATTTCAACCTAGAGGGTACAATGTTTGAATTTTTTTGCTGATAAGGAAAGACTAACAGAACCTACGTGCCACTTAGTCCTTTCACTTAGTTGTGTTTTATATTGTATGTTCAGTAGGTGTCTCACAAAGAGGTTCTGAGTCGTATATGGTTGAACATTAAGCATTTATTGATTATGCATAGCTATGTAAATAGACACAAGGTATTGCCCAAGCTATAAGCTAACTCCATGTTTGTTTCTACACAGGTCTCTGTCCAGTCCACATCTGAATCTAGTCTCAGGTCATGTGTCGCTTTACTGTTTCCCAGTCCCACATTAACCCTTGCTGCACCAGACTAGGGGGAGGTGGTGGTGTAGTGGTATTGTCACTGAACAGGTATTCTAGAGACCTGGTGTAATGTCCTGGGGACCAGGGTTCAAATCCCATGATGGCAGGTGTTGAAATCTGAATTCAATAAAAATCTGGAATTAAAGTCTGATGATGACTATGAAATCATTGTCAATTGTTGTAAAAACCCATCTAATGTCCTTAAGGGAAGGAAATTTGCTGTGCTTACTTGGTCAGGCATACATGTGACTCCAGGCCCTTAAACTGAAATCATTTAGGAATGCAATCATAACTTTAATTGAGGACTTGTAGTATGAATGCTCAGTGGGTTCATCTGAAATTTTTCTCTGCTATCTTTACTGGAGGATTTTATAACTGGAGTATAGCCCCCAATTTGTATTCCACAGTATCATTCAGATAAACTGTTGAAATCTGGAAGAAAAGCTAATGATCTCCCTCCAGGCTGGGTGTAAAGATGCCCTAATGACAGGTCTTGGAACTTCTGCAGGGCGTTTCCCAATCTCTTGTCAGAATTTTGGAAGATTAATTGACCCACCCCAGGAAAAACAGAATGAGTGACTAACAACAACCACTCTCACTGCTTCTTCCAGTGTTTAGCCAATCCTCTGCTGAAGTTGAAGTAATATACCCAGAAGCCAGTGGAAATCCTGCCAAACATACCTTCCCACCCTACCCCCTACCCCCTACCCGCAAACAAAAATGTGCAACTTGCTACCACAAGGAGTGTTAGAGACAAATAACATTTAAGGGAAAGCTAGATAAGTAGATGAGGGAGAAAAGTTATGCTGCTGAGGTTAGATGAAAAGAGGTGGGAGGAGGCTCATGGAGCCTACAGTATGGAGCAGTTGGGCCAAACGGCCTGTTTCCGTGCTGCAATTCTACGATACAGTCTCCAATGCTTATGGCAACAATGTGATTTTCTCACTGATGTGATGGTTGCTCCATTCGAGAAAACTAAGTGCCAGGGACAGATTTCTGGTGCTGCTGGTAATGTGGCACAGAACATGGAGAGTCCGTCCACCATCCTCCCCAACAGCGAGGAGCCCAATGATTCGGTGACTTGGTTATTGGCAGGAGTTCAAGGGGTCCCGGGGCTGGGTGGGAAGCTGGAGGTGGCAGGGGTACTGCTGCACATTTTTAATTGGTACAAGCAGTTCAGATTGCAGTCAGAGAATAATTTAGAAGAGCCTGAGTCTGTTCTCTTCTTTGGTATTGGGAACGGAAAAAATTGGTGTGTTCCTTTTAAACCTGATCGTAAAATGGAGTCTGGAATTTGTGTTGGGGAAAATGGAATAACCGGGATGATAAAAGGGCACTGACCCTTGTTCTGCTATTCACAATTTCTGCTTTCTTATCTTTATGCCACAATCAGAACCTTCTTCAGCCCTTACCACTACCAATAACACTCCCTTTGTCTTGTGTCCATGACATTTTTGTCAATCTTTCCTTAGCCACCACCTATTGCTGAACTCCTATCCAGCTTTACCTGCTCCACCCCCCTTACACAGTATAAATTTAATCACTTTCTACTTCTCTTTAGCTCTGAAGAAGAGTCATATGTACTTGAAACGTTAACTCTGTTTTTCTGTCTCTGCAGATGTTATCAAACCTGTAAGTTTTTTCCAGCATTTTCTATTTTTATTCATGGTAAAAGGGTGATTATGTGAACAGTGCTCAAACCGCCTGCAATAGTTGATGAAATCAATACAGTTTCAACAGCACCTTTGTAATCGTGATGACAACTTGTTAGCAGCCTTTGTCTGATTAAAGGGGTCTGTGTAAATGGTGGGAACTGTACAGACAAATTATTCTACTGCAGCATGGACATTGATGTAAATTGCACCCTATACCGTGTAAAAGATTTAGATTGCAAATAAATTGTTTTATCTTGCATTTAAGAAAATGATGAAAGGACAAATGTACACAAACAGCATAGAAACTGAAAATACTCTACATAATTTCAACACGATTTTGGTTTATTATAACTGCATATGCCTTTTGTGTTTAGTGTCTTTGTTAAACTTTCATTTTTGTTTTTGCTGCTGCCAATACATGGATGTATTAGCTCTGATCTGAGAACCAATGGAGATTGACAATCTTAGTGTTGGCATCAAGAGGGGTATCACTTTCCAACAACAGTGGGTTTCCCATATCAAGGAGTGGGCTATGTTTCTGGGCCTTGGACACTTGCGCCTGCAACTCGAGGTTTGACCAGCTGAGTCATCGAGAAGTAGAGTGAATAAGAACGATTTTTATTAGCTGAAGAGGAAATGGCACTGAAGGGAATCAGTGCAGAGAAACGGAGAAATGAGGATGGAATAGCCAGAGAATAATAAAATAAAAGCTCCATCGATCTGTCACTTGTTTGTTATTGTAACTGAAGTTATGGTGTGAATGCAGGGAAGAATCCCAGCCTGTACAGGATAAATAAAACTACTGATGTGACATCTGATGTTGTCAAAAAGTAAGACCTTGTCAGATGGTTTGTTGCTGACTGGAAGTGTACCCAGTGTGACCTAGAACAGAGGAGCCTTCAATGAGTGAAAGGCTGTATTGCACTTCTAACTTTGCAAAACACTGCTCACACCAAAAGAGCAAAATCTAGCTTGGCCAACTATTCAAATTTTCTGGGAAAAGATGTTTTCTTTTACTCCTGTTGATAGCAATGCTAGTTTTAGCATTAGTGGAATGCTTTAGTGGGAGCAACTTGTCCATGTAGCACTGCTTCTGCATTGCTATGCAGACTTGCATCAGTGCCCTGGGGGCAGATACTGTCACGGGCCATTACCTGTGCGACGTTCTTCATTGATATCAATCATGGAAATATGGCTTAAAAAATGGCAAGGACTGGGCACTTAGTGTTCAGAAAGGAAGAAAAACTGGGGTGGGGTGGCAGTGCTGATCAGGGAAGATACTGTCATGTACCTGAGGGGACAAAGGCAAAACCAATTTGGTTAGAGTTGAGAAGCAAGAAAGTTATGCTCATGCTCCTAAGCCTCAATAGTGAGAGCAATAGAGGAGCAAATCTGCAGGGAAATAGAAGATGTGTAAGAACTATACAGTTGTGATACTTTAACCCAATTTATGTTCGGGTAATTAATGTTAGAATAAAGGCTGAGGGGGAGGAATTTCTGAAATGTGTTCAGGAGAACTTCCTTATCCAGAATGTTCTCAGTCTAACTAGAAAGGAGGCATTGCTCAGTCTGATGCTGGGGAATGAGTTAAGCCAAGTGGACAAAGTATATGTGGGAAAACATGTGAGTAAAACTGATCATGGTATCATAATTAGAGGGTTAGTAATGGAGAAGAGGAAGGAGCAATATAAAATAGAATTTTTAAGTTGGAGGAGAGTTATCTTCAATGGTATGAGAGGGGATCTAGCCAGGATAAAATGGAACTAAAGTTTGACAGGGAAAACCTGTAACAGAGCAAAAGGTGATCTTTTAAGGAATAGATGTTTCAGGTACAGGCTAAGTACATTCCAACAAGAATGAAAGGTAGGAGAACCAAAACCAGAGTGATGAGCGAGATAGAGAAAATGATGAAATGAAGAAAGAGGGTTGTATGATGCTTGTCAGGTAAACTCTTCAAGCACGAACAAGGTCAAATATAATAAGTTGAGGGGGAAGTGAAGAGAAAAGTAATACCGGCAAAGAGAGAAATTGAGAATAGAATTGCTGTAAACATAAAGGGGAACCCAAAAATCTTCTACCAGCATGTAAATAGTGAGTGGGTAATAGGTGATGGTTTGGGGTCCATTAGGGACAAAGACAGTGATTTTACACCTAAGAGGCACAGAGCAAAGCTAGAATACTTACTTAGTAGACACAGATGCAAAGCATTCATTAAGAGGATGCTGACACTCATTAAGAGGATGGGAAGGAGCTGGAGTAGAGGTAATGGATGGGGTGAAAATTGATAGGCAAGATGTACAGGGAAGGCCGGCTATCCTTGGAGAGGATAAGTCACCTGGTCCGGATGGTCTGTACAGGTTGTGAAGAGAAGTCAAGTGGAGATATGCCATTAAGAGGGTACAGAGGAAATTTACTAGAATGGTTCCTGGCATGAGGGATTTTAGTGATACTGTTGGGTTGGAGAAACTGGGGTTAATTTCCTTGGAGTAAAGGAAAGTGAGGGGGATTTGATAGAGGTGCACGTGATTATGCCAGATTTAAATAAGGTAGACCAAGAAATGCTGTTCACGTTACCTGATGCTACAAGGAATAGAGGACATCCATTTGGATTTTGAGCAAGAGATTCAGTGGGGAATGTGAGGAAGAACTTTTTTTATGCAGCAAGTAATAATAGCCTGTTGCCGACATAGATTGTGAAAATGAAGATGATCAATGATTTAAAAAAAGAAATTGGAGAGGCACTTAAGGGAAATAAATGTACAGGGCTATGGTGATAGAGTAGGAATGAGACTGAATGGTTTGCTCTATAGTGAGTGGACATTGGCGTAATGGTCAAATAGCATCCTCCAGCACTGGAGAGACTCAATGCCTATAATATTTATGCAATTACTGCTAATTTAATTATAATGGCAAGACAACTTTATGTGAAATTTCCATTGTGCAAACAAATTACATAAGGTCCACAGAGAAAGCTCACGGTCAGTCAAATCATGCATTTATGTGATGGGCGGTGGCCCCAGAAGCATTGCGATGGGTGTGGACAATTAGCCCTGCTGTTTAGTTAAAAGTAAAACTAAGATTTTAAAATGTGGAAGGTGTTAATGGTATGAAACATCTCCAGTTATTCATTTAATCAGATCAAAAGACAAAGAACAACAGGAACAGGCTTAGAAGTCAAGTAGTGAGCCTATGAATTAGCTACCCTCTGGGTTATGAATTACCATCTGGATGAACATTCAACTCCTGACATTTTTACCAGTGTAACTTGCAGTGAGGTATCAGAAGTTCTTTAAATTTCTGAAGTACACAGCTCTGCTTTAATTGAAAACAGCAGCTCTTTAATAGCTACTGACTCCAACGTTAGAGCAGGAAAGTATGTTCAGTTTGGGTTGTGCAATATTTTACTAGTAGAAATATATGAATGCCAACACTGAAGAAAATTATGCCTTTTGTGTATCAGCAGCTGTAGCAATTTTTACATGACTGGGGCCTCCATCAGTTCTTTCATTGTCTCATTATACATTCCTGGAGTAGAGATTGTATTTACATGTGCTGCCCCCTTCATTTCAATGAGTAAGTTGGGCCAGTAAATGAAAAATCTTTAATTTCTTCAAGCACTTTCATAATCACCTTACACTAGTAAAAGTGTAATGTTTAAACACTCATTAATTGATGATCTATATAGGAAAGGATGAGTGTTTTTGGGTGCGTGCTAACTGGTGCCAGCACCTTATTGTGCAGTAAGGGGTACAGCAGTGTAGCCATTATAAATACATCCACAGCACCAAGATAGAACATCGGTGATCTGATTTAAAAAAAAATTATAATTTCCAAACGTGGTGTAATTAATATGATTTTGAAGATAAAGAAAAACTTTGAGAAGCTGAAGGAAAGGCACAGAATTTTGATCATTCTGCAGAAAACAAACAGTTATTCAGTTGCCAGACACCTCCTCAGAGAATAATTTCCACACACGATAAAGTAACTCAGTCTTGCTAGGGAATGCCAGTAGGATTTCAAACTCTGAAACTCTAAGTTCTGATTTTCTTGAGTGCCAAGTTTTGGCCCTGTTTATTGAGTGCAGAAACAAATGATCTTTACAAATGTTACATTATTTTAACAACCTTTTGTAGCAGGACATAAATTTTGTATTCAACCATTTGATGGGTTAGTGATGGGTGGGGGGAGGATGCTGTGGGCAGGGAGAGGGTGCCGCACTATTTGGCTATTTACATAGAAAGAAAACTCAGCGAAGCAGAAGAATTTATAATGACATTTAGAATAATGGCAGTAAAATTGTTATTCTGAACAAGTCTTCTGAATCAGTGATAGAAATTGGGCCCAGTAACCCACCGTTCGAATAAAAGCAAAATACTGCGGATGCTGGAAATCGGAAACAAAAACAGGAAATGCTGGAAAAACTTAGCAGGTCTGACAGCACCTGTGGAGAGAGAAACAGAGTTGATGTTTCAAGTCCTCATGAATCCTCTTCAGAGCTATAGAGAAGTAGAACTGTGATGAAATTTGTACTGTCTCAGGTGGGGTGGAGCAGGTGAAGATGGATAGAAGGCTAGCAATAGGTGGAGGCAAAGGAGAGATTGACAAAGATGTCATGGACACAAGGACAAAGGAAGTGTTAATGATAGTGATAAGGGCTAAAAAAGATGATGATGGCGGTGTAAAGGTAAGAAAGCAGAATGTGATAATAGCAGAACAGGGGTAAGCACTCTGAAAAGAACAACATGAACAAGTAACGGATGGCCCTTGTGGGGGTGGAGTGGGGGCGGGGACAGTGGTGGTGGGGGAAAAAGGGATTGAAAATGGGATGAAAAGGGGGCATAAAAAGGGGGATAAAACAATGAATAAATGAATGAAAATAAAGATGAATAAAAGTAAAAATAAGTGAATAAAAATAGAAATGAATCTTGGAGAAAGGGGTGTAGATAATGAAGAGAGTTCATGGTCTGAAGTTTTGAAACTCAATATTAAGTCTGGAAGGCTATAAAGTGCCTAATCGGAGGATGAGGTGCTGTTCGTCCAGCCTGCGTTTGGGCTTCACTGGAACATTGCAGCAGGCCAAGGATGGACATGTGGACATGAGAACAGGATGGGGTGTTGAAATGACAAGGACAGGAAGGTCTGGGTCATGCCTGCAGACAGACCCAATTTAATGGAGACCGCATTGGGGACAGCGGATGCAGTAGAGCAAATTGAAGGAGGTGCAAGTGAAGCACTGCTTCACCTGAAAGGATTGTTGGGGCCCTTGGATGGTGAGGAGGGAGGAGGTGAAGTGGCAGGTGTTTCTCCTTCTGCAACTGGATGGGAAGGTGCCATTGGAAGGGGATGATGTGATGGAGGAGTGGACTAGGGTGTCCCTGAGGGAACAGTCCCTATGGAATGCTGACGGGGTGCGGGTTGGGGGTGGTGAGGGAAAGATGTGTTTGGTGGTGGCATTATGCTGGAGTTGGTGGAAATGGCGGAGGATGATCCTTTGAATGCGGAGATTGGTGGGGTGAAAAGTGAGGACAAGGTGGACCCTATCATGGTTCTGGGAGGGAGAGAAAAGTGTGAGGGCAGAGGTGCAGGAGATGTTGTTGAGGGCACTATCAACCACAGTGGGTGGGGAACTTCAGTTAAGGAAGAAGGAAGACCAACTGCTTGATCTGTGCTAAGGAAATGTGGAGGCCACATTATTTGAGTACAGAACTTCACCTTAAGATCTTCAGTTCTGATCGTCATAACCCAATGCCACCTCCTCAGGAATAATCTAGTTCTAGAAAAGGCACACAGCACTGTACCAGAGCAAAAATCAACTTGGAAATGAGCATTGACCTGAGTGGAAAAAGAATTAGAAAGGTCGGGTTGCTGATGTGTTATTGCCTGTCCTACACTATTGTGGAAGTAGAACACAGGAAGTGTGACACGATGGATAGGAAATGTGTGCAGTAATGCCATTGTTATCCAAATCACTAACAACTCCCACAGCGTTTCAGGACCTTGCAGCAGGAGAAGTGTTATTATCATATATATTCCTCAGGACTATTGTTTTATAGATAATGAATAAGTCAATGCATTTTTATTATGGACTATTCTAGAATTTTTACCAGTACTATGGGAATTAAACTCCAAAAGAAAATGCCTTGAAGATTATCCAATATCCCTCTGATATCAACCTAATTTTTTAAAATCAAGTGGATAAGGTGCACTAAGTTGAAGGTAGGTACAAGCATTAAGCAGGGAGAACACAGTTTGGGATGGCAATGCAATACATGGAAATGCAGGAGAAGGTGAGTTGTTGAGGGCTCTGGCTGGGAGCAAACGGGAGGCAGAGCTTGGCAGGAAGGAGTGGCTTGTGTTAGTCCAAGTGGGATCAGGTGAAGGTGTCAAAGGGAGAGTAAAAAAGCACATCCAGAGGGTTTTTTAAAAAAAATTGCCTAGAACCAGTGAACTAAGCGCTTCTTGATTTGGTTTTTGGGAAATAAATAGTTTATTTTTCTTACAAACTGCAGCTCGATGTTATGAATTACATAATCTTCTCAGATAAGAAAAAGGCCATTGATCTATGTTGGTGTTTATACTCCATAAGTGGAAGGGGGAGGGGGAGGGGGAGGAGAATGGGGAGGGGCAGAGGGGGAGGGAGGGATCAGAGGTGAGCTGGCAAGTTGGATACAGAATTGGCTTGATCATAGAAGACAGAGGGTAGCAGTGGAAGGGTGTATTGAGTATAAAAGCTGGGAAGTCATGCTGCAGCTGTATAGAACCTTGGTTAGGCCACACTTGGAATATTGCGTGCAATTCTGATCGCCACATTACCAGAAGGATATGGAGGCATTGGAGAGGGTCCAGAGGAGGTTTACCAGGATGCTGCCTGGTCTGGAGGTTATTAATTATGAGGAGAGATTGGAGAAACTCAGATTGTTCTCACTAGAGCGACGGAGATTGAGGGGCGACTTGACAGAAGTTTACAAAATTATGAGTGGCATGGACAGAGTAGATAGTCAGAAGGTTTTTCCCAGGGTGGAAGATTCAATTACTAGGAGACATAGATTTAAGGTGAGAAGAGAAAACTATAGAGGAGATGTGCGGGGCAAGTTTTTTACGCAGAGGGAAGTGAGTGTCTGGAATGCGCTTCCAGAAGTGGTAGTGGAAGCCGGTACGATAGTGGTGTTTAAGAGGCAGCTTGACAAATACATAAATAGGATGGGAATAGAGGGATACAGATCCCGGAAGTGCAAAATGTTTTAGTTGACGGGCAATATGATCGGCGCAGGCCTGGAGGGCCAAAGGGCCTGTTCCTGTGCTGTGCTTTTCTTTGTTCTTTGTCCTTTGTTCTATACCATAAATAATAGAAGGAATTTTAGGCTTGCAGGTACATAGGCCTATTAAGGTGAACCTATAGATTAAAAAGGCAAATGGACTTCTGGGTTATCAGATAGGGGCATTAAAATAAAAGCAAGAAAGTGATGTTGCTCACAAAGCATTGATCAGTTAATGGAGTGAAAATTACATTTAATTTCAGGAATCCTATACAAAGTATATTAGACCGTGAAAGACGACAGTGAAAATTCATTAGAATGATATCAAGAATTAAAGGTTGTTATAATCATGGGGAGACAGTGGTAGTGGTAATGTTGCTGGACTAGTAATGCAGAGGCCCAGGATAATGTTCTGGGGACATGGGTTCAAATCCCACCATGGCAGCTGGTGGTATTTAAATTCAGTTAGTAAAATCTGGAATATAAAGCTTGGCATCGATTGTCATAAAAACCCACCTTGGTCGCTAATGTCCTTTAGGGAAGGAAATCTGCCACCCTTATCTGTGACTCCAGACCCACACCAATATGGTTGACTCTTAACTGCCCTCAGAAATGGCCGAGCATGCCACTCAGTTCAAGGGCAGTTCAGGATGGGCAACAAATGCTGGCCTTGCCAGCAATGCCCACATCCCAGGAAAGAATAAAAAGAATTGTGAAGAAAGGCTCAAAAAATTGGAGCTTCTTTGACTGGAACAGAGAAGGTTAATGGAGGATCTGATGGAGATTTTCAGAATTATGATAGATTTTAAGAGAAACTGCTTCAGCTGATTGGAGAGTTGGTAACAAGGAACAGAAATTCAGGATAATCACTGAAAGAATTAAAAGTGGAATTAGAGGGTTATTGGAAAATGGAATTCTTGACCACATGTGGCTGTTGGCGTAAGGATTATTATAATTTAAAAGCTAATTGGTAACTATTTTGAAAAGAGAGAATGTGTGGAATTGGTAGAGAAATGTGATTGGTCGGGCTATAAATGCATTAGCTCCTGAAAATGGGCATCACAATGAGCAATTAACCCATACCTGTTGAGTGGAATGCAGACAGCATGCCAGCTTCATGTTGCCTGGTGATTACAATGATTTCTGCATACAGCCAACGTTTCACATGCTGTTCGTTGGCTGCATGCAGGGGGTCCAATATCATTAGTAACTTGCATTTCTTAAATCCAGCTTACATAAAGATAGACTGCACCTCTTAAAGGGGAGACGCATTGTGTCTGCAGCAAGTGCTATGAGTCGTTCGGCAACTGAAGAAGACAGAAAGAGAGGAACATGGCTGAACTTTAAAAGAGAGCGGGCTTTGAGTCTTTTGGATGTTGCACTGGAGGTCTTGCAGGAAGACGAGAGGTGTCCTGTATCTTCAAGTGTGTGGGGCGGAGGGAGGGGGGAGGTGGTGTTAGGAGACCTCCAGACATGTGAGAAGGCAGTGGGTGCCAATGCCAGATTGCAGTCCCAAAGAGTCAGATGCAGTGTCACAAGGAGTGACGGTGTGCTCATAACTAATCCTCCTTCTGGCATCCCATTTCTTCCTCATTCTTAACTGTCTTCTGACCTACAAGCTGCAGATGGTGTAAGCATGTACTTCCCAATTTCTCCTCACCCCTCATCACAATGCAGCCCTTGTTCCTTTTTCATTTCAGACCTTGATAGACCGGGAAACTGAAAAGCGGCTGATTGGGTGTATACATCAAAATGCTTTGTGCTTGGGAAGCCTGCCAGAAAGCCTGAATTCAATGTCAAGGAGCATGGAGCAGTCCAGCACCAACTTGACACAGAGGGCTTTGTTTCATGCTAAGTCCTGGACCCATCACCTCACTGACTTACGTTGGCTCTCTACACCCATGGATTGAATTTGAATCCTCACTCTTGTCTTCAAATACCTGACCCTATTGCTACAACCATCTTCAAACTTACACCCCGCACCCTGCCACATCATTCCATCCTCCACTGTTTAATATTGTTCACTGCCTTCACTGAATTTTTAGAGGGGGATACCTTTAGCTGAGCCATCAGTCAGACCTATTCTCAGAAATGGCCTCCCTAAATCCATCCCACCACCAAATCATGGGATCCTTGCAATACCATCCTAGACTTTTAAGCAACCTTTCCCCAGAAACATTGGGTAGCTTCTCTTCTGTCCAATCTCCAGTCTCTTTCACTCACCCTGTATCCCCCTCACTCCAGCCAGCTGCCAGTTTCCGCTAGAAAGGGCTGAATTGCTGCTTGGCGAAATTCATATGAGGCCCAGCATTTATAGTGCTGGGCTTCTGACGAAGAGCACCTCCCCCTGCCCCCGCTCCCCTACAACCCACCATGTGAGATTGATGTCCATTCTCCACACCACCCTCCTTCCCCCACTGCCCTTCCCAGGGTGTTAAAAGCGGTGCTTTTGCTTCAATACACTGGCCTGTTTCTTTGATCTGTTTAGCACTGAGGACCGTGGGTTACACTGAGCTGATGCCCAGAATGTATCCGCCAGACTGTGCAAGGTCTGCCTGGTTCATTTCCATAATTTAGAGAAACTTTAAGCACTAAATGTCTTCACTTACACTGAATAATTTTTAATACAGATAGATCACTCCAGAAAACTCAGCCTCTGACCACAATCTGAAATAATAAATAGTTCTAATCATTCAATCTGGAAATCTGAAACAGAATTTTGTATGTTTCGACCAAATCACTTCTCATTCTTCTAAACTTCAGGGAACATGGACCCATTCTCATCCCAGGAATCAATCTAGTGATCCTTTGTTGTGGCCCCTCTAAGGCAAGTATATCTTCCATAGTTTTTTGCCAACTTTTCAAGATGCCACAATGGGATCTGTGCAACGTTTGCCAGGGGTCAGGCACTCCCATCTCCCAGGAGAGCTTGTAGATCCTCCTGGGAAAAGCCCACAGTCCCTGGCGAGATGTTGTCTTGCCTTGTGCTTTCTGGGCACAGGCTGGCCTCTGATGAGCAAGAGGCAGGAGATGAGGGTCGGAGATGCCTCAAGTGGATGAAATGCAAATGCATGAATCTCTGCAGCTTGCCCTAATGAAGACCAGTCTTCACAGAGGCTGTGCCTTTTCTGCACTGAAAGTTCCTGGTCTTCAGCTGCTCATTACACTTGGGCCCAAATCTGTTCAGGGTCGGAACCCCTATTTCCAACCCTGATCAGACAAAAAAAGTACACACTTGCCTTCCTCCAATCTTTCAGGGCAATCTTATGATGAAGGATCCTGCAGAGCTTAATCAGTGCACGAAAGATCAGAGGGAGCAGGGCAGAGAATCAGTGCAGAAACCACACCCCCCTTTTACAGCAATAGCATCCGTAAGAGTTTAAATATCCCAAAACTTCATTGAAAAACAATGGAGCGAAGGTAAGTATGTGAAGAGGTTAGGGTGGGTAAGGGGGACTCAGAAGGGTAAGGTGGGTATGGGTGTAGGTAGTGGTAGCTGGGGGCTGAGATCGGGTCGGGGTAGTCAAGTTGTTGCCAAAATGGGGTTCAAGGGCTAATTTTAGGGGGATGTCAGTGTGAGTGCTGGGGGGTGTGGGGAGAGGTCAGTGTGACTGATTGGCAGGTCAGTTCTGTAGCTACCCAGGTTTTAGATTATGTTTTAATCTGTCTAGCATTCTCTGGGTAATTATTCAGGTAAGTACTGTAAGTCGGAACTGTCTGTAGTCTCCGACTCTAACTCAGAGTTAGAGATGTTTCAGGGTCCCAGGGAGCAGGGGAATTACCCATCAGAACTTCAAATTTCCCAGGCAAATTATTTTTCTTTCTTCTTCCATAGGATGTGGGTGTCGCTGGCAAGGCCTGCATTTGTTGCCAATGCCTAATTGCACTTGATTTGAGTGACTTGCTAGGCCATTTCAGAAGGCAATTAAGAGTCAACCATATTGGTGTGGGTCTGGAGTCACATGTGGGCCTGACCAGTAAGGATGGTAGATTTCCTTCCCTAAAGGACATTATTGAACCAGATGGGATTTTACAACAATCGATGATAGTTTCATAGGCACCATTATTGAGACTAACTTTCAATTCTAGATTTTATTAATTGAATTTAAATTCCACCAGCTGCCGTGGTGGGATTTGAACCCTTGTCCCTGGGGCATTAGCCTGGGCCTTTGGGTTACTAGTCCAGGGACACTAAGCCACCATCTCAATTCCAGTAAAGTCCTTGTGTTGAGACTTCCGAGGAGTCCCCCAGAGTGTATCTTGGGGGTTGACTATCTGGAGACTGGAAGATCTGGGCCTTGGAGAATACAATCACTCCCTGACATCACATGCAATTAACCCTTCTCAGGGAAACTCGGTCGCATCTCCCCCAGCTTGATTTTCCAAAACAACAAAAGTGCATAAACACTGAGGAAATTCAGGGGCAAGTAGTTTCAAAGTGAACTAATTTTTTTAAGTCTTGGGACATGAAATTGTTCCACTGTACCAGTGTGAAACAAGCTTGTAGTAAATCGGCTGCCCGTGTTACACTGCCCCCAAATTCCATTAACCAGCCACAATGTAAAACAGGCTGCCAATTCTCAGAACCCATCTGTGTTAAAGTAAATCAATTCCTCCCCGGATCTGCATGATTGTGCTATATAGAGAAACCAGTTCCATAAATGAAATCTGTTATAATGAGAATGCTTGATTCCCATTTACTTAATGGAATTCTCCTCTGTATGGAACCAGCAGTGATGGTGGGATTTATACGTCCTCCAAATGTCACTTTTAGTGTTACCACCTATGATTAAATGTATTCCTGGAGGTTTCATCACATGGCAAGAGCATGGGAGCAAGTCATTAGTTGGCCAACGCATCCACTCTTGTGACGGACTGCCTTCCTATACTAATTGGAAAGCAATAAGACTCACTACCCAAAACAAAAACAGAATTACCTGGAAAAACTCAGCAGGTCTGGCAGCATCGGCGGAGAAGAAAAGAGTTGACGTTTCGAGTCCTCATGACGACTCGAAACGTCAACTCTTTTCTTCTCCGCCGATGCTGCCAGACCTGCTGAGTTTTTCCAGGTAATTCTGTTTTTGTTTTGGATTTCCAGCATCCGCAGTTTTTTTGTTTTTAGACTCACTACCCAATTGGATGATGCTTGACAGTCAACCAAGCAGTCTTTTATTCACATTTTCAATATTTTTATATCTGGTAAAGAGAGTTTTCAAAGAAAGTGACAAAAAAACAATCTTTTTTAATATCCTGATGATTTTTCCCCAGGGTTGCACACAGCTGTGCCCTGGAGATCTTCAATTTCTGGAGACTCCAAGCCAATCCTGGAGGGTTGGCAACCTTCTCTTAGTTCATTGATTCCCTCTGTATTTGTAACTATAGCAACAACTGCTACTTTGAATTGGAATCGTGTAATAGATTTGCATGTGACTGATTTAAATAATTGATACTCCTGCACCCTCCAGTGGCTCTCATTAGAACGACTACAAATCAGGTGAATGTAAGTTTTTAAAATATATTCTCAAAGTACGTGGAGATCCTGAGCATCTTTTTTACGATTTTGGGTGACGGGGGAGCTGCAGTGTTTATGGTTGGTGATTAATTTTTATATACTGTTTTGTGTTCTGAATGCCCTTTGGGACTGACAGTACAGCCAGATATTTTCTGTCAGATACTCAGTGTAGAGTAAATTCCTCTTAAATTAAGAACATTTAATATTTAGCTGTATAACTGAAACAATGAAGTAAATCTATGGAACAGTTTGAAATGTACTGTTTATTTTTGCTAAACTAAAATCATGAGATTATTTTATATTGTTACCCCCAGGTTAGCAGGATGAACTGACTCCCCTCTTTGGCTCACCCCTGAGTTGGTTATGACAGAGTTTGAATTTAAAAGTGGGTTGATATTGACAATTTAATAGATATACATATATTTAACTGTGTAAAGCTTGATGCAAGAAATAAGCCAGCCAGGTTCCTTAAGTTAAACAGTTAGTTTAATTGCTAACGCTCACATGCAGTATGATGCAGAAATTATTAACAGAAGTTTTAAAACGTACAAAAATGTCCAACAATTCACTGTGCTGACAGTGAGGTCAGTGCTGCTCTACCAAGTGAGGATCCAGTAGTGCAACATCCATCAGACTGCTGTGAGTGATGTGTCCTGTTTCACAGGCCACTGCCATGCACTAATTACCTCTCCTTGCTCTTGCAGGCACACCTGCCAAACAGCCGACAGAGTCCATGACCCAGGGCCTCCAACCAAGCCTCAAAGAAACCTCCGAATGGGGAGCTGAAGGCACCCTCCTTGAAGTTCTGTCACAGTTCTCACCCACACCCTGTACCAGCGCGGAGACACACGCCTCTTTGGGACCTAGCTTCAGAGTAGCCCCGGGATCACAATCTGGTGAGCACATCACACTTTCTGATCCACAGCAGGCAGAGGCAGGGACTTCCCAGGTCCCCAGCATTCAGACGGCTGCTGGAGGCCAAGACCCTGTTGAGTCCGAGTCAGATGATGAGCTTCTGGACTCGGTCATGTCACAGTTGCTGGAGCTGCGAAGGCAAACTCAGGAACTTCAGGAAGGGATGTCTGCTACAATCTTCAGATTGCAAGGCACGATGGAGGAGTCCTTCCGTTTTCAGACTGAGGTGATAGCACTGGCATGCCAATGCACTGAGGTCAACACCGGTAGGATGGCAGCTGCCATGGAGACCTTGGTCCTGCCCTACCGCGTGGGCTCAAGTCCATCGCTGATGCCATAGTTGGGCTCCAACAGTGTTTACACGAGACGGGTGCGGGGCAGCTTGGTTTTGCTCCAGCTACCCTTTCCCCTCAAGTAGTCAGCCAGAGGCCCATAGGCACCCAAAGGGAGGAAGATCAGCAGATGCACACCCCGGGCCCATCCAGATGACTCCGGGAGTGTCCCATCCGAATCCCCTCTTCCTGTGACCCCAGCAGCTCAAGCTCCACAGGCTGAGGAGAGTGCCACTGCCACACAGCAGGACCCTGAAAGCAGGCCGGGACCCACCAAGCTTCTGCCCTCCAGAGGATGCCCACGAAAGTCATCATAGACAGGGCATCAGTCAGCAGGCTGCCTCCACCTCCACTGTGGGTGTCTGTGGAGCACCAAGACATAGAGGCAGGGTTAGGAAAGTTAAGAAGAATTAGCTGTACAGAATGTGTATGAGTGTTAATCACTTGTACATATTGTTCAGTATTGTCAATGAACTCTCAAGAATGTCTCTCTGCCTGTAGCTCCATGTTCTGAAGAGTAGTGTTCTTGTCGCTCAAATGTGAAACCTTTCTGCACAAGATAAAGGCAGTTGTCTCAGTCCAGGGCCTCTTCCCTGTGCTTTGTGCAGCCTTCAGACCAAAGTGATGGTCCAGTCTCACACCCCCTGGAAACATTACTGATGCCTGCACCTCAGCAGTGCTGGTCATTGCTGCCAGAATGTAGTGGGCAGGTACTACAGGGTTCTCTCATTCTCTCGATGTGCTCTCAGCACCTTTAAGGAGGGACTGGCCCCCATCTCTTCAACATCTGTGACCAGTGATGCTGTGTTCCAGCTCCTGAAGGGCTCAGGTGCAGAAGGCGAACAAAGCGCCAGATGCTTCTAAGTTTCTTGGCTGCTCCTCAGAGCACAAGCAAGCTGCTCTCGGCCAGACTGGAGTCAGACATTTTCAGAGGCTATGTGAAGATTTATGGCATGTCCTCCATGCACGTTGTCATCATCCTCCTGCAATCGAGTGACTATTAGGGCCTCCACTGCATCTCCATGGCAGGAGCATTCTCTCAGAGGGTATTCACACTGCCATCAGCCAGATTGGAGTCAAACATTCACAAATGCACTGTGCAGATCCATGGGGTCACCTCACTGCATGCCGTCATCATCCTCCACAAATCTAGCAGCTATGAAGGCCTCCCAAGCACGCCTGCCTTGTCTAGCCAGTGCAAGGGCCTCATCCCTATCATCATTGCCTCCGAGGACCTCCTCATCTTCATCCCCATCACATTCTCCTCATTGGAGGAGACATGCAGTTCCTTCATCCCCTCCTCAGACAGCTCCTCTCCCCATTGCAGTGCCAGGTTGTAAAGGGCACAGCAGATGACGATGATGCATGGCACCCTCTGTGGACTGTACTGAGGGCTTCACCAGACCGGTCCAGGCACCGGAACCGCATCTTCAGCATCCCAATGATCTGCTCCAGCAAGTTATGAGCTGCAGCATGAGCCTCATTATAGCGTCGCTCTGCTGCAGTCTGAGGCCACTGCACGGGTGTCATCAGCCACGGCCTCTGTGGATAGCCCTTGTCCCCGAGGAGCCAACCCTGCAGCCTCTGGAAGACTATAGGGATCTGTGACTGACTGAAGATGTAGGTGTTGTGCACAATCTCGGGAAACCGTGCACACACCTACAGGATGTGTTTCTGGTGGTCGCGCACCAGCTGCACATTCAGTAAGTGGAAGCTCTTGTGGTTGATGAAGTCCACCGAGTGTAGCAACGGAGACCTGAGCGTCACATGAGTACAGTCAATCTCAAACTGCACCTGTGGGAATCCCAAGATCATGGCGAATCCAATGGCCTTTGCATCCTGGCTGTCCCGGTCCCGGGTGAAATGCCCAAAGTTGTGTGTCATGGAGAAGATGGCATCCATGACCTCACGGATGTGTTTGTGGGTAGTGGATTGTGAAATCTCACAGGTCACCTGTGGAGCCCTGAAAGGAGCCACTGACACAGAAATTGAGCGCTGTGGTCACTTTCACAGCCACTAGCAGTGGATGCCCTCCACGTCCTCTTGGCGCCAAGTCCTGCAGTAAGTGGCAGATGTGAGCCACCAGATGCCTAGACATGCACAGCCATTGGCAACACTGGTTCTCAGTTATCTGCAGGAATGGCAGGCAGCATCTATAGATCCTGGGTGTCGCTTGGCGCTGACCAGCCATGGCTCACTGTCTCTCCAGGGCGGTGTGTGCGGGAGTCCAGCTGCCCCTCCTTCCTGAAGTTGCTGCTCCTGCCTTTGTACAGCCAAGAGCCTCAGTCACTCTCTCCTCTGTCTTCTTCACTCTCTGTAAGCCATCAGGCATACAGCTAGGTCACCAGGACCCATGCTCCTAATGAGGTCCTGAAAGAGAGAGAGAGAGAATTGGTTATCATGGCTGTACTTAGCACCTTTCCTGTCACTGTGTGACAGCCCCTTAACACTTCCCGGAGAGTGCTGGCCACCCCTCAGATGGCCACAGATGTGTGCGCTGCATGGCTCCCCTGTCAACCTGTGACATGGGGGAGACAGCTCCTAACCGAGATGCTGAGATTGCAAGGGGCTGTGAGCACCTCCAGCAGTGACTGTTACAAGGCCAGAGTTGGCGAGGAGATTGTATAACGTGTGCAGTTCAACTGCTCCGGGGTCCAATAAAGTGGTGACGGGAGTTGTAGTCTGTGCTGGGGTGGTGGGGGGTAATGTCTGGAGCATTTGGTGACCCTTTGGTGCCTCCACGTTGCTTGCATGGGTGGGCAGGCTAGGAGCCCAATCCCAATCATCACTGTGGCTGTGCCTGATCTGTCTTAGTTGCAAAGGAATGGTCAGTTTGTACAGGTGTCCTGAATGCGTGGCCACTTCCCTCACCTACTCTGCCCCCCACCTAATTAGTTGTGCGCGGGATCCAACACCAAGGCAGCAGTTTCCACCTCTCCCCCTCCCTCCCACCCACCCAACAACAGCAACAGTCACCTCTGAGGCTGGCCTCCAGACAACCCAACCCCCCTCTGAAAACAGTCACCTCCGAGGCTGGACAGCAATTGTGCCCGAACAGTACCTGCCACCCCATCCAAAACAGTTGTCTCCGTGACAGGGCAGCAATTGCTTCCAGACACCACCCCCACCCTCCGAAAACAGTTGCCTCCGTGGCAGGGTGGCTCTTCACCCAGGCCCCTGGTGCCCCTGAAGCCTGCAAAGCAACAGGCGACCCTGGTGAGCAGTGGAAAACGATGCTGTTCACTCACCTGTTACCACAAACTAAAGGCTGCCAAGCGCACGTCGCCTGTGTGCCATTGTGAAAGACGTCGATGTGCTTTCCTGCCGATGTGGACGGACAATCCGGCAGGGGTCCAAGAGGCTGGAGGGGTGGCCTTTTAATGGTATTATGATGTATTACGATGAGGTACCTGAAGACCGTTGGCGGGAAATGTGGCCTGCCACTGGCAGGCTGAGTGAAAGATCATGTCCTGCCTTCCCGCCATCATGAAATCAATCGTGCAATATTGTCCGCACAGCATCATCTATCATGACCACTGGCAGCAGGCATGGAAAATTCCGCCCAAAGTTTCAAAGACGTAAAACTATACCATTTAAATATTAGAAGAGAGAAACATATATAAAGGAGAATAAGGCTATGTGTCAGGAGAAGGCATTGTGAGATCTATCACAAGTGTATGAGGTCTCAAGCATTTGAGATGAAATCTGCTGACTACCGAAACTGACGTAGGGAAAAGTATTTGGAATTCCACTGTCCAGGGTATTGTGTTAATTTGTTGGACCTGTTTCAAATTTAAAATCTATGTTAGGACCATTGTCTTAAAGGGAGTGAAACTGGGAGCCAGGTTAATTAGGAATTTTAGGATTTATTATAGTAGTAATTTGTAGTCCTATGTATGTGCTTGAAATCTTTTCTTTGGTTAATAAATATTTTAACTTGGATTTTTTAAAAATCTCAAAGTCTTGGTGGGTTTATTACTTCTGAATTCATTGGTTATTGATTGAGCTGACCACAATGACAACTTTCCCTCTTCATTCCATATTCGGAATGCTGACGTTTCCGTGGGCAGAAATTTTCGATTGGTGGGCAGGGGCGCGCCCAACGCACTCAAGCATGAAATGATGCACATTGACGTCAGCAGAGCATGGCAATGTCAACGCACAGTTGCACAATAGTTCGGTCTAGCATGCCTGCCGACATGAGGGGACATGTTTCATTACATTTTAATTTTTTTAAATATCTCTTTGTCTCCCTGAGGCAGCTCTGTGCCTCAGGCAGATTATGAAGTACTCACTCGCGCGCGTGTGCAAAGTTCATGCTCAGCCCACTTGCACTCCTCCACCACCCCGCCCCAGCCCCCACCCCTGCATAGGCAGTGCTCAGCGCTGCCACTCGCGTTTCATGCTGGGTGGGCCTTAACTGGCTCCCCAGCGTGAAACTGCAGTTCTGTGCCGATCGTGGGCAGCGGCTAGCTTCCCGACCAACTCCACCAAGCACCCCTATTAAGGACAATGGTGGTGTGGAAGCCCGACACTTTCACTTGCTCCACACTATTTTAGTCAATAACCAATGAGCAGTAACCAATGTGATAAAGCGTACACAACGCTCAAAAACAATTGCACAATCTGCTTTACATTTTACTATTTTATCAGTAAATGCATGAAAATGTTGAAATTCGCATGCATAAATAATATGAAGATGAATACTAATCACAGGTCCAACACTGGTATCTATTACTCACTTTTTTATTTACTATTCAGTGCTGGGAAAATTCGCCTTTGTGAGGGTTTAAACAGAACTTGTTTCTACCTTTTGCCTTTCACTGGCAAGGCCTGGTTGGTCTGTTGAAGTGCTCAACAACTTTGGTTGGCTGTCATACTCTTCATCTTGTAACGGAATATGCTTTAGACTGTTTTTGTTTGAAATTGTCAGAAATACCCATGCACTTCTTAGATTATTACATTACATGTGAACTGTTTCATCCCCAGATTGAGCATTGCTGGACCAGTGTAGGCAGTGATCACCAGGGTGATGGGCGAACAAGATTTAGTGTGATTTACGATGCAGGCAGCAGAAGTTTGGATGAATTTACGTTTATGCAGGGTGGAAATAGGAGGCCAGCCAGGAGAGAAATGGAATAGTCACATTTGGCGAAAACAAAGGCACAGATGAGGATTTCTGCAGCAGATGGGCTGATGCATGGGTAGGGTCAAGGGATATTACATAGGTGGAATAGGCAATCTTTATGTCGGAGAAATGTTGGGTCAGAAATTTAGAACAGGGTCAAATTGGATGGAAAAATTGTGAAAAATCTGGTTCAGCCTAAGACAGCGGCCAGGGAGGGTTGGTGGAATGGCACTGATGGAACAGAGTTTGTGATGGGGCTGAAGACAATGGCTTACCTTTTCCCAATGTTTAATTGGAAGAAATTTCAGCTCATCCAAGACTGGATGCCGGGCAAGCAGTTTGACAACATAGAGGAAATGGAGGAATCTATTTCTTATTTCACAAGTGTAAAAGTGTTCATTGGGTAATCCTACGGTTCAACCTCCTCAGTAAAACTGAACTAATTAAGCACCTCTGCCATTCTTTCACTTCAAGTGCTTTGTACTATAGATTTAGGTTGCTGTAAATCTACAATTACACAAATTGTTTTTCACTGACAGATAAGAAATAGTCAAGAGGAGGAAGTCATCCCCCCCACCAACCTATTTTTTTTTAGTGTCGAGTTTCCTTCAAAAAAAATGCTGATTCTTTTTGGTTTTTGCACTTAACTACAAGCTGAGTATTGTAGTCCCAGGTGTGATGGTAAAATAAACTATTGACAAGTGGAGTGGTTAAAATTGGAGATGCTAAAAGTGGCTGGAATTAGTGGAGGGCAGAAATCTCAGAAAGTTGTGGGACTGGAGGAGATTATAGATAGGGGAGAGCAAGGACATAGAGCAATTTGAAAACAAGGAGGAAAATTTTAAAATCTAAGCATTGCTTAATCAGGAGCTAATGTAGATCAATGAGCACATAGGTGATGAGTGAACAGGACCTGGTGTAAGTAAGGACTCAAACAGCAGTGCAAAAACAAAAACAGAATTACCTGGAAAAACTCAGCAGGTCTGGCAGCATCGGCGGAGAAGAAAAGAGTTGACGTTTCGAGTCCTCATGACCCTTCGACAGAACTTGAGTTCTGACTCGAACTCAAGTTCTGTCGAAGGGTCATGAGGACTCGAAACGTCAACTCTTTTCTTCTCCGCCGATGCTGCCAGACCTGCTGAGTTTTTCCAGGTAATTCTGTTTTTGTTTTTGTTTTGGATTTCCAGCATCCGCAGTTTTTTTGTTTTTATCTCAAACAGCAGTGCTTAGGTTTATGGAGGATGGGATTTGAGGGACCAGCCAGCAGTGCATTGGAATAGTCAGGGTTTCAGCAGCAGATGAGCTAAAGCAGGGAAGTGGTTACGGAGGTGGAAATAGATGGTGTCAGTGACAGCGTGGATGTGTGGTCAGAAGCTCATCTCCATGTCAAATATGGCACCATGGTTCCAAACAGTCTGCTTTCAGCCTCACAGTTCTCAGGGAGAATGATAGAGTTGATAGCTGGGGAATGTGTAATCCTATTGTTATGATCCCAGCTGATGTTACTTCTGGACAAGCCTGATCCCAGAGTGGAACCTGGCTTGATAGATCCTAACTTTTATTTTTTGTTTAGGTACATGGAGAGTGGCTACTGAACAGAGTCACAGGAGTCAGCTGATGAACTTTTAACAAAATAATAAAACATTTATTAAACAAGAGAAAATGAACTATATTACAATACTCTTTCACCCACAACTATACCTTTACAGATATATACATATTCGTAAGGATAACACAAGTTACAAAAGCTATCTTATATACTCTAATGTTCACAGTAAGTACACAGTCCATGTAAACCAATAGGTGACCTGTGGACAAACATACCACAATCTGAAACCAAGCGACAGATGCCATCCCAAACATATGCTATGGGTCTCTCTTCAACTCCCCTAGTCAGACCATGAACCAACCAGTCTCACTGAACTCCATCTTTCACATGAGGGTTTCCAATATCCACTCTCTAAAAACTCGCCCTGGAATCTTCTCCCAAACAATGCTTTCTCTCACACAACTTCCACAAGGGTCCATCTCCAGGGTTTCAAACTCTCCTTCTGATGTTCCTCTCCCCGGGTCACCACATGCATTCAAGCTTACTTCCATGTACTCTGTCTCACCGACTCAGCTGTGCCAACTGAACACCACTGCCTCACAAGCCCATAGTAAAGAATTACAGACTTTCAGCTGTCTCCTTGGATCTTTTGACTTCTCACAAGCCATTTTTGCTTTAAATCTGCTTCCTGCAGCTTTTCTCCTTTTTAAGCTTGACGCTTGGAGCTTTCCTCTCTGCTCCTTACTTGCACTTCCACAGGACAGAACCTCTTCCAGATTCCTGTCCTGCCCTTTGGCCAGACTAGAAGGTCTTCTTGGGACCCTTCCTTTCTGTCTCACTCCTTGGCCTTGGGACCTTTTGGTTCTTTTGGGAAATCTAGCCTCTCTGCAGTTTCTTCTCCCAGGAGACTGCTGACAACTTGGTATCTCCCTTGAGATCCAGAACTCACTTGGCATTCACTGTTACTTTAACTTTAGAGCAACTCATCTAAGATTCTTAGACTTATTTCCCTCAGCAGTCTGCTAGTATGTGAGCTAGAGAAAGACTTAAACTGTTCCCTTCAACTTACAGCATAATGACCAGTTGAATTCGAAGTGCTTTCAGTTTCTCTATCTGTATGGTTGGAGGTGGGTCTCCCTCTCTGGACCTCTGTTGCTAGGCAGCAACAGTTTTGTTCTACTCTTGTTTGCTTTAACTCTCCTTCAAGGGTCATAAAAATCTCATTAAAAATGCAGGTATACAAACTCGCCCTTAGACCTGCTGTCTCCACTCAAAAATGAAACAAGGTCCCAAGTTTCACCTTTAAATCCACAAATAGAAAACAATTTAAATTAAGCTTAAACTTCAAGATCTACCTTATTCTTAACACACCCAAAATACACTCATAACTTAAACCATCTCTGTTTCCTAACATTATGGCCTGAACCTTCTGGTTGGCATGCGGGGGAGGGCCTGCTGGCCAACGCGTAAAATGACGCACGGTGTCATCGGGCGTGTGTTCTGACGCCATTCCAATCTCCAGTTCGGTGGGCGCGCACCAGAGTTGGCTGCACGTCCACTGAACTGTCAAAGGCCTATTAAGGCCATTAATAATCTAATTAAGCTGGTTGTCTGGGCTGACCATCCAACCTTAAGGTTGGCGGGCAGGTGAAAAGCCCAGGTGGCCTTCGCATTTTTCATGAAACTTCATCCATGTGGTTTCATGAAGGCTCTATAAATGGAATAAAAATTTTTATTAAAATTCATTGACATGTCCCAGTTCATGTGACACTGACACATGAGGAGACATGTCTGAATATTTTTTTTTCTTTATTTCAATTCATAATAATCAAACTAATCTCCCTGGGGCAGCTCTGTGCCTCAGGGAGATTTCTGTGCTCTTTCGCCCACATGTGCTAAGGAGTGCAGACCCTGACTCTCTTTCCTCCCCCCGCCCACACAGGGAATGCTCAGCTTTTCCGGGTGTGTGTCACAAAAGCCCGCCCACATAAAATGGTGGTGAGCAGCCAATCCTGGGCAGTGATTGGTTGTGCGCCCGCCTGCTCCTGCTTCCATTCAGCAGCGCCCACCCCCCCCCCACCCCGATGGGGAGAAAATTCTCCACTATGTTTTTAGGTACATTACAAGTCCAGAAATAACACAACGATCTGGATTCTCTAGTCCGTAATGAGGTGAAAGACGCATGGTGATTCCTTTTTATGCCAGGCTATATTTGGAACACTGGGACAGAAATAGGCCATTCAGCCCCTTGAACCTTTTCCGCTAGGCTGTGGCTGATCTGCAACCTAACTCCATACACCCACCTTTTTCTCATATACCTTCATAACTTGGATAACAGAAATCTCTCAGTCTTGGATTTAAAATTTACAATTGGCAATTTTACAATCTAGCATCAATTGGCATTAGTGGAAGAGTGCTCTAAACTTGAACCACCCTTTTATGTGTAGAAATGGTACCTAATATCACTTCTGTAAATGAAGCTCTGATTTTTAGACTATGCCTCTAGTCCTAGACTCTCCAACCAGCAGAAATCATTTCTCTTTATCAAGCTTATCTATTCCCCTTAATATCTTGAAAAACTCATCTCTTAATCTTCTAAATTCCATGGAATACAATCTTAACCTGTGTAATCTCTGCTTGTAATTTAACACTTTCGAGCCCAGGTGTCATTCTGGTAAAACTGTGCTGCACTCCCTCCAAGTCCAATATATCCTTCCTAAGGTTTGGTTCCCAGAGCTGCTCAGGTGTGGTCCAACCAGGGCATGTGTGGGTTAAACATGACTTCTACCTGCTTGGATTATCGTCCTCCAGATATAAAGACTAGCATTCCTTTATCCTTTTTGATTATTTTCTGTACCTTTTTGGGACATTTTAATGATCTACAGAATGCACCGCCACACCCCCCACCCCCAAAGTAGTTCTCGGACCTTCATTGATCCTAGCTATTCACCATTTGCAAAGTACCCTTTTGACTCTTTACGTACAACTGGAAGACATTCACATTCAGCACAGTTTTGCCCATTCACTTAATATATCGATATCTCTCTATATTTTTCTTTATGCTCTATGTATTTTTCTTTATGTTGCCTTTCTTTGTGTCATTTACAAATTTGAAATGTGTCTTTCTATCCCATCATCTAAGTTACTAATAAATAAGGAATATTTGAAGCCCCAATACAGATCCGCGTGGGAAACTGCCAGTCACATCCTGCTAATTAGAATACCTGCCCATTAGCTCTAATCTTCTGCTCGTCAGCCAATTTCCTAATCAGGTCAATAATTCATTTTCAATCCTATGAGCTTAACTTTAGCTGACAGTCTCATATGAACAAATTTACCATATGCCTTCTGGAAGTCCATTTGAATAAAATCCACAGAAACTACTATTCTCCACTACTTTAACCACCTCTCCAAAAAAGTCAATCACATTCATAGAATCACAGAATTCATCAGGTATGTCCTGCCCTTTACAATTCCGTGTTGGTTCTCTTTGATTAGCTGAGAATTTTCAAAGCATTCATTCATGTTATCCTTAATTATAGACTCTAGCAATTTGCTGGCAACAAATGTTTAGCTAACTGGTCTAAAATTCCCTGGTTTCAGTCCCACCTTTCTTAAATAGTGGAGTGACATGAGAAATTTTGCAATGTAAAGAAACCAGAGACCTTTGAAATGTTATATTTAGAATATCTGCAATGTTCATGCTTACTTCCTTTAAAACCCTGGAATAGAAACCATCTGGTCCTAGGGTTTTACCAGTCTTGAATTCCATTATATTCTTCATTACCATTATTTTGCTTCTGTTAATTTAGGTACGTTCATGCCCTGCTTAAATATTAGGTTTCTTGGAATTTTTTTCATGTTGACCTCTTCCCTTCCGGGTAAATACTGATGCAAAATAATTATTCAGAATTTCCTTACTTCCCTTGATAATATCACCATTATCAATTTTCAAAGGGCCCACGTTGTAACTGACCACCCACCTTTTCCTAATGTAATTCTGAAAAGCTTTTGTTTAGATGTCCTTGAAAGTTTCCTTTCATACTCTCTTTTTGTAGTCCTATTTGTTTTATCACCCTTTGCTGTTCTTAGTATTGTTCCCATTTGCCAGGATCTGTGCTTTCTCTGGAATTTTTGTTTACTTTTTATTTTAGTTTCATACTGTACCTTTCTTCCTCTATTCATGTGCAGGGTTACAGGGAAAAGGCTGGAGATTGGTACTAAGGTAAAATGCTCCAGATCCATGCAGACACAATAGGCTGAGTGGCTTTCTTCTACACCCTAACAATTCTGTAATTCTAGCTGTCTTTTTTTGGCAAAAATAGCTCATCTGTTGGGGGTTTAAACTGGTTCCGAATCACATTAAATTCTTTTGTTTTTTTTTTGGACACCTCATGCTGATTTTTCTCTATTGTTTCACCTATTAACAGATTTGCCCAGTTTACTGTGGACAGTCTCATCCTTTCGAAGAAAACTTTACCTAAATTTCTAATTTTAGTTGCTGTCCCATGTTCCTGTCTTTGAAATATTACATTGAACTCAATCCTGTTGTGATTGCTATGAGATAAATGTTCACACACCATTGGGCTGTTAAGTAAAGATAAGTGTTCACATGGAAATGTTCATGGAGAAAATCTTTACCGAGTAGACATTGTATGCTATGGATATCGATTATTTTATAATTGCTGCCACTGAGCACTTGGCAGGAAGTCCACACAAAACAGTAAGTAGGACATATTTTTTTCAATTTATCTCTGTCTTTCTTTTGGCCCTATGGCTATCATTGAAATTCATTTTATCCCTGCAATTTTGGACCTTCAACTAGACAAGCATTGTGAAGTTGTATGTGTGGTGCTGTGTGTTTTTAAAAAATTAATTTCCAACAAACTTCTCACCATGTTGATCAGCCATATGTGGCCGCAATAATACACAGGTTGATGGATGGTCTCTACTAGGTACCCTACGGATATTTCTGCAAATTCCTGGCCCCCACTTTGATTTGGTGGTTTGTGTGTCTCGTTGTGGCAATGCCACTTAGCCATAATTTGGCTCCAGCCCAAGTTGTGACTGCGTACATCTCTGAGATCACTGATCTTTCTATAGAGAGCCAAGAAAAGGCTGAGTGGCAATAGCAATGTGTTGCCATGTGCAAGTTATTTGTCTGATGTAAATGAATTGTTAAAATTCAGTAACTTTATGCTCATTGCAATGACAGATTGTGTTATAAGCATTCAGTTTTCCACAAGTATTAATATCTAAACACAATCCCATGTTGTAAAACTGTTTTCTATAATTACTATTAACAATTCCCCACTTCCTCCAGAATTTGAAAGATAATTGCTGTACCTATACCAATTCCTGGCTTAAATGATCTCTTTTCAGACATTCACTAGTTAAAGTTGTATGTTTTCAAGCTTTCCCTTCCAAGATATAAAGGGATATATGTATAAAGGATAGCATTTTTCCATTAAAGGGAACATGCTGTGCAGCTCACAAACAAAGCTTGTTAAAATCTATAGAAGCACATGGGATAAGTAGATCAGGTTCATGTAATATTTAGCATTACTGGCCATTAGCAATTGAGACATGTTAATAAACAGCTATGGAATATATACCTGTTGATCAGTAGTTAATAGTAATTTTTTATTTTAATTGGCTCTCGAACTAACAGTTTAAAGAGTCAAAAGTGATTATCTGGCATATATTAAAGATAGTAATTTACACTGAGAAACACAAAGCCAATTTTAAAGCTGTCCTGTTGAAGAGTCATACGGACTTGAAATGTTAACTGTGTTCCTCTCCGCAGATGCTGCCAGACCTGCTGAGTTTTTCCAGGTATTTTTGTTTTTGTTTTGGATTTCCAGCATCCGCAATATTTTGCTTTTATTTAAAGCTGTTATGATCCCTGTGGAGACAAACTTGCAAAACAACCCCAACTGAAGAAACCAATGGACAAGATTTCACTTTTTAAAACTTTTGCTTTAACAATTAAACCAAAATTAACATAAGTCAAACATGAATTAACGGGCAAATTGTTTTCAAGAGAAATGATGATTTTACTCTTTAAAGTGTAATTTAACAAAGGTTCATCTCATGGATTATCTGGCAGGCCACTTAGCACATATGACACCATGTGAAGCCACAAAGACCTTCAAAATTCTTGCCTTCCTCAGGTAGAGTGCAACTTCTTTTCTTCCTGCAAGATTTGGTCATTAAGTTACCTCTGACCGCACCTTTACTCCATCCAAATTCCACGGATATGGTCATCATCAAAAGGGCATGCTTCTGCAGAACCTCTTTAGCTCAGTTCAAGACAGTCTTGACAGTGTGGATTATTTAATCAGTGCCCCTGAATAATGAAGCAGCAGCACTGACATTATTTCACTATCCTGACTGCTAAACTCTCTTGTATGATAATGTATATGCCTGCATGCCATTATAATGTAAAGGTGCTTGGAAGAGCAAGAGTATGATGTATTGAGTCACATAGTAATCGACAGGTAGTACACTCTAGAAGTAGCCTATTTGCATGGCAGCAGCACCATGCATGACAGTAACCTGGGACCTGTACATAGTAAAAGATTAACAATAAATTGTTCATGTTTCAACATACAAAGCTCAAGATCTCATCATTAAGACATCAAATGAACCCATAACACCAAAAACCTGGTCTTCCAGGTGATTCCCAGGCTCTCCTTTGACCTGCAGAGACAGTAGATTTTTTTTAAATGGCCCAGAATTGCAGTGGGAGCCTGCTGGATCCCAACAAACTGCAGGAAGCACAGGGACAGGGGGGAAAATGGCAACTGGGAAGCCAATTTGAAAAGAGGGAAAAAAACAGTTACTACATAGACTTTCTTAAAAGGGAAATGATAGTTAAAGCAGTAACTGCAAAAAAACAAATATTAAGTGATCATGAATAGAAAATTTAAACCACCAGACCCATTTTGGCTAAGGCAAGGGCTAAACCAAACCCAAAGTTAGGAGTCTTGGAAAAGAAAATGTTTTGATTACTGGAGAACATCAGGTCTCAGTAAGAAATCTGAAGTCCAGATTAATACTTTTTTACACTCCTTTGGTGAAATTTCTGACTAAGTAATTCTAATGCAGCGCATTGAGTCCGCAATGAGCTTTGATGAAATATTAAGAGCCTTTGATGAATGTTTTAATCTTCAAGTGGAGGAGCATGCATAGCTTAAAAAGAGGTCTAGAAAATCCTCAGCAAAACATTGAAAAGATAGAAGATAATACCTAAACAAATTTAACGAGGGTGCCAGAGAGGTAAAGAACTCTCCAGAAGCCTCAGTGTATATCTTTCGGGACTTCTGGCTCAGGCTTCCCATAATGATTTCCTTTCCAAAGATGTGGACATGTTCTAGAACTCTACCCGCAGTTGGTAGTGAACAAAAAGGAGAAAGCCCTGAGACAGGCAGATCAAGAGAAAGCAGAAGTGTAATCAGAGAATATTTGTCTCAAAGCTGATTTGGAAGAACTCAACCTGAAGTACATCCAAGCATAATAAAAAAAAGGCACTTATTGCCTTGAAAGACTCTTTGGCGAACCTATACATTGCCCCTGGAAAAACATGGAGTTAGAAAAGATGTTGAATGTTATTTCAAAAAAAGTTTCACTGGAGCTATCAGCAATGACAAAACTATACACTGATACTCAGATTGAGATGACAAGAGCTAATCAAGAAAATAAACTATTCCAAGTGCAGACAATTGCCCTTCAGGATCAGATTCTAAACCTGTCCATTACCCTTCAGCAGCATTATAGAATAAAGATTGCCTTGAGCAGCAGAATGGCAGAACAGCAGAACAAACTCAATGAGACTTGGTTAAATCACAAGAAATCACAAGACAAAGTAAATGAACTTTGCAATGGAAAGGAAACCCTATTGAAGGACCTTCACATGCTACAAGGATCCCTCAGGTCCAAGTTTGTCTGTTGGGAACATTACGAAGCAAAACAGAATGAATTTAATGCTATTCTGAAAGAACTGATGAACCAGTTTTCAGGGAAAAGTTGGGAATGTTTACTATTCCGGGAGGAAGCCAAGCGGTACAAGAATGAGTCTGCGGAACTGCAGAAAACAGTTGCAGATTTGGAAGGAACCTGGAAAAACATTACATTCCCAAACAGGCATATGAAGAGATGAAAATCAAGAAAATAGAATAGTAAGTGAAGGTAGAAGTTCTCATTAAAGAGCCTGGGTCTTTCAAAAACAATTGGCGCACAAATACAGTATGTGACCTTGAAAGGTAGTAGCAAGGAATTAGACTCTGCCAAGAAAAAACTGATCAGTGGAGCGAATACAACATGGGGCAGCAAACATATCTTTGATGTATGTCAGCCATAACCAGCCTCTCTCTCTTCTGAGCAAGGTTGCCTGTGTAGCCCTGGATCTCCTCCAAATGGCAGAGGGTGTAAGGACTCCCACTGTCGTTAGCCAGCCAGAACAGCATGGTCCCGAGTACTCAAACTCTAAATAGCATTCAGACTCTGGATTCACCTTCAACCTCTCTTGTCTCTTTGCAGAGCAGATTTATCCATTATCATTCCTAGTCCTGGAAGTCCCCAATGGTCATTTCAACCCAGCACCCATGAGATTACCATGGGACCTCTGGTGGAAGTAGTACCAGAGAATGATCAGCAGTCTGAGAGTCCTCTATCTCCAGCTATGATGGTGCAGCCAGTCAACACAGCAACCATTGTACACACACTGCAGCTTCCAGCCAGCATGCCACAACCACAAGGGATGCTGGAACCTGGTAGCAGTTTATCACCATCAACAACAAATTGCAGAGGTGAGCATACCACTCAACCTTTTTCTCACATCGGGAATGCTCTTCCTCTGTCTCAGAGGGCTTTCAGGTGGCCTACACGGAGAACGAAGAAAAAGCAGCACCAAGGAGACAAATACCATCTTCGTCGACGGTGCAAGAAATGATCAAGAGCAACAGTAACCACGCATCAGCATAACAGCCAGGCCGACCAGGTTCAACATAAAGCAATTGAAGCAAAGCACACCCAAATGCCAGTCCAACTTCCAAGCCAACAACAAGAACCAGAATCAACAGAACCTACCACTCTCCTGACAGGGGGATGGCGAAGGAAATGCGGAAGGGTTATAAAATCTCCAGACCACCAGAACCTTTAACTTCAAGGACTCAAAAAGGGGACAATGTTGTCAGTGTTAATACTGTAATAGCAATAATGTTGGAATAGCATTAAAGTTGTAACAATAAGGTAAATGCACAAGGCTTATAACAATGTAACTCAATATCCGTAGAATAAAGAATTGTTGGGGGCAGGGGGAGGTGTACGTAAGGGTCTGGTACATACAGGGTTAATGTGGGACTGAGTACAGTACTGCCCACAGTGATGTAAGAAGGCACATGAACTAAACCTAGGGTCAGTGTGGTGTTGGCTAGAAACGTGATAAGACCTAAGATGGAGATAGCTCCATACCTGTACCCTTTACTGTATAGTTGTATATAGTTACAAGTAGATTATAAAGACTTGCTGTTAACATACAGAAGGCTATGAAGATTTCTTTAACAGACATGTTCTGCAACCAGCGCCATCCCAATAACCTCCTGCTGAAATCTGGGTTGGAGTTTTACACCAGCGGGATTTTATGATTCCCGCTGAAGTCAATGAAGTTTAGAATGGCTCGCTAAATTTTACAGCCCGGTCCCTGCTACAACAAGGCCATAAAATTCTGGCCCTGATATCTGACAACTTTGTGTGTTTTTCCCAATCAGCTTCCATTTCCATTTGTAAACAGATTTGTAAACAGGACAGGTGATTAAAAGAGTCATGGAAGTAGGGGCATGATTTTTCACTGAGCGGGCAGGCGCATGCCCAACCTGCTTGAATGTAAAATGACGTGCGATGATGTTGGGCGAGCCTCCCAACGTCATTGCACACTTGTGCGATATTTCGGTTGGTGGGCATGCGCGAGAGTCAGCAGCACACCCACCAACAATTAAAAAGGCCTATTAAGCCCATTAACAATGTAATAGAATTAAATTTTTTCTGCCTGTTCAACGTTGTGGTTGGCAGACAGGTGAAAAGGCTAAGTGACCTTTGCATTTTTGCGAAACCTCTTCCACAAGCGGGTTGTAGTTTCGATTTGTCATAAAAAGTTTTTAAAATATCATCCTAATTTCTAACATGTCCCTGCTCATGTGAGTGACAGTGACATGAGGGGACATGCTTTTTTAACATTTTAAAAATCTTTATTTTAAAATTTTCAAAACTTTTAATCTACCAGGGGCAGCTCTGTGCCTCAGGGAGCTTTTCTTGTGCGTTCACCCTCCCCTCACCCCACACAGGCAGCGCTGAGTGTTGCAGCATGTGTTTCACGTCGGGCAGGCCTTAATTGTTCTGCCAGCATGAAATTGCGGTCCGGCCCCAATCACAGGAGGCGATCAGCTTCCCGACTGCTTCCACCAAGCCTGCCCAATGAGGGAAAAATCCTGGTCCAGGTTTTAAAGAGCCTCTTTTAAATGAAGCGAGAAATTCAGTTATAATCGCAAAATACTTCATCAATGTCTAAAATCACAGCTTAAAATATTCACTCTCATTTTTCTATTGCTCCAATTACATAATTAGCTGTAACCTTTACTAGAGACATTTCAGTTAACATACTTTGCGGAACTCAAATTGTTGAACATCTAGATGGATTTTGCAGGTTTGATCAAATTAATTCTCATTACCTAGCAATTCAGCTCCCAAGCTGAAACCCCAGCAATTTGAAAAGCCATTTGTAGATTTGTAGTCACTCAGGGCAAGTAGTGGGAAAACTTTCCAAAGCACAAAAGGCCACAAGTTACCTGAAGAGATTTCCAAATAAAATTCCGACTGGAAACCAAACCACGAGAGGTTATTAAAAATGGATTTTATTTTCGAAAGTAATAAGGGCAAGTATCCTTGTGACATCCTTAGTTCAGACAATACAATGTTTGCAACTTATTCAAAAAGCAGCTTCAAATACAATCTGTAATGAAGTGAAGATTTCAACGCATTTACAGCTTTTATAGAACAGATAATTTATCATATATATAAATGTGAAACTAAAACTGAGCTTACGTTTTCATCCAGCAATTGCAAAAAGGGGTATCCTTTCAAAGAGTGAATCTCTGAGTGTAGCTGCACAGTAGGAATCCAGTTACCAGTTTATGGATAACGTCTTTGTTTAAAGAAGCACTGAAAATTCTTGGCCAGAGATTTCCTGTTGGCGAGTGGGGGCGGGCGTGTAAAATGACGTGTAGTGACGTCAGGCGAGTGTCCCAACATCACCATGCACCATCGCGATATTTTGGTGGGCAGGCACGTGTTGTTCTCGGATGCGCGCCTGCCATTAATCAATCATCCACTTAAAGGCCCTTGAGGCAGCAATTGTCTGGTATTTTTCAGGCCCTGTGTGATCTTCAGGATGTCGCACGGGCGCAACGGTCAGGCAAGTAGGCCACATTTGTATAAACCTCATCCACAGGCGGGATAAGAGGGGTGAGTGGGGTCATGAGTGTTATTTGTCAGATATTTAATTGTGAAAGTTACTGCTACTTGCCTGTGTGAGCAGGAATACTTCAAAACTCTTCACAGCTGCTTGGACAGAAGTAACAGCCTTCAGGTCAGACTCTGGAATAAACATCATTTCTGGGGCCTTGCTGGTTTCAGGGAGCCTTTCCTTAGCCTGGGAATGGGAGTTGTGCTCTCCACTAAAGGCACCTCCTCTGAGGAGGAAGGGAGGGCCAGAAGGGGGAGGAGGCCAGGAGTCCACATTCAGCCACCAGGGGAACCATCTTTGGGAGAACGAGTGCAGGCACAAGGGGTGCAGGGCCAAGAGGTAGTCCACGGCAGAGAGGGCTGCAGAAGACGCCACTATCCTGCTGCCAGGGTATACAGGCGGAGAAGCAGCTCAGTATTTCTGAGGTGCAATGGAGAAGGAGGCTCCGTCTCTCAAGGGAGACAGTCACCTCCATCTGTCAGATGATAGGTCCTGAGATCAGCTCTGACTGTGTGGGCGGGCACCCCATGCCAGTGACTCTGAAGGTCACATCTGCCCTCAGCTTCTATGCCTCTGGCTCTTTCCAGGGCTCGGTGGGTAATCTCTGCGGTGTCTCCCAATCAGCTGTCCACACTTGGGTCAAGCAGGTGACAGACGCTCTGTTCAGGTGTGCATTGACTTTCATCCAATACCACTGGGATGAGGCCAGCCAGACTGAGGGAGCCAGAGGCTTTGCGGCCATTGCTGGCTTCCCCCGTGTCCAGGGTGCTATAGACTGTACACATGTGGATATCAAGGTGCCAGCAGGTGAGCCCGGTGCCTTCGTCAACAGGAAGGACTTCCACTCCATGAACGTGCAGATAGTGTGTGACCATAGGATGCAGATTCTACAAGTCTGTGCAAGGTACCCAGGCAACTCCCACGCGCCTACATCCTCAGCTACTCCCAGGTGCCGGGGGCTTTTCAGTGCTCCAGCCCGGCTGGATGGGTAGCTGCTGGGTGACAAGGGCTATCCCCTCAAAATGTGGCTCATGATGCCTCTCTGCCATCCAAGGACAGAGGCTGAGCAGTGCTACAACAGGAGCCATGGCTCCACAAGGGCTGTGGTGGAGAGAACCATCCGTCTTCTCAAGATGCATTTCTGATGCCTGGACCGCTCAGGGGGCGCACTCCAGTACCCCCAAGATCGTGTGTTGCTGACAGTGGTTGCATGCTGCGCTTTCCACAATCTGGTTCTGGAAAGGGGAGGGGGGACACAGTGGACGAAGAAGATGTAGACGCAGATGCTCCGGATGTACACGATGAGTCCAGCAGTAAGTCCAAGGATGAGCACACACAGGGAAATGCTGAGGGGGTAGACGCTGACCCGGGCATACTCCAGGGAGGCAGGGACACCCAGGAGGCTTTAATCTAATGAACCTTCAGCTAACACACTACTGATGGACTCCAACACAAGCCAGGGCTGCAGACTCCATACTCAATACCTGAGAGCAACATCTGCCTCGGTAGGAACATTAACTAAGGCCCTTGTCTATAAAGCTCAATAGCAAACAACTCATTCATAACATCATGCATTCTTGTCCATCTGCAGAAGGAGTCATCTTGAACCATGTTCACATATCAAAATTTAAAGATTTAACAAAATGAAGTTCAGAAAAATTACAAAGGTGTTACGCATCACTCCAAGTGGTCATGAACTAATAGCGAGGCAACATAAAAGCACTAGTGAGAAACTCATGGTGTGCCGAAGGTGCCTTAAGTTTATGTTTCCGTGTGCTACGTCTAGGTGCTCCCCCCTCACTGGCACTGGCATCTGAGACAGCCTGCTCACTGTCGGCCTTGATGACCTTGGTGACCATCCTTTGGCCCATGGAGCCTGTGCTGACCCCACTTTGGAGGGAGCAGCCAGTTCTACAGCTGGCATCTCCCCAGTCGCCGCAGCCTCATCAGATCCCACGGTCACTGGCAGAAGGGCAGAGGAGCTGCTGCCCTCATCTGGAATATCCTGAGAGGAGCCCGCAGAGATGATAGGCAGCTGCTGCGCCGAAGTGAGGTCACTTCGGACCTCCTTGCTTACCATGGATGGATGGGCACCTAGCTGGGATACTTGGTGCCCAAAACATCGCCCACACTGGCACTGACCAGCTGAGGGCAATGTCGCAGTGAGGACTTGGTCCAAGCGTATCCCCAGGAGGACCTGATTGTTCTCCTGGAGGAGCCTCTCCACGAGAGTTGCCACTCTTTCCACGGAAGCATGGTGCTCGGCCATGAGGCTCATTGCATCGGTGATGCTCCGCGTGAACTCCTCCAACACGGAGACCATGCTACACATAGTCTCGTGTATCTCCGCCAGATCGTCCACCCCAGCCAGAGTGGGTCATTGCAGGAACCCAGTGCTTCATCACCCCGCAGCTGTTGCACATTCACACAAAGAAGCCAGGGCTGACCCACCCTTGCCCACATGCTGCCTCCTTCACATGTGGCACCACATGGTCTAACCTTGCTAAGCAAGGAGACACAAGCACACAGAGGCCAAAGGCCAGCAGATGGATGGGTGCCCCACCACCTGGAAGCTCCCCTCCCAGCCTGTTCGCACGCTGATTTTGACATGCTTCCCAGTTCCAGCACCATGCCCAGGTGCAGGTCCTTGAGGTTGCCCCCAAATCTATACTCTGACTGTCAGTGTCACACATGCTGTGGCTACAGAACCCATCCCAGCACATTCCTCTCAGGGTGAACTAGGCATGGGTAATATCTGCTGGCCCACCCAGCGAGGGAAACATGCCGTGAAGGATTTAATGTCGTTTCTGCACTCAGAGTTGTTGGGTGGGGGCAGGGGTGGGGGACCCTTAGGGGCAAAGGCTTCCGGCTGTATTAAGTGACCTGTGCCAACATGGTGCTCACCATTCCAAGCACAGGAGGTCTTTGAATCGTTTGGGGCACTGGACCCAAGTGCGTCGCACCCCAATATGGGAGCTGACTATCTCGGCCACCTCCTCCCAGGCACGTTTGGTCAGGTGGGGGGACTTCCACCTCCCATCCCTCAGAACAAAAACCTCCCTCCCTTTCCTGCCACCTCCTGGAGGGCAGCTAGGCACTAATTGGAAAACTGAGGGGCACACTGCCCCACTGCCCCACTGCACTACCCTCCAGCCTGGCCTACCTCGCTGGCCTACACTCCAGCCTGGCCTACCCTGCTGGCCTACCCTCCAGACTGGTCTACCTCGCTGGCCTACCCTCCAGCCTGGCCTATCCCGCTGGCCTACCCTTCAGCCTGGCCTACCCCGCTGGCCTACCCTCCAGCCTGGCCTACCTCGCTGGCCTACCCTCCAGCCTGGCCTGCTCTCCAGGTGAGCCCTTCTACTTGCCATTCTGATCAGGCTTTCCAACGCTGCCAGTGCATCATTTAAACAGGCCGCCAGGTCACCATTGGACCTGGCAGTCATTGCACTCCCGCCGCCGCCCGCCCTCTCCCACTATCCTCGGGAGTTGAGTATTATGCAGGGCTGGCCTTAACTGGCCCGCCTATGTAAAATGGTGGCGCAGACCTGATTGCGGGCAGTGATCGGCTCCGTGCCCGCCTGCGCCCACTCCCGACCGGCCCACCCGACATGGGGAAACTTCTCCCCCTTAAGTGTAATTACTTCAAAAACAAATCCGAGTTTATTGAGTTTCTCATATCTTTAATCAGTACCTGTGAAAGATGCTAACTAGTTACCTCTTTAAATCAGTGCATGCTATGATTTGTCTATGGTCTCCAATGTTTCAATAACTTGATGTTTTTTGCAAAATCCATAATGATGGTAACTGTCCAAGCTAGGATTGAATACCATATTTCTGACATGACTGATAGTACGGATAACTACTCGGAGGAAACAATTAATCTGGATATTTAAAAAGTGCACAAATCAAGCTACAGTATTGTGTAAACTCGGCAATGACTTGTTTAATTTTACAAATAGTAAATACAATACACCAGATATAGCAACCTGTGTGAGGTTAAACAGTAGGAAGCACCATAGAGGAGATCAGGTTTTGGTATACAAGCATAATCAACAATAGCTTGGATTTTGGGGTCAGTAGTGAAGGGGTGGCATTCACTGTTGACCTCAAAGAAAGCCGCCCATAAAGATCTAGTGATTTCTCTGGTGTGGATTCACCTTTCTTAACATTAACTTCATTCCAGTGCCAGCTCATAGGGATCTCGAGCATCCAGAAACAGAGATATTATCAAGTGGCTTAAACACCCAATCAGATTGAAGAATTCTCACGGACTTCAAACCTGGAAGTTAAAAAATAAAATTTCTGATTCTCCTTCAGTTTTTAATCATTTTTACAGAGAGTGAAACAAAGATTGGAACATAACACATGGGTTTAAAGCAGAAGCTGAACTGTCATAAATTTTTAAGGTAGTTTTTATTTTAAAAATTGAATTATTTTTATTATAATGGAGAAATTTTATATTCCACAAATAAAATTTTTTTCAGAGCCTGAGAAGTTGTTCAGCAATAGTTATGAATGTAGTATGCCATTAAAAACCCCCTTGTACCTCATTCAACAAGGTGTAAGTTTTTCAAAGATTTTTACAGTGAGAATAATAAGTGAAATAATCGGGACTTCAACAGCGTACCTTGTGGAGAGTTCTGGGTTTATCTGTGCAGATAAAGTAGCTGTCAGTTTCACAGTTGTAATCACCATGAATGCTAACCATCTCACCGTCATTTCAACTGCAATCTGGGCCTATATTTTCAATAATGATGAACATAAGAATGTAAGAAGTAGAAGCAGGAGTAGGCCATTTGGCCCCTCAAGCCTGCCCCATCATTCAATAAGATCATGGCTCATCTGCCCCAGACCTCAGCTCCTCTTTCCTGCCAGCTCCTTATAACCCTCAACTCCCCGATATTTCAGAAGTCTATCTACCTCCTCTTTAAATGCCTTCAGTGATCTAGCATCCATAACTCTTTGGGGAAGAGAATTCCAGACATTCACTACCCTCAGAGAAGAAATTCCTTTGTATCTCAGTTTTAAATGAGTGTCCCCTTATTCTGTAACTATGGCCCCTAGTTTGAGATTCCTCCACTAGTGGAAACACGTTCTCAACATCTATCCTGTCAAGTCCCCTCAGAATCTTATGTTTCGATAAGATCACCCCTCATTCTTCTAAACTCTAATGAATAAAGGTCTAATCTGTTTAGCCGTTCTTGATAAGTCAACCCCTTCATCCTAGGAATCAGCCTAGTGAATCTCTTTTGAACTGCCTCCAATGCCAGTATATCCTTTCTTAAATACAGGGACCAAAACTGTACACAATACTCCAGGTGCACCCTCACCAACACCTGTACAGTTGTAACAAGACTTACTTATTTTTAAACTCCCTCGCACCTGCATGCTAACTTTTTGTGTTTTATACACAAGAACACCCAGATCTCTCTGTGCTCCGCTTTTTTGGAGTCTCTCTCTATTTAAATAATAGTCTGCCTTTTGATTCTTCCTACCTAAGTGCATGACTTCACACTTCCCTACATTAAACTCCATCTGCCAAGTTTTTGCCCAGTCACTAACCTATCTATATCCCCTTGCAGATTTCTTATGTCCTCATCACAGCATGCCCTCTCACCTATTTTTGTATCGTCAGCAACAACCCTGACCCTCCTCCAAGTCATTAATATAGATAGTAAATAATTGAGGCCCTAGGACTGATCCTTGTGGTACTCCACTGGTTATACCTTTCCAACCTGAAAAAGAACCATTAATCTGTCTTCTGTGTGTTAACCAATCCTCAATCCATTCTAATACATTACCTCCAATACCAGGAGCCCCTATCTTGTACCTTTTTTGTGGCACCTTATCGAATGTCTTTTGGAAATCCAAATATACTACATCCACCGGTTCCCCTGCTTGTTATATCCTTAAAAGGACTCAAGCAAATTTGTCAAACGTGGTTTCCCTTTCACAAAACCATATTGACTCTGTTTGATTGCATTAAGCTTTTTTAAATGTCCTGCTATTTCTTCATTAATAATGGGCTCTAGCATTTTCCCAATGATAGTTGTTAGACTGACTGGCCTATAGTTTCCTGCTTTTTGTCTCCCTCCCTTCTTGAACAGGGGCATCACATTAGCAGTTTTTCAATCCGCTGGAACCCTCCCAGAATCCAGTGAGTTCTGGAATATTTCGACCAATGCCTCCACTATCTCTGCAGCCACTTCCTTTAAAACCCTTGGATGCAGGCTATCAGGTCCTGGCGACTTGTCTGCCTTTAGTCCCATTAGTTTATCAAATACTTTGTCCCTCATGATAGAGACTGTTACAAGATCTTTCCTCCCATTAGCTTCTTGCTTATCTGATATCTTTGGGATGTTTATAGCATCCTCCACCATGAAGACCAATGCAAAATATTGGTTTAAATTATCTACCATTTCCCTGTTCTCCATTATCAATTCTTCAGTCGCATCCTCCAAGAGTCACTTCAGCCACTCTCTTTCTTTTTATATTGCCATAGATGTTCTTGCTGTTTGTTTTGATATTTCTTTCCAATTTACTTTCATAATCAATTTTCTCTCCCTTTATTAGTTTTTTAGTCGTCTGCTGCTGGTTCCTAAAAAAATCCCAATCCTCTGGCCTACCACTAGTTTCTGCCGCTTTGTGTGCCTTAGTTTTTGATTGGATACTCTCCTTGGCCACCTTTGTTAACCACGGGTGGTTCATCCTTCTCATCGAGTCCTTCTTTTTGGCCAGGATAAATTTTTTGCTGAGCGTTATGAAGTATTTGCTTAAACGTCTGCCACTGCTCATCCACTGACCTTCCCCTTAGCCTATTTTTTGCTTTATACCTCTGTAATTGCCCTTATTTAAGTTGAGGATACTGGTTTGAGACCCAAGTTGCTCGCCCTCAAACTGAATTTGAAATTCTACCATGCTGTGATCACTACACCCCCTCGGGTATCCTGAACTACAATATCTCATATTAATCTCTCTCATTACACATTATCAGATCTAAAATAGCCTGTTCCCAGGTAGGTTCTGCAATGTATTTCTCTAAGAAACAATCCCTGATGCACTCTACAAATTTGCCTTCAATGTTATCACTGCCAATCTGATTTGTCCAGTCAATATGCAGGTTAAAATCACCCATGACAATTGTAGCGCCCTTCTTACATGCTTCCATTATTTTCTGATTTATACTTTGTCCTACAGAGAGGCAACTCTTCGGGGGCCTATAGACAAATCCCACCCGTGAATTCTTCCCCTTGCTATTCCTTATTTCCGCCCAAACTGATTCTACATCATGATTAATTGCACCTGTATCACTACTCACCACTGCACCGATACCTTCCTTTATTAACAAAGCTACCCCACCTCCTTTTCACCTATTTTTCCAGAATGTCAAATACTCTTGAATATTGAGTTCCCAGTCTTGGTCACTCTGCAGCCTCGTCTCTATAATATTTATCAAGTCATATTCATTTATTCTATTTATTCAACTCATCTATCTTGTTACAAATATGTGCATTCAGATTAAGAGCCTTAAGCTTTGACTTTTTACTATTATTGCTCATTCTGGTCCAAATTTCTGCTGCACTCTTCTGCTTATAGTTTCTGCCCCTTCCTGTCACACTTTGATTATCATTTGCCTCTTCACTACTCTGCACCTCTGTTCTCTTGATTAGTTTTGATTTTTTAAACTTCCCTTCAATTGAAGCCTCACCTCCCCCCCTCGCTAATTAGTTTAAAGTCCTATCTACAACCCTAGTTGTATAATTCGCCAGGACACTGGTCCCAGCATGGTTCAAATGAAGCCTGTCCCAGCAATACAGCTCTCTCTCCTTCCCCAGTACTGGTGCCAGTGCCCAATGAATTGGAACCTATTTCTCCCACACCAATCTTTGAGCCACACATTTACCTCTCTAAACTTATTTACCCTACTCCAATTTGCACGTGGCTCAGGTGGATTATTACCTTCGTGGTTCTGCCTTTTAATTTAGCCCCGAGCTGCTAGTAGTCCCTCAGCAGAACCTCTTTCCTAGTCCTACCTATGTTGTTGGTACCTGTGTGGACCATGACAACTAGATCCTTCCCCTCCCTCTCCAAGTTCCTCTCCAGCCCGGAAGAGATGTCCTTACCTTGGCACCAGGTAGGCAACACAGCCTTCGGGACTCCGTCTCTGCTGCAGAGAACAGTATCTATTCCCCTAGCTATGCTATCCCCTATTACTACTATATTTCTCTTTGCTCCCCACACTTGAATGGCACCCAGTACCACGGGTCCTTTCTGCAGTCTGTGCCCTCATCCACACTGGGAGCAAGAACATCATGCCTATCGGACAAAGGCACTGGCTGAGGCTCCTCCAAAGCTAAATTCCGTATCCATATACCTGCCTCACTAGCGGTCACATTCTCCTGTCCCTGACCATGGTCAAAATTAACCCAAGGGGTGTGATTGTCTCCTGAAACATAGTGTCCAGGTAACTCTCCCCCTCCCTGATGTGTCGCAGAGGCTGCAGCTCAGACTCCAGCTCAGCAGCTCTGAGCCGAAGTTTCTCGAGCAGCCAACACTTGCTGCAGATGTGGTCACTGTAGATTGCACCGGCATCCACCAGCTCCCACATACCATAACTGCAACACATCACCTGCCCAGCCATCTCTATTCTATTTAATTAATTAATTAGGATTTTATATATTTTAAATGTGAATTTCTTAACTGTACTCTTCAGTTGTAATAACATCTCCTGATTTAAATTATTAGGCCAATCAAAAGAGACACCCACCAATCATCTAACTATTTTCCCTTTATGTCACTCTTTGACTCTGACAGGTAGAAACCGGTCCTCCTCCCATACTCTTCTCTAGGTACTGCTGACTGCCTGTCTCAGGGTCCTCCTCTATTGTCTCTATTTTCCAAGAAACCTGATGACATTTATATGCAAATTTCATGTCTATCTCTGTTTCGATGTACCACAAAAATTGTGTCAGATTTAGAAAACCAGTTTTGGATTGCGTATGTAACTTTGCAAATGCTTGATTGACTTTAGCGTGTCTTGAAAAGCAAACAAGTTTTTGTGAAGAACTGCGTGGAGAGTGATAAAAATGTGCTTCAATATTTTTTGATTATTTATATTTAAGTTCCCTTTCATTGGTTTGCCATGTCTATTGTTTGTGTAAGACAACAAGTAAATAACCTAGTTTGAGGACCTCGCTAATGCCATTATGGAGTCAACTACAAGCAAGAGCAGACTTTGAATTTCCTTGGCTGCTTATCCATGAGAGGAACTGGCTTCTGCTTGGCACACACTCTCTGGGAAGGGAAACATGTTGCCCTGACCCCCATGTCAAAATGCATTGTGGCAACAGAGCTATTTTTAGCAAAATTTGTTTCACAAGAAAACATGTCTCTATTTTCCAAGAAAACTGATGACATTGTATGCAAAGTTCATGTCCATCTCTGTTTCAACAAAGAATGAACCACAAAGAGTGATCTGGAATGCCATAACAACTGTGTCAGATTTAGAAAACCAGTTTTGGATTGCATATAAAACTTTGCAAATGTTTAATTGACTTTAGCGTGTCTTGAAAAGCAAATGAGTGACTTTTTGTGAAGGACTCCATGGACAGTGATAAACCAGCAGTTATAATTAATATCAGGAAATGAAACAAATAAACCAAGAGTTCCTGCAAAGTCACATTGTCTTAACATGAGTAGTGAATACTATTTGGAAATCATGAAATAGTTCCTCAATTTTATTAATGCTAAATTGTCACGTATAACATTCTGTTCAATTTCTGAAGAGCATATCTGGACAAATCAAAGGCACTTACAGTAATCAGCAATGTATTGTTGAATTGTTGTAAACTCTAACCATTAGCCAGGAGATGATGTGGAATTGAGTTTCACTTCCAACAAATTGCACTTCATACAGAATCAAATGTCCCTATTGTTGGTCTGTTGTTGATGCAAAACAGATGCTAACATTGTTCACTTGCCAGACAATAATTAACCCTTGTGCTGTTTTGTATTGTCCCTGATCCAGTCATGAGACAGGTCAATTTTATTATCCCTTTCCTTCATTTATAAAATATAGGATCTGCCTCAAAACCTAAGGATAAGTAAGTAATTGTGTACAGGTCACACTATGGTAGACATATTACATGAAAGTCCAATAATATTTTATAATTAAGTTACCAGGGAAAATAATACTGCAGTAATCTTTTGAAAGTTAATTCTGAAATTATAAATTGCTCAGGATTTTTTTAAAAGCAGTTGCAACTTCAGTATATGTGGTGTAGATTGATGAAGATAAAATTTGTATTATCTCTTAACTGTTTACTGACCGCACTGACTGCTTATTTTCTAATGGGTGGGGAAGTTAAAATTTGTCCAAGGGTATGTGACTAACTTTAACAAACACAAAATAAATGAGTAGTATGTCAATCAATTAATACTGAGCAAATAAGCAATTAACACAAAACTGATAGTCGCTACGTAGTGCAGATTACACAGGTTGATGCATATGGAGGATATTGAGTTATTGATGTGACATTGAGATTTTCTTCTGCTATTGAATGCAAAGATAATTTAAGTCTTAGAAATACTGCTAAAAGAAGTAGATAATCAATGAGCATACTTTTGTAATGATAAACATGGTATATAAATGCAAGTTGTCATTGTTTGCTAATATCAGTTACAGTTTGCCTGATCAGGTATTTTCTCCTGGTTTGAAATATCCCTCAATTTCTAACTTCTGACTTATTTCTAACTCTCTGTACAAAAATAAAACCAAGCCATTGGTAACATCTGGCTTCCAGGTCATTTTATTATTTTTCTCTCTGACCTTTTCAAAGCTGTAAGACATTCCAATCTCATTTAAAGTTGCATCAAGAAATGCTCTGTAACACAATTCTAATTTATTATGCAAAAATACCACGTTCACTTTACTCTCACCTCAGCATAACTTATGCATTAGCCAACGAACTTAGAGTTTGAGGTGCTTCTGGTAGCTCTGGTGCAACCTTGTTCTGCTTTCCAAGCTTTGGGGGAGGTTTTGGAGAAGGTTGGTCATTGTCTGCCTTCTGCATTGCATTCTGGTCTACCTGTGCATTCTTAATGTTGCTGCTTTGTGTAACATTTGTCTCATTGGTTTTGTTGATATTGGATGTAAAATTAGGAGCTGCATCTTGAGCATTCTCGGGCAAATTAATATCCTTCCAACGTCTGGCTCCAGAGTTTGTGTTATATTGATACACATTGCCTGTGACTAAAACATTAAGTAGTCATTCAATATGAGCATGTCAACTTTTGCGCACAAATGTTATTGGGTGAATAAATTGGTTCATGTGGGCTGTGCATTAAAACCAAACAACTTCTTAAACTTTCATCTGATTCTAATTCATCTTTTAGAAGGTAAATATGCCAATTTTATTTTATCTATTCTCAGTCTGGCCATCGTTGGAATTCATTCCCCATCCCCAATTGTGCTGCAAAGGTGTTTGTGACTCGCCACCTTCAGGCTTGAAATTGCAAAGTGGTTGCAAGACCCAGTCAGAGTAGCAGTAAACAGTCAACAAAGCTGATGTGGGACTCGTTCCACAACTAAGAAATTCTCCCATGAAACTGATTTTTGATTCAGACACACAAATCAGGGTTAAATTGTTTTTATGAAATGTGGTAAAATAGGTCTCCAGATTTCACATAGTAATATCAAAGACACGAAATGAAACAAGCTAGGAATTTCTGTTTTTATTTTGGGTATTGATCTAGCCTGGACAATAAGAGTATAAATTTTAAATGTTATATTTTCAAATTTTAATGTAATTTCAACATATTTAAACCTGAAATAAGGAGCATGGCTGGCTGAAAGATTAAGTATAGCGAGCATAAGAACATAACAGAAGAAATAGGAGCAGGAGTAGGCCATTCACCCCTTCAAGCTTACCCCGCCTTTCAATGAGATCATGCTGATCTTCGACTTCAAAGCCATTTTCCTGCACTATCCCCATATCCCTTGATGCTTTTAATCTGTAAAAGTCTATCAATCTCAGTCTTGAATCAGCATCTGCCTCCAAATGTGTGAAAATCAACTGGAGGGAGATTCTTGCTCCCTTTTATTGGGCATCAAGTTAGTTAAAGTTGCAGGACTCACCACCTCACTTTCTAATTCTGAACTCCAGCCACCCACCCTCCCCCATCAACCTGAACCAACAACTAGAGCTGTAAGCAACTGCCCGCCTCTGGGCATATCACCAGAAAATTTCATAGAGTACCCAGTCAAACTTCAAGTAAACAACAACAACTTATGAATATAATGTCTTTAACCTATTAAAACATCCCAAGGTAATTCATTGGAAAGTTATAAAACAGAGTCTCACAATGAGCCACATCATAAGATATATGCCCTCACACCTTCCTCTCCCTCCCCCTCCCAGAAACATCATAGGGTCCCCCTCGTTCTCACTTATCATCCCACCAGCCTCCGCATTCAAAGGATCACCCTCCACTATTTCCGCCAACTCCAGCATGATGCCACCACCAAACACATGTTCCCTTCACCCCCCCCGGCGGCATTCTGCAGGGATTGTTCCCTCCAGGACACCCTGGTCCACTCCTCCATTACCCCCTACACCTCAACTCCCTCCCACGGCACCTTCCATGCAACAGCAGAAGGTGCAACACCTGCCCCTTTATTTCCCCTCTCCTCACTGTCCAAGGGCCTAAACACTCCTTTCAAGTGAAGCAGCATTTCACATGCACTTCCCTCAATTTAGTCTACTGCATTCGTTGCTCCCAATGCGGTTTCCTCTACATTGGAGAGACCAAACGCACACTGGGTGACCGCTTTGCAGAACTCCTTCGGTCTGTCTGCAAGCAAGACCCAGACCTCCCTATCGCTTGCCATTTCAACACTCCACCCTGCTCTAATGCCCACATGTCCATCCTTGACCTGCTGCATTGTTCCAGTGAAGCTCAACACAAACTGGAGGAACAGCACCTCATCTTCCAACTAGGCACTTTACAGCCTTCCGGACTGAATATTGAGTTCAACAATTTTAGATCATGAACTCTCTCCTCCATCCCCACCCCCTTTCCAATCCCCCCCTTTTTTCCCCAATAATTTATATAGATATTTCTTTTCCCACCTATTTCCATTATTTTTAAATGTATTTCCATCCATTGTTTTATCTCTACCTTTTAGCCTATTTCGATTCCTTCACCCCATCCCCACTACCTTGCTTGTCCTGCTTTCTCCCCTTAATTAGCACATTCCTTAGATAATATCAATAGCTTCAACACCTCTTTGTACTTTTGTCTGTGACATCGTTTGGTTATCTCCACCTATCACTAGCCCTCTATCCAGCTCTACTTGTCCCACCCCCTCCCTTAAACCAGCTTATATTTCATCTCTTTTCTATTTTTCCTTAGTTCTGTTGAAGAGTCATACGGACTCGAAACGTTAACTGTGTTCCTCTCTGCAGATGCTGTCAGACCTGTTGAGTTTTTCCAGGTATTTTCATTTTTGTTTTGGATTTCCAGCATCTGCAGTTTTTTGCTTTTATCGTAAGATATCACGTCAGATGGGCGAAACCTTGGTCAAAGAAGTAGGTTTTAAGGAGTGTCTTTAAAGGGGGAAACTGAGGTGAAGAGATAGAGAGGTGAATGGGGAGGGGGGTGCGGGGTGGGGGAATTCAAGAGCTTGGGGCCTATAGGCAATTGAAGTCACGTGGCGGAGCAATTACAATTGCAAATGCACCAAAAACCAGAATTAACGGAGGGTTGTGAGGTTGGAAGGGATTACAAAGATAGGGAGGATTAAAGCCATGGAAGGATTGGAAAACCAGGATGAGAATTTTAAGGTCAAGACATTGTTTGACCAGGAGTCAATGTAAGTCAGTGAACATGGGTGATAGAGGAATGGGGTTTGCTGCAAGTTAAGACATGGGCAGCTGAGTTTGGATGACGTTAAGTTTATGAAGTCTGAAAATTCTCCTCCAAGGGCCAAGAATATAAAGGAATCTAATTCTGTGATGGATGAATGTTCAATTTTATTATTTTTTTTTACTATGCATCTTTCCAAGTCAAATTTTTCAGAAGACAAGCACCATATTTCAGGTTTGTTTAGTTACCTGAAAAGTATGATGGTGGAAGGACATTAGCGTCATCTTTTTAGTGTCAAATAAATAGCCCTGCAACTAAAAGTAAAATGCTAGTAAATTTCCAAACTTCCACTACCTGCCTTAAAGATGAAAGTCCAGCCCCATTAACTCTGTTTCTCTTACCACAGATGCTGCCAGACTGGCTGAATTTTTCCAGAACCTTTAGTCCAGCAACTACATTGAGGGAACAAGATTTTCACTACACTATTGAAGGTCATGGATTAGATCAAAATGGCATGATTCAGCCATTGCATTGAAAAGAATTAAGGCTGTGTACCTGGAAGGTGTGCAGTTTGGAGGAAATCAAATATTGATTTAATTTCATGCTAAGCTTGTTTTCATATTTGTGGGGAATAGACTTATAACAGGAAAGAATAGAGAAGACCTTATTAGAGAGACAGGTTCTCTGAGAAGAATGCCAAGGACAAGAGTGCTTGAACTGAAGGGAGAAACAATAATAAGAGAAGTAATAAGCAATGTGAAGCTAGAGGGGCAGTAGGAGAAACCAAGATGGGCCCCAGCATAAAAAGGGAAGGAAGAAACCAGCTGACATGCTTCATGTGAAAACTGCCATTCCTACATAATATAAAAAATGTTAATTTACCTGGATCAACAGCTTCTCCATCAAAGATTGTATTGCGTGCGACCATTTCCTGAAATGCATAGAACATTCAGCAGGCTCCTATTTTGTGTGTTATTCTCTTAATCTTTATCTTTTGGCGATTGACCATGTTGATTGGGCCAGAAGTAGGGAGGCGATGAAGATGCACATCTCTATTTGCCACTATTTGTATTTAAAATATGGGCAGTTATACCTTCGATAGGATGGTCTAGGATTTCTACACAGCTTTATACCATGGAATGTCAGGGCCAGATATAAAATTGACACCTATGTTCCTATTAGTTTACATATTTCTGGTAACACAGGCTACTGTGTTTCCTACATAACATCAACAGCTCACTACCACCTTCATGGGGGTGATTAGGGTGGCAATAAATGATGGTTTTGCCAGTGATGGTGACATCCCATGAATGAATTAAAATACTATAAAAGCAAGTCCTTTATTTTAGTAGAAGGAAAATGTTCTGCACAACAAACACGATTCCATACATTAACAATCAGTTACAACTGCAATGCTGTATTGAAAAGGGACAGAATGTGAGCTTTAAATCTTTGGAAACCAATTATGAAATCAAGACATCAATGTTCCAAGATTTGATTGTGATACTGGATAAAACTCTCACAAAGGAAAATAATGCAATGTGGTATCCTGTCTGGTTTCATTGACACTTATCTGCACAACTGCAAACTGCAAGTATAGGGAGAGAAATGGACATCTTGGGCACAGGTCTGGAATTGGAGCCATCCACTTAGCACACAAGGCTTTGAATTTGTCCAGGTTTCAGACAGACACAGGCAAATTCATGGTGCTGTTGGACATCATGATGTTTCCATTTCTAAAGGACTTTGCAAACAAGATACAGAGAATGCTAGTCCTCTAGAGTGGGCTGGCTCCCACCATCAAATCAATTATCATTTGGAGCTCTCAGATTCCTAGCGGAGATGTTTCCATGAGTCAGTGTAAAACAGCCACTTTTAAACACCATGTGCAAAAAATTTGTTTTTAAACAGGAGTAGATCCTCTGCTGGTTGTTTGAAACTTACCAAAATCACATTGTGTTGCTTCTTTGGCTTGGGTGCTATATTTAACAAAGGAAAAGTTCACTTATTCCATTGCAATGAAAGGAAATGTAGCTGAATTCACATTGAAAGACATCAGGAAAGTTGAAGCACCAACCTTGTTTGTCCATCCTGAAACAAAAAAAGATATTTGTTTGAATGAACTTCTATCACTTTAAACAATTTGATCAATAGAACTTTACAGCCCATTGTTTAATTTTGGAATGAGATCTAGTCCAATTACCTCTGTGTACACTTATTATACCTTGACCCATCAATCAACCCACATCAGTAAAACAGAAGATATGGTCTTTTATTACCTTCTTGTTGTGGTATTTTACTGTGCATAAATTAGCTACTTGTGTTCTCTCTATTAGATTAGCAGCTTTTAGCTCTAAAACGCTTCAGGTGTCCTGAAATTGCGAAATGTGCTGTATGAGTGCAAGTGTTTCTTTTGTAAATTAATGCATTGTTAATAATTTAAAAGTAACAAAATCTTCACTTTGAACATCAAGCAGTCGCTTTATGCACTTCTGGGTCAAGTATAACTGGAACTGAGCACTGTATCATGTACCCTCTACTCTGTCCCAGCAAGGCTTAACCCCAGCTTTAGCTGGGCATGTTGACTACTACCTACACCAGCAGAGAAGAGAATAGATTTTTTTTAACAATTATCTCAGTTGGGTTCTAATGTGGTGCAATCTGATTAGAGAAGTCAGAAGGCAGCCTGCTATCAGTAAACAATTTGTTAACACGTTTGTCTGAAATTTTGTTTTCTATTTTATTTTAATAGAACATTTGGCAGTGAATGGAATTTTGTTAAAAACAAAATGCTGCAGCTGTCGGAAATCTGAAATAAAAACAGAAAATGCTGGAAAAACTCAGCAGGTCTGGCAGCATCTGTGGAGAGAGAAACAGAGTTAACATTTCAAGTCCATATGACTCTTCTCTAGAGCTGAATTTTGGGTTAGGCTTTCATTATTGACATTGCATAGAGTTGACTTCAACATGTCCATCTAGGGCTGTGGTGACATTTCTTTTATAAATTGATAAAAGCCTGGATAATAGTGTAAATTATTTAATTTGATGGAGTGTGGAATGTTATAATAAAGAGTTCTGTTCAATGGCTACCAATGGCAGTACAGCAACATGCAAAATAATTTCGCATAAGCTACCAGAGAAATTAAACCCATAGGAGCATATAAGCAGCTGTCCAAGAATAAATCATAAACAAATTATTAAAATACTGTATAATGAATACTTGGTTTGACTGGAATGAAGTGGATTGATGAACAGAGTGATGATTATAACTTACGTTGGCTTTTTCTCAACTTTTGACTTTGGTATGGATTGGATGTATTCAGCCAAAAGATATGCTAAGTATCCCAGCATTCCAAGCAGCACTAAACAACCCAAGGTGATGATGAATGGTATGTACCAAGCATCTGTTTGATAGGTGTTCTGTGCTAGCCTGATGTAGGTTATATTGGGCTGTGGGCAAAAGACAAAGAAACTGTTAGTCAGGAACCACCAATGACTTGGAATAAATGGTTTGTTTATTCTCTCATTGTTTTTGCACCATTTATATGCAGCAGGAGATTATAACCATAGTTACACAAATCATTAAGGCAGCTGTTCATTTTAATTCCTGGTTTGTGAATTGTGGGTATACATTCTAAAATTGTTTGTGAAAATACAAGTTTAATTCAGTTTGTAATAACTACATTATTAGCAAAAAGTTATATGTTTAAGCCCCCTCCCCAGCTTCAAACTAAGGGTGGATTCATCCCAGATTTACACTAAGTGCGGTATCGGGTGGGTAAAAGGACATTTTACACACTGGCCGCAATGGCAGCTTTTCATTCAATATCATCCCAATCCTGCCATATTAATTATGCATTCCTGTAAAACATGCCATTTCCATGGTGGGTGTGCTCTCATTCACTCACCACGCCATCACCTTGCCACTTCATCATGCTGGGCACCATATTTAAAGTGCAGCCGTGCGCACGCCTCTCAGTGCTTCCAGCCATGACTGCTACACAGAAGACATGAAAGGCAAAAAGACCCCAACCCCCAGTTCAATGACGTATCCCGTGAGCGCCTTTTGGATGCAGTGGAGGCCCCCCTCCCCACCGTGATGTCCTCTACCCCCGTTCTGGCTGCAGGATGGGCAACAGCATCACTAATCCAACATGGGAGGCGGTGGCAGTGGTGGTGAGAGCCAATGCCCTGCAAAAGAGGACAGCCACCCAGTGCTGCTACAGGATGAATGGTTTCATCCCTTCTGCCAGGGTAATTCACTCTTCTCATCACCCTCAACTCACACACTCACAAACCCATCACACACCCATAGGGATCTCAGACATCAAGGGACAACACCACAAACTCTCACACACACCTTCACATCTCCATCAGGCTCATGTCCTCTCTAGCTCACATCCTCATTCTGCCCATATCTCCACTCATCACATAAACATTCCATGCAGTGCCATGTGTCCTACCCACACACTCTCCATTTGTTTTCATGCAAGAAAAGCTGGCTCACAGTAGCAGGAAGAGGTCACAGAACAGGGGTGGAGTGGCCCACACTAAGACCTTCACTCACTTTGAGGGGTGTGCCATCACACTGAGGATGTGGACCATGCCTGTGGCGAACACCCTTGTGGGGATCTTGCATTACATCATCCCTCCCTCAACTTGAATGTGAGTGCTCTCTCTCCTGCTTTTGACTCTGCTGCCATGTACTAATTATCTCTACTTTGGTTCACAGGGAGCTCTGCCAAGCGACCAACACCCTCAGCCAGCCAGTCCCTCAGCTCCATCCACGTCCTCATGTATAACCAAGGTGACAACTCCTCCATTGAAGAGCTGGAAATAAGCAGCCTGGAAGACCCGTTACAGCACTTACCCACACCCTCCAACAGCACAGAGGCACCCCTTGATGGGGCCTAGATCTGGAGCAGGCTCGGGTTCACAATCTGGTCGTCACCAAGAGGAGACAGGTTCAGCCGAGCTCCCCAGCACTCTGAGGGCTGCTGGGGAAGAGGCATCTGTAAGGTCTGAGTCAAATGACAAAACTTTGGATTTGGTCTTCCAACCCATTCTGGAGAGTTAGGAGAAGGTGGGGGAGCATCACACAGAGCTGTTGGAAGCCCTTAACAGAGTGGTATGTGAGTTGGAGGAGAGCGTGATGCCCACATGTGCGAATATGGAGGTCTCCCTTAGGAGGATGGCGGATGCCACGGAGAACACTGGTCCAGCAGAACACAGAGATGTGCGGAGACCTACACTCCATCATAGTAGCCATGGGTGAGTTCCTGCAGTGGCAACGCGAGAGGGAAACAGGGCACCTAGACATTCCCCCAGGTGGTCCTTCCCTTCCTTTAAAGTTCTAACAGGACTAGACAGGGTAGATGCAGGAAGGATGTTCCTAATGGTGGGGGAGTCCAGAACCAGGGCTCACAGTCTAGACCAGGGTAGACCATTTAGGATTGAGATGAGGAGAAATTTCTTCACCCAGAGAGTGGTGAGCTTGTGGAATTTGCTACCACAGAAAGTAGTTGAGGCCAAAATATTGTGTTTTCAAGGAGGAGTTAGATATAGATCTTGGAGCAAAAGGGATCAAAGGATACGGGGAGAAAGCAGGAGCAGGCTATTGAGTTGGATGATCAGCCATGATCATAATGAATGGTGGAGCAGGCTCAAAGGGCTGAATGGCCTACTTCTGCTCCTGTTTTCTATGTTTCTATGTTTCAAGTAGTCAGGCAGGGGCCATCGAGCTCTAGAAGGGAGGAGGAGTGGCAGCTGGACACCCTTGGGTAATCCACTCAGCAGTCTCAGAGGTTGACCTCTCCTTCTGAGTCCTCTTTGCCTGTGACCCACTCAACCTTGTCCTCTGGCACCGCAGAGGGAGCAGCTGGCCCACAGGAGGACAGCCAAAGCAAGCCGGGGCCCTCATGGCCTCAGCTCTCCAGAGAACCCATGCCGAAGTTATCAGAGGCATCTGGGCCAACCATTGCACAGGCTGTCTCCACCCCTGCTGTGGATGTCAGGGCATCAACTAAAGTCTAAGACATTCAAAAATTAAGAAATTCTGATCACAGTTGGTTCTATGGGTGAACACATTTTGTCACTTTACAATCTGGAATTATATTCACTTTCACTGAATAATGTGCAACGGTGTCTTTCAGCTTCATTGACAGGCTTTGTTAGTCACCTCACTGCATCCTTCCCCCCTCCCTTGCCAATAGCAGTTCAGCTGCTTGCAGCCGGCCCATGAGTGATTCTGGAGGGAGAAGTGTGTGTTTGTGTCAGGGCTTTCTGCAGACTTTTACAAGCACTGTACAAGCATGAAAATCCTTCCCGCATCACACTCACCTCAATGTCCTGAGCATTTTCAATGCTGCCTGCTTGACCATCTGAGCTGCCCTGTATCTTCGTCCACCCCATGCAGTCCCATGCAGCACCTGTTCTTGCCCACCACGACTGTTGTTTCACTTTCAATTTAGCAAACATGGTAGTGTTACAGTTTTTCTTGCGCTCCTCCATCCGTTCCCCTCCCCCAGTCACCCATTTCCTTTTCCCCATAACTGTCGACCTCCCCTGGCATCACCTTCCACCTCCCCTCCGTGACCTACCAGCCACAACCCCTTTCTTTTGGGGATGTCCTAGTGAACATGCACATTCCCTTCCTTCCCAAAAAACCCACCTCCATCCATATGAACCTCCCTGACCTCCTCCTCCTCCTCCTTCCCACCCTCAGTCTGCCTCTGAGTCCCCACCAACCCACCCTAGCTGTTCCTTCTACCAATACCTCCACACCCTAACCCACCCTCCCTACAGCCTCACTCTGCCCTCCGTCATTCTCACCATTCCCTCTTACTACTCCCACTCTTAGTTCAGTCTCCAGGAGGCAGTCATGGACTCAACAGAGCCCTCTCTTGCACCTCCACCTGGACATCCACCAGCAACCCCCTCTCCCCAGCCCCTCGGCACTGGACTCCCCTCTGACACCTTCCTCCTCTTTACGCCTACCTCTCTAGTTGCTGTCTTCTCCCCCAATACCCCCTCCTTCCCCTGTACTCCCTCCCCTCCACCACACCCTCTCGACACCTTCATTTCCCCCTCCCAACGTCACCCCCTTCCCCACGACAGTCAATCCTAGATCATTCTCTCCCACCCCCGGTACATCTTCCTCTCCCAAACATAGCTCATCATTCCTCTCCACCCCCTCGACCATCATCTCTTGTGAGCAGACCATCAATGGTGAATTTCCACCTTCCATGAGCTGCTTCACGGTGGAGCCATGTCCATGAGAATCTATTCAGCATGCCATGGATGTTCCTCCGTGGTCCCGATGCTGTCAGACACCAGCATCTGCTGCTCGTTGGATGTCCGCAATATGAGCAAAGCCCTGATGGTAAGTCCCGACTTCTGCATGTCACACTTGTCAAGACATGCACTGGCATGTTTTCCTGCCGACATGGACTGGCGATCCAGCATGGAGTGGGGATGATTCCAGCGAGCTGGCCTTATGGTGATATGGAAACGTATCACAATGAGGTTCCTGATATCCGATGGCAGGAAACATGGCCCAGCATTGACGGGCAGAGTGGACAATTGCAAACTGCTTTCTTGACATCGTGAGACCAATTATTGGCCCTCTTGCCATATTGTCCACTCACCCCACCAAACATGCCCATTACCAGTGGCCATGGAAAATCCTGCCCTAAGCTAACACTCAAAGTGCAGTACCAAGGGAATGTTGCATTTTAGATTGAGGCTCTGGGGTCTGATTTTTAGCCCCAGTGGGTCAGAAGCAGGAATGGGCACTAAAAATAGAGCAGCCGGCTTGAAGACCAGCTGCACATGGTCAATTAGAGAAGGCAGACTGGGATTTTCCAGTCAGTTTCCAGGCTCCTGGAGATGGCAGGGGTATATTCAGCTGCCAGCTGGGCAGACTGGTGTGCATGATTTGGAAGGAGGATGGGGAGAAGGGGTGACAATGTACTGGGTAAGCATGGAGACCCTCCCTTCCTGCCTGGCTGCTGCAGCAGCAATCACAGACCATACTGTGGTGGGCTCACCCCCCTCCCCCAATCACCCCACAACAGTAGTGGCCTGGCTGAAAAAGCCTTTTTTATTTAAATTCAAAATAAGTTGGAGAGAGGGGGCCTCTATGTTGGATCCACCTCCCCCATGCTTACCTGCTTCTAACCCTGTTTGACCCTAAGGGAAGCCCGGAGGGAAAATCCTACCCATTGTCTGCTTGGTTATTACATTGTGAACTTATTTATCTTAAACGCAGTTAGTTCTTGCTTAATCAACTGCAAGGAATTGTGAATTTTGAGTCAGAGTATTTGTTTTTAGAAGTTTTAATTTTCACTGCTGGCTCAGCTCTCCATTCTGATGTACTTACAGTTGTGGTTGTTTCTTGGGTACTGGGTGTAGGGATAATAATTCTGACATTGATCTTTACTCTCCCTGTTTGTACGACTTTCCTCTGTCCACTTCCAGCCAGTAGGTTATCATCAGTTATTTGAACAAGGAGGTTATAATTTGTGACTTTGTCAACACCGTGCTTATAGTCAAAAGGAAGTGCAAGTATCAGCTTCGTAATGTTAGGTCCAGCACTAGGAGATAGTCTAAAGTGGTTGTTGATATTACCTGATACAGAAAGTCACCTGGTTAAAGTCATTTAAATGACAAATAACTTACAAAATTTCCTATGGCTTTAAAGGTAACATCCTACACTTCTTTAAAAGTTACATATTTGTGATATGGTACTCATAATCAAAATGATTGAAAAAAAACATAGAAAATAATCAGTACTTCTGACAGCAGTTAAAGATTAAAACAGAAAAGCCACGAGGTAGCTTTGCCCACTGCAAAATAAATTAAAAGCTCAAAGCCTTTGAGGACAAAAATTCTGAAATAGTCCATACAATGCAACTGTGATTGAGAATAGGATTCAGTGCTCTTAACTTTATTTTTGAAGTACAGACATGAGTGTTTGATTTTAACATTTTTGAAAACCAAATAGCAAGCATAGGCCCAGAACAAAGAGTTAGAATGTAGCGATTGTACTACCTGAAAACAATACCTTAATAATACAGTTCCTCTCCACAGATGCTGTCAGACCTGTTGAGTTTTTCCAGCTATTTTTGTTTTTATTGCCTTAATAATTCTACTTCTGCTTGATTAGCTTATTAAATACATATTTTTTCAACAAATGCTGTCTTAACGTCAGCTATTGTTGATGCTGCTGTCATGAGCAAGTCTACAGTAACTCCATGAAATGGAGTGTACCAGCAACGTACAGTGCAATTCTTCTGTACTGAGACTGCAGAAAGAACTGACTTGCTGTCTGTCTCCTTTTAGGCTCCTTTTTGATTTTATTAATCTGGCTAAAACTGGAACCAGAATCTGTGTGTTAGATAGCCAAAACTCGTTATTTTTGGGTTTCAACCTCCAGCCTAGTTGATCCTAAAATTTTGCAGGTTATTGAAAATATGATATCAATCCCAATAACCTGGGACCAAATATAATCAAGGCTATCTCTCTCCCCGTCAATAGATCACAAAGGATCAGATATAAACTTAATGATTCTGCCATTGGCCTTGCGGACCACTGACACAGTCCCAGCACTGAGAAGACCAGTTTTTTTTTGAAAAGGCTGCCAATTATAAATGGGATCAAGCTCTGCTAAATGCCAGCCAATTAATCCTGCTATACCACGAGTTGACATTTCACAAAACTCAACCATTTCTGTGAATTTCCACAAACATTTTCTTTCTTTCTGCAATATAATGCAGTAAATGAGACCTTCTTAGATTGGAGAGACAAGGAAACAACTGAAACAGAGAGACACATAGATGGTAAAAACAGAACAGTAGGCATGCACACAGAGATGTGTCCAAATTAACCTAGCAAAACCAGAATGTTTCCATCAGGTAATTCATTGACGTACCTGAAATTATGAAGTAACGAAAAGACTGAGGGGAGGAATCCATGTCTGTACAGCACAACTGAAACCCCTGAATGTTTGTACCCACAGCTGTGCCATCGAGAATAAACAGTGAATAAAACTTTGGCTGACAGGCAGGTGGTTCATCATTGGTTGGAAGAATATTAACTGTGACCTAGAACACAGCAGCATCTAATTAACAGGTAAGTTCATGGTTTCCTGAATTACCTCAACCCTCAATCCACCATAACCAATCCAAAGCCTATCAGCTGCCTCCTGCTTTGCTATAGTGCCAAACTGTCATTCCATCCAGTAACCCACCAACATGGCTGTTTAACTTTGAATTTACACCATTAATATTGCTTTGAGAGGTCATCAAAGCAAATCCTGATCTTTTGTCCTCTTCCATTGTTTGTCATGTAAAGAAATTAGGAATTGGTCTCACTGAAATCTTTTTTAAGCACCTTTTCTGCAGTCCTTTATAGAGGTGGCACCCCATCCACCACAATAAACATTCACTCCCTCCACCTCTGATACACAGTGGCAGCAGTGTGCACCATCTACAAGGAAATTAGGTCAATGCAGCACCCATGCTATAGTCCAGGCCAAGGTCAGCCAATTTAACAGAGGGCAGGGATCAAACCTGGTCCATTCCTGAATTATCTGGTAAGCTATCACAGAAGCTCTTATTTCCTCCATTAATTGAAATATCAGAAGGAACTTTAATTGTCCATGGATGTGGGCGTTGCTGGCCAGGCCAGCATTTACTGCCCATACTTAATTGCCCGTGAGAAGGTGGTGGTGAGCTGCCTTCTTGAACTGCTACATTCTCTATGTTGTAGGTACACCCACTGTGCTGTTAGGGGGGGAGTTCCAGGATTTTGACCCAGTGACAGTGAAGGAACAGCAATATATTTCCAAGTCAGGATGGTGAGTGACTTAAAGGGGAACTTCCAGATGGTAGTGTTCTCATCTATCTGCTCCCCTTGTCCTCTTTGGTGGTAGACATTGTGGGTTTGCAAGGTGCATCAAACGTACCTTGGTGAGTTGCTGCAGTGCATCTTGTAGATGGTACACACTGCTGCCACTGTGAGTCGGTGGTGGAGGGAATGAATGTTTACTTTGATGGATGGGTACCACCTGTACAAAAGACCGCAGTCAAAAGATCAGTTCAAGAAGTTCAGCAAAAGCAGGTGTGCAGTTGTGGATTTTTTTCTGTTTGCACTGTTGCTCCAAAGTTTCTACAGCTTCTCAACCATAGTTACAGTAAGAGGATCCAATGAAAATGCAAATTTAATTTAGGGGGGATTTATTTTTCTGGTATATTCAATCACTTTTGGACTGGTAGGAAGGTTGTTCATGCACCTGTTGAGACTTACAACAATTGGTTTTCTGCCTGCTGCTTCAACCAAACAGTGACTGCATGGAATTTATCAGCAGTCACTTGATTATAAACTGTAAAATTATTCCAGTGAGCTCCTAAAGAAAGAACTAGCACTTTTCACAACCTCAGGATCTTCGAAAGTGCTTCATAGCCAATGCAGTCACTGTTGTAAATAAAGCATCCAATTTGTGTACAGCAAGCTCTCATTAACAGCAATGAGTAGCCCATGATGGGGAGTGAAAGAATAGAAAATCTTACAGGAATGCAAGGCTGCAGGATGAGGGAGAGGTGGTAAATAACTCATCCATGTCATTCTTTTACAAGCCTGTAAGAGTTGTGTTTGTGGGGAGTGATTTAGTATTCTATCCTCCGGTAGTGGTGTAGCATTCCAACTCCGTCATCTCGCAATCTGGCCAAAACTCAAGAATGTGTATTGCAATTATGCCAAGCAAATTCCTCAGTTGTACTAAACTTAACTTCCTCGATTAATGCCTCCACAATGTCAGCCAATGTCAACAAGTGATTGCTGAGCCATGCAATTTTAAAACTCTTGAGTGCCAATTTGTTCTGGTACTGAGAGAAAATTGAAAATCGAACAATGAGGCTCATTTTTAAAAGAAAATACTTATATATTTTGCTGAATATTTGAGAGTTGGATTAATTTTCTTGTTCAATCAAAACAATGACCCCATGCTCACCCCTTTCAATATCTATTTCATACTTATTGCAATGAGATTTGCAAGTGGACTAACCTTCAGCATTAGAAACCACTTACAGTAGTAGTAGCCTTTGGATCATTAGAGTCTTTATCAACAGCCTGCACTATCAGGAAATATTGGACAGTTGCCTCATAATCTGGTTGGGCCACAATGTGTATTTCCCCTGAGATTGGGTTTATCCAAAATAACTGACTGTAGCCTAATGTGCTTCCCCCTCCTATAAGTGAGTAAATGAGTTCAAGGCCTGGAAAATCTTTGACTTCTGCAAGCACTTGTCCAACCTTTGTCCCTACTGGAGAACAAAGAACATAAAAAACTGTTACCGGATAACATTGTAAAGTATCGTTGCTGTGTTGGTACTGTTGCTAATTTCACTTCATTCTATCTGCCTGTCTCTAACTTCTTCCAGCCCGACCAGAACACAAGAAATAGGAGCAGGACCAAATCATTTGGCCTCTCAAGCCTGGTCTTCTTCCTGAAAATGTGATGGAAGCAGAGTCTTTGAATATTTTTAAGGCAGAGGAGGGTAGATTCTTGGTAAGCAAGGGGGTGATTGGTTATCCGGGGGAGGGGGGTGGTGGAGGAGGAATGAAGATTTTAGGTTATCTGATCAGCCATCATCTTATTAAATAGCAGAGCAGGCTCAAGGGCCTGAATGACCTACTCCTGCTCCTTAATGGTATGTTTGTATGTCTAGGTGCCAATCTCTAGGCATACCTCCTTGAACCTCTTGTCTCTCCAGCTCTCTCTCCCTCCTTAATACACTCTTTAAAACCTATTTCTATGACCAAGCTTTTGATCACCTGTTGTAATGTCTGCTTATTTGACTTGCTGTCAATGTTTGTAGAAGTCTGAACCGGTGAAGTGCCTTGTGTCATTTTATTATATTAAAGGTGCTATATAAATGCAAGTAGTAGTTGCCTGCTTTGAAGTGCGCATCAGTAGTGCTTGTCAGAATGGTTAATGATGCCCTTGGAAAATGTGGAATATTGTAATGGCAAAGACATGCAATTCCCATTTTTTCCACTTATGTAGAAGATTTTCCCAACCATTTATGCTGTGTTCTTTCACTATTGAAGAGTGGTCACTATTAATCATACTAATGTGATACATTGTGTATGCTCTATCCTCTCACATCACTTTCTGTTGGAAGATTTCTACACTCCCAATTTTTCCATTTTCACATGTGAACTCACAGTGCAACATCACAAAAACAAAATACTGTATATGGTGGAGGACTGAAACTAATGCTGGAAATACTCAGGTCTGATAGCATCTATGGAGAGAGAAATGGAGTTAGTGTTTCAGGTCAATAATCTTTCACCGGAACTGTACACAGAAGCCAATCCCACATTGAGCAATGACTTTTCCCACCAAATTGAAACGTTGGCTGGGATTTAATGTGGGTAACAGGGAGAACCGGTGGGAGCCCTGCATTGCTTTTCTCTGGGAGGCCCAATGCTAATTCATTCCAATCAGGCAATTGCCTGGGCAGTGGTTGGCCACCCATCTGATTAAGCCCCCAGCTGGGTAGAAATTCCCAGCTGAGGGCTGCCAGCTAAATGGAGGCTGATAGCTCTCCAATGCCAGCAACTACAAGTGGGAGCAGTGGCCACTGCCAGTACTACAATGCGGCCTACCCAGAGGATCAGCGATGGATGCCAGGCAGATGGGAAGGATGGAAATCGCTGTGAGGAGGTTAATTATCAAAGTCGAGATGGCTGGGCAGGTGATGTGCTGTAGCTGTATGATGTGGGAGCTGGCAGATCCCATTGCGAGCTGCAATGACCACATCTGCAGCAAGTGTTGGTTGCTGGAGGAACTCCGGCTCAGAATTGATGAGCTGGAGTCTGAGCTCCAGACGCTGCGGCATATCCGAGAGGGGGAGTGAGCTACCTGGACGCTTTGTATCAGGAGGCGGTCACACCCGGTAGATTAAGTACTTCAAGTTCGATCAATGGTCAGGGTCAGCAGGGTGTGACTGCAAGTGAGGCAGGTAGAGGGATCCTGTGTTCAGGAACAGAGGAGCCTCAGCTCTTGACCTTGTCCAACAGGTATGAGGTACTTGCTCCCTGTGTGGATGAGGAACAGGGCTGTAGGGAGGATGAGCCATCAGACCACGGCACCGTGGCACAGGAGGCTATTCAAGAGGGGGGAGCAAAAAGATGAGTGGTAGTTGTAGGGGATTCTATAAGTAGGGGAATTGATAGCATCCTTTATAAGCAGGATCGAGAGTCCCGCATGGTATGTTGCCAGCCCGGTGCCAGGGTGAGGGACATCTCTGACCGGCTTGAAAGGATATTGGAGAGGGAGGGGGAGGACCCAGTTGTTGTGGTCCAAGTCGGGACAAATAACATAGGTAAGACTAGGAAAGAGGGCCTGTTTGAGGATAATCAGGAATTAGGAACTAAATTAAAGAACAGGTCCTTAAGGGTTATAATCTCCGGATTACTACCCGAGCCACGTGCAAATTGGCATGGGACGCGAGAATAAGGGAAGTAAACACATGGCTAAAGGAGTGGTGCAGGAAAGGGGGGTTCCATTTCATGGGGCACTGGTATCAGTGCTGGAACAGGAGGGATCTGTACCGTTGGGACTGTCTCCACCTGAACCGATTTGGGACCAATGTTCTAGCTAAAAAGGTAAATAGGGTGGTCAACAGGACTTTAAACTAAAAAGTGGGGGGGGAGGGAAGGGTAAAGCTCCAAGAAGCATGACTAATGGGAAACGAAGCAGCAGGTTAGCGTGTGGGGGGTGGATTCAACTTCATGGAAAATTATGAAAAAACTGAAAAGAAAGGAGAGCCCAGGAGAGGCTATTTAAGTCCCCAGAACACAAAATAGGACAGAGTGTTCGGAAAGGGCTAGGAATCTAACTTCAAGCACATCAGATAAAGGGACGACAATGAGAAAGGGGATGAGAAATACAGGACTGAAGGTATTGTATCTGAATGCACGCAGTATATGAAATAAGGTAAATGAGCTTGTGGCACAGATTGAAGTTGGCAGGTATGATGTGGTGGGCATCATGGAGACATGGCTGCAAGGGGATCCGGACTGGGAGCTAGATATCCAAGGATATACATCCATCGAAAAGATAGGCAAGTTGGCAGAGGGGGTGGGGTTGCTTTGTTAGTAAGAAATGAAATTAAATCGATAGCAAGAGATGACCTAGGGTCAGATGATGTAGAGTCTGTGTGGGTAGAGTTGAGGAACCGCAAAGGTAAAAAAAACCATAATGGGAGTTCCAGCAAAGCTGGACGACCAGCACCTCATCTTCCGATTAGGCACTTTACAGCCTTCCAGACTTAACAATGAGTTCAACAACTTCAGACCATGAACTCTCTCCTCCTCATTTCTTTTTTTAATCCCCTTTTATCAATATTCATTTTTATTTTTTATTTTTTTATTTTTATTTTTCACCCACCTATTTTTATTTTTATTTATTTTCATTTTTGTTCATTGTTTTATCCCCACCTTTTATCCTATTTTCGATCTTTTTTCCCACCACTGATCCCTCCCCCCAACCCACCCCCACCAGGGCCATCTGTCACTGGTACATGTTGTTCCTTCCAGAGTGCTTACCCTTGTCCTGATATTACCACATTCTGTTTTCTGATCTTAATGCCACTATCAGCACCTCCTTCAGCCAGTACCACTGCCATTAACACCTCTTTGTCCTTTTGTTCATGACACCTTTGTCAATCTCTCCTTTGCCTCCACCTATTGCTTGCCTTCTGTTCAGCTTCATCTGTTTCATCCCCCTTAAACAATATAAATGTCATCACATTTTTACTTGTCTTTAACTCTGAAGGAGAGTCATATGGACTCAAAACGTTAACTGTCTTTCTCTCCACAAATGCTGTTAGACCTGCTGAGTTTTTCCAGCATTTTCTATTTTTGTTTGTGCTTAATAAACGTGAATTAACGTACAAGCATAAGAATTAGGAGCAGGAGTATGTTATTCAACCCCTCGAACCTGCCCCATCATTCAATAAGATCATGGCTGATCTGATTGTATCCTCAACACCACATCCCACCTACCCCTGATAACTTTTGACTCCCTTGTTAGTCAAGAATCTATCTACCTCTGCCTTAAAAATATTCATTGACCCTGCCTCCACTGCTCTCTGGGGAAGAGAGTTCACCGACTCATGAGCCTCTGAGAGAAATCATTTCTTCTCATCTCCATCTTAACTGGGAGATCCCTTATTTTTAAACTGTGTCCCCTAGTTCCAGTCTATCCCATAAGGGGAAACATCCTCTCAGCATTCAGCCTGTCAAGTTCCTTCAGGATCTTATATGTTTCAATAAGATCACCTCTCATTCTTCTAAACTTCAATGGATAATAATGGTTTGGTAGTGCCAAACTTTAATTTTCTCAACATCAGTAAGATAAATAGGGATCTAAAGCAGGAAGGTGGCTTATATTCTGCTCCCTTCACAGGCCCTCATCAGTTTATGCCTATTTTGTTATATACTAAATATTATCACCAAGCTGTTGAAACAATATCTCGTGCACCTTAACCAGAAAATGAGATTCTTTGACCTAGGTGGCATTGGATGTTTACTTACTTTCACTTAATTCGGATATGTTGAAAGTGTTAGACGTCTGGGTGAAAGATGGACGAAATTCATTCACTGGTGTGATTGTGACATACACACTCACTGTATCTAGGTGAGATAAATCAGACAGAGAAAATAACCATTAGATTAGTAGTTTTCTATGTAATATTTCATATAAAGCATGCAAACCTTTCAGTGTATAATCAGAATGTACTGCTTTTCTGTAACCTGGATGAATTTAAGAGAACATTTGTCTTCAATTTTACAGTAACTGTAATGTTTACTTCTAAGAATAATAGACATAGGAAACCGAAAATCCAGGGTGGGGTAACTCTAATAGCCTGTGAAAATAGGGATCTTAATGCATGATTAAGCCATGTCCATTGACAGCCAACTTCATGCTGCCTCCTGTTCTAATGATTTCAATGATTAATCAATGCTAACTGCAGTTCTGTTGAAGAGTCATACAGACTTGAAACGTTAACTGTGCTACTCTCCGCAGATGCTGCCAGACCTGCTGAGTTTTTCCAGGTATTTTTATTTTTATTTTTGTTCTAACTGCACTATTGATTAGCTGGGCACCTGAGTAGGGAACTAATTATGTGATTGGCTTGCACCACTCAAAGCTAGCCTGTACTGCTTAAAGCTACTTTTCGCCTCTTAAAGGAGAGGTGCATTGTGTCTGAAACAGATGCTGGGAATTCTGTGCAAGCTGAGCCTGACTTGGGAAATCCAGAAAGGTGGCACAACATGAGAGAGAGTGGGGCTCCAAGGTTTCTGGATGCTGCACTGGAGGCCTTGGAGGAGGAGGGGACAGGAGAACAGAGGTCCCAAGTTCTGCAGGAAGTTCTCCAGATGCACACTCCAGAGACAGTGGGCGTAAACAGCTGTGGAGGTCTATGTCAGGAGTCAAGGTCCAAGATCAGGATGTAGTGCCACATGAAATATGATGACCTCACACAAGTGGTCAAAAATGCATCTTTAAATGCCTTATCCTACCAACTGCATCAGTAGCCTCAGACACTGTTTGATTCACTGCACCCCCATCACTCACCTACCAGTAATCTTTTTCAATCAGGACTCATACCCAACATTTATGAGTTTTACTGTAGCCTCAGCTGCCATCATGCTGCAGGCCTCAAATTCATACCCCATAGCTGGCACACACACTTTCAACCACAATCACCACGGCAGCCACATCAGCCAGAGATTACACAACACTCTCTGACACACTTGCGTCTCTCTTGCACGACAAAATAGTGCACGACCCGAGGCAGCAGGAGCCAATCAGAGAGGTCAGCTGCACCTGTATATCCAGACACCCATGGAGGAGTCCACTACTGGCTGCTATTGGAGTGGCCACTATTTAGGTTGTGGCCAGGAGTTGGGATGAAACAAATGAAGACGAGGGTATCCTCGTAATTAATCATCCTCCACACATCCCACCGCCCCCACAACCCACAGTCTCTTCTGATTAACAAGCTGCAGAAGTATAACCATCCACATCGTTCTTTCCACCCCTTCCCTCACCATAACTTTGCCTTCCTCCTTTCAGAAACCCAAGAACTGCAACCTAGCCAGGCAGTGGTGGAAGAGCAGGAAGATGGTCATCAAGAAGAAACTTATCACTCAGTCTCACACTCACCCACCAGCTCAGATACTGGCATTGCACATACATCTAGAGGGTAGCTTAAAGGTAGGATCATCATAGGTGAGACATGGGGCATGAGGCATCCAAAGCCTGGGCGGGGTTAGAGCGGCATAGTTGCCAGCTCCCTGGCGGGCAAGGTCACATACAAATCCTACTGCAGAGAATTCAAATGAGAACTTCAATGGGCTGACTACAGAATACTAATGGGTATACAAAGACCAGGATTTCCCGATCAGCGAGCGGGGGGGTGGGGGGGGGGCCACCAATGTGTAAAACATTGGCGGAACTCCCGATGTCACCAGGTTGGCGGGAGCTCAGCCAAGTCAGTTGTGTGCCTGCTGACCTGTCAATGGCTTACTGGGGCCATTGACAAAGTAATTAACGTAATTAGTGGACCTGCCCGTCCAACCTTAATGTTGGCGGGCAGGCTGGGACCCCTGGTGGGCATTGGAAAAAGGATGAAACCTCATCCATGGGTGGGATGAGGCTTCATGTATGTTTATAAATTTTTAATAAAAGTGAAACTGAAAGTGATGGACATGTCCCAGCTCATGTGACAGTTTCACATGAGGGGACATGTCAGGGGAATTTTTTTCCTGCTTTCAATATCTTTTAATGCGTAGCCGATCTCCCTGAGGCAGCACTTAGCCTCAGGGCGAGGAGAGGGCACTCTCGGCTCAGGGAATTCCCCGCCCACGTAGAGCTTCCTTGCGGATGTCACGCTCATGTGAAATGGCGGCGCGCCCCCAATCGGGGGCACCAATCAGAGGTGTGCCTCCACACGCTCGCTCTTGAACATCCCTCCCAATTGGGGGAAAATTCTGCCCACAGTGAAATTATTGGTGCTTTGACAGGGCTGCCAGAAAGCCTACTTAAAATTTCAAGGAGCATGTAGGAGCCCAGCACAAACATGGCACAGGGCTTTGTGCAGAGCTTGGAGCCCATCCTTTCCAGAATGGAAGTGGTGGCAACTCCATTAGCACATTTTCAAACCCAACAGCATCTGATGGCCAATGTTTCAACTTCCACTGCAGCACAAACAGAAACCACCCAACACCTGGGTGCTGCAATGGGAGCTCAGGCTAAAGTCATGCCAGCTAAGTTTTATGCCATGCAAGCTCAGACTGCCACCATCATGGCCATGGATACCAGTGCTCATAGAGGTTTGCAGGGTGTCACGCCAGTCCAGCAATCTGTCCTCCAGGTTATTAGCACCGTTAAGGCATGCCCCCGGGGGCCTGGAGGAGTGGCAGTAGCTTCTGACAGGAGGATATAATAATTTCCAAGAATGTTATTGGAATTTATTGTAAAATAGAGTAATGGTGGGATATGTCTTTGTATGTGTTTGTGTCTTTCTGTGTGTATGGGAGACTTAATTGAATTAGAGGCAGCTAGTCGGATGCTTTGATGTAAGAAGAGAAGTTAGGTTTGAAATGTTAAGTAGGTAAACATGGGAAGATGTTTAAATTAGTTTTATAAAAACTTAAGACTCTGTGGTCTTATTATTGAATTCCGCATCTCGAAACATACAAATTGAAAAATAGTTGTGACAGTTGTTTCAATCTTTCCCCTGCGATTTGAACAGCCCAGCACTTACCATCTGCTGTGTCATGACGCTTCATGGAGCACAAACCTGTTTTCCTCTTTCAAGATGGAGCATTCATTATCCCACCCCCGCCACTCCAGCAGGGCCTTTGCTGTTGCCTGTCAGTCAGCCTGCCCAGATTGCTGTCAGTCATGCCGCAGTGGTGCAATCAACAGTTGTAAAACTGTACAATGTACTGTATACAATGCCACCTCCAGTCTCCCCCATTGAAAGCCAGCAGTCTTCCACCAGCCATGCTGCAGCCACAGGGGTAGCACTGTGTAAGAGCACAGGGACAGGCAAAGGCACACGGAAGATTGTTTTTTTTAACCTTTGGGATGTGGACTAGCAAGGCCAGTATTTTGCCCATTCCTAATGGCCCTAGAGAATGTGGTGCTGAGCTGCCTCCTTGAACTGCTGAAGACCATCTGGTGTAGGTACGTGCACCCAGAGTGGTGTTAGGGAGGGAGTTATAAAATCAATTATGGTGCAGAATGAGGCCATTTGACTATTGAGTCTATGTTGGCTACCCACAGAGCAAACCGTCAGCCCCACTCCCTTGCTTGACCCCAAAGCCCTACAAGTTTATTTCATTCAAATGACCATATAATTTACTTTTGAAATCATTGATTTTCATGCAGGACAAAGCAACCTGCTAGACTGGCACCCCATCCATCACCTTAAACATTCACTTTCTTCACCATCGATGCACAGTGGCAACAGTATGTACCATCTACAAGGCGCACTGCAGGAATCCACCAAGGCTCCCTTGACAACACCTTCCAAGCCCAAGACCTCAACCACCTAGAAGGACAAGGGGACCTTGTGCATGGGAACACCACCACCTGCAAGTTCCTCTCCAAGCCACTCACCATCCTGACTTGGAAATATATTGCTGTTCCTTCACTGTCGCAGTCAAAATTCTGAAACTCCTTCCCTAACAGCACTGTGGGTGTACCTACACTACATGAACTGCAGCAGTTCAAGAAGATAGCTCACCAGTACCATCTCAAGGTCAATTAGAGATGGGTAATAAATGTAGGCCTAGCCAACAATGCCCACATCCCATAATAGAATAAAAAGAAATCTTGCTCCATCTACTTCTCTCTGGCAAGAGGTATGAATCCTGACCTGCTGGAATAGTTCTCACTGAATTTGCTCATGCTACAGTGGAAGGCAAAATGGGAGATATTGCAAATATCACCTGCTGCAGCCTGGAAGAGCCCAATGCATAAAAGGTTGTCACCATCATTGTCTTCAGAGTCACTGACAATACCATCCTCCCCCTGCTCTGAGGTTGCTGTTATGGCTGCAGCAGATGGCAGATTTCAGCGAAAATATCCTTACTGAATAGGAGACATCTGATACATTGTTCCTCGCTGAGGTTCAGGCTTGAGAATTTTTCTCTCTGGACACTCTGAGTGAATATGGCCTCCGGCTGAGCCCCCTTCTCCCCCACATCCTCCTCATTCTTCAAGTACCTTTCCCTGCTCTGTGTTATAGTAGTGATCTGCCTAAGGGTATGTCCTTGCGGTTTTGCACTTCCCTCTTCAGTTGCTTGTAAAAGGCTCCCATTTTCAACTGCAATGAGCAATATGACCAAGGAAAAGAATATGTGAGGAGATTTCCTGTTCCCTTCCTCATCCCTGCTTAAGGAACCACAAGTCCTATTCCTAAATGATCCTCTGCCTGTAAACAGCCATTGTACTTCAAGGTTCTAGCTCTTATGCCATCACCACTGAAAATTAAGTGATCCCTCCACTGGACATGACTCATAACACTGAGCATGGGACCCTATACATGGGCCTGGGTCGGCTTGCAAAAGGCCAGGGGCAACCATCCCTGAGGTTGCAAATGACCCTGCTACCTTGCTTTTTGTTGCCTCTGCTCCTTCTCCCTGCCGTGCTTTATTCCAAAGATATGTCTATCACTGCACCCATGCCTGGGAGCAAGTGGTTTGTGAAGAGTCCTTGACATCAGGACTAAATCCTTTAGCAGCTGCCATACCACTCCCTGTAAATTTTAGCAACTTTAAAAAACTTGAGAAACCACCAAACACTTCTACAAAAACAAAAATACCTGGAAAAACTCAGCAGGTCTGACATCATCTGCGGAGAGGAACACAGTTAACGTTTCGAGTCCATATGACTCTTCAACAGAACCAAGGAAAAATAGAAAAGAGGTGAAATATAAGCTGGTTTAAGGGTGGGGTGGGGGGGAGTTGGGACAGGTAGAGCTGGATAGAGGGCCAGTGCTAGGTAGAGATAACCAAAAGATGTCATAGACAAAAGGACAAAGAGGTGTTGAAGCTGGTGATATTATCTAAGGAATGTGATAATAGGTGACATTAAGGGTAGAAAGCAGGACGAGCAAGGTACAGATAGCCATATTGGGGGTGGGGTGGGGGGAAGGGATTGAAATAAGCTAAAAGGTAGAGATAAAAAAAATGGATGGAAATACATTTAAAAATAATGGTAAGAGGTGGGAAAAGAAAAATCTATATAAATTATTGGAAAAATGGGGGATTGGAAAGGGGGAGGGGATGGAGGACAGAGTTCATGATCTAAAATTGTTGAACTCAATATTCAGTCTGGAAGGCTGTAAAGTGCCTAGTCGGAAGATGAGGTGCTGTTCCTCCAGTTTGCGTTGAGCTTCACTGGAACGATGTAGCAGGTCAAGGATGGACATGTGGGCATGAGAGCAGTAGAGTGTTGAAATGGCAAGAGAAAGGGAGGTCTGGGTCATGCTTGCGGACAGACCGAAGGTGTTCTGCAAAGCGGTCACCCAGTCTGTGTTTGGTCTCTCCAATGTAGAGGAAACTGCATTGGGAGCAGTGAATGCAATAGACTAAATTGGAGGAAGTGCAAGTGAAAGCTGCTTCACTTGAAAGGAGTGTTTGGGCCTTGGGACAGTGAGGAGAGGGGAAATAAAGGGGCAGGTGTTGCAGGAGGGAACAATCTCTGAGAAATTCTGCCGGGGGGAAGGGGGGGGTGAAGGGAAGATGTGTTTGGTGGTGGCATCATGCTGGAGTTGGCAGAAATGGCGGAGGATGATCCTTTGAATGTGGAAGCTGGTGGGGTGATAAGTGAGGACAAGGGTGACCGTATCATGGTTTTGGGAGGGAGAGGAAGGTGTGAGGACGGATGCGCGGGAGATGGGCCGGACACGGTTGAGGGCCCTGTCAACGACCGTGGGTGGAAAACCTCGGTTAAGGAAAGAGTTGTGGGAGGGGGCCAGAGTAGGACTGGAACAAGGAATGTTCCACATACCCCATAAAGAGACAGGCATAACTGGGGCCCATGCGGGTACCCATAGCCACACCTTTTATTTGGAGGAAGTGAGAGGAGTTTAAGGAGAAATTGTTCAGTGAGAGAACAAGTTCAGCCAGACGGAGAAGATTAGTGGTGGATGGGGATTGTTCAGGCCTCTGTTCGAGGAAGAAGCGGAGAGCCAATGACCATCCTTGTGGGGGATGGAGGTACAGAGGGATTGGACGTCCATGGTGAAGAGGAGGCGATTGGGGCCAGGGAACTGGAAACTGTTGATATGATGTAGGGTGTCCGAGGAATCATGGATGTAGGTGAGAAGGGACTGGACATTTCCCTTTCCTTCCTTGACCTTTCTGTCTCAATTTCTGGTGATAGACTGTCCACCAATATTCATTACAAGCCTACCGACTCCCTCAGCTACCTTGACTACAGCTCCTCACACCCTGCTTCCTGTAAGAAGTCCATCCCATTCTCTCAGTTCCTTCACCTCTGTCGCATCTGTTCTGATGATGCCACTTTCAAAAACAGTTCCTCTGACATGTCTTCCTTCTTCCTTAACCAAGGTTTTCCACCCACGGTGGTTGACAGGGCCCTCAACCGTGTCCGGCCCATCTCCCGCACATCCGCCCTCACACCTTCCTCTCCCTCCCAGAACCATGATAGGGTCCCCCTTGTCCTCATTTATCACCCCACCAGCCTCCGCATCCTCCGCCATTTCCGCCAACTCCAGCATGATGCCACCACCAAACACATCTTCCCTTCACCCCCCCCGGCGACATTACGCAGGGATTGTTCCCTCCAGGACACCCTGGTCCACTCCTCCATCACCCCCTACACCTCAACCCCCTCCCAAACACTCCTTTCACGTGAAGCAGCATTTCACTTGTACTTCCCCCAACTTAGTCTACTGCATTCACTGCTCCTAATGCAGTTTTCTCCACATTGGAGAGATCAAACGCAGACTGGGTGACCACTTTGTGAAACACCTTCGGTCTGTCCGCAAGCATGACCCAGACCTCCCTGCCGCTTGCCATTTCAACACTTCACCCTGCTCTTATGCCCACATGTCCGACCTTGGCCTGCTGCATCGTTCCAGTGTAGCTCAACGCAAACTGGACGAATAGCACCACACCTTCCGACTAGGCACTTTACAGCCTTCTGGACTGAATATTGAGTTCAACAATTTTAGATCATGAACTCTGTCCTCCATCCCCTCCCCCTTTCCAATCCCCCATTTTTCCAATAGTTTATGTAGGATTTTCTTTTCCCACCTCTTACCATTATTTTTAAATGTATTTCCATCCATTGTTTTATCTCTACCTTTCAGCCTATTTCAATCCCTTCCCCCCATCCCACCCCCACTAGGGCTATCTGTACCTTGCTCATCCTGCTTTCTACCCTTAATGTCACCTATTAGCACATTCCTTAGATAATATCACCAGCTTCAATATCTCTTTGTCCTTTTGTCTATGACATCTTTTGGTTATCTCCACCTATCACTGGCCCCCTATCCTGCTCTACCTGTCCCAACTCCCCCACCAACCCCCCCCCCCTCTTAAACCAGCTTATATTTCACCTCTTTTCTATTTTTCCTTGGTTCTGTTGAAGAGTCATACGGACTCGAAACATTAACTGTGTTCCTCTCCGCAGATGCTGTCAGACCTGCTGAGTTTTTCCAGGTATTTTTGTTTTTGTTTTAGATTTCCAGCATCTGCAGTTTTTTGCTTTTAAACACTTCTATAATTTCAGCAGCAGTCAGTAAAATTCAATTGGCAATGAACTTGCAAGTAGATGATAATTCCTTTAAAATAACCCTGGTGGGGTGGTGGAGTTGGGGGGAGAGAGGGTCCTTTCTGCTGCTGAATGTGCGTTCACTTGTGTGAGGTTAGGAGATGACACTAGTTGGAGCATTAAGCTCCAGGATGGCAGCACCCACGTTAAATTCTGACACCATGATCTGCTTGTTCTGCATTCTTCCAGCAGATGCTCGCTGCTGACACCATCATCAAAATGACATTCTGTGTTTCTCGCACAAGATATGTACTCATGTGCCATAGATGCCATTTTGGAGTCATACTGGCATTTATAGCACCGGAAAACTGTGCACTATATATATAAGTAGCCAAATTTTCCATCTTTGAAAATGTAAAATTCTTTTCTCTGCCAACAATGTTGAATGATTAATTCAATTGTCCTATCTGATGAGTCCCTAGGCAAAATGTAACTGCAAGATAAATTCCTAATTTCTTAAAAAATAAAGTTAAATAATAACATGTATGACATCCATGGTATCTGATTTGTAATTATGTTCTAAAGTTTCATTCTAAGACCATTTGTTTCAACCACCCTTTCAGACAGTGCATTTCAAATCATCATAACTTATAAGGGTTAGTCACTCACCCTGATAATATGGAGAGGCAATATCTGTAACAGCTACCAATATCACATAGACATTGCTATCTTCAAGATTAGTAACAGCTTCAAAGTTCAAGTTTCCAATAACCTACCAGAACAGTATGGAGGGCATTAATTGTAATAGAGACTTTAGCACCCGGAAATACCTGAACAACTAAACAGAAGTGCCTTAGCATTTGTGCTTGAAGTTTAAACAGCAGTCAACATTGCTTTAGATGGGAAAAACCCACACGACCAACCATTTTGGTTTCTTTGAAGAAGTGGCAACTCAAACCAACTCGACAATGCTGCGTACTTGGAGTTCTAAAGGCATTTGATAAGTTCTACACTCTGATTATTAATCACGCTCAACGCTTTGTAGATTCAAGCCAATTTTTGGGCATGGATAATAAACTGGGTGAAGGATAGAAAAACAGGTAGACAAGTAATGTAAGGTTGGGGTAGAAATTCTGACTGAGGTGACTCAGGGCTCAGAGTTGGGATTAATACTGTTTTTAAGATACGTTAGTGATTTGGATTCTGATACACAAAATAAATTGGTTGAATTTGCAGATGGAAGCAAACCAGAAAGGCTAATAAAATTGACATGGGTAGCTCAGAAATTAGGGAATGAGTTAAAGAATGGCAGATTAAGTTTAATGGAGAAAGTTTAAGAAGTAAGAAGGTAAGAAAAAGTACCAACAAAAATGGTGTGAGGTAACCAAGGATGAAGCTAAGAAAAATTTTAGAATCATGGTAGACTCAGTGGTCAAGTGTTCAGAGTAATAATCAACAAATCCAATCACATGTTCAAATACATATATAATACAGTAGGATATAAGTCAACAGAAGTACTAATTAAACTCTGCAGTGCTTTGGTCAGACTTCTTCTTGGATACTTCTCCAGTTCTATTTTCCAAGAAACAAGAGGTGCATTCCAGAGCTGGTGACAGAGCAGAAAGGAGATCCAAGGCTGATCCCCAGGGTCAGCAGTCTGAATTATGGGGAAAGACAGGAGAGCATTGGGTATTTTACCTTGGAAGGAAGGCATCTGAGAGTTGATTTTGAAGTACGTATCCTAGTAAAGATTATGGAATCTATAATATTGCTTTAAATTAAACAGTGGAAATAGGATAATGGGACAATGAATGCTAAACAAAAGACAACATGAGCAGTTGTGTATAATTTTATTCTTTCATGGGACATGGGTGTCGCTGCCTGGGCCAGCATTTTTATTGCCCATCCCTAATTGTCCTTGAGAAGGTGGTGGTGAGCTACCTCCTTGAACTGCTACAGTCCATGTGATGTATGTACACCCACAGTGCAGTTAGTGGGGGTTTTCCAGGATTTTAACCCAGCGACAGTGAAGGAGCAGTGATATAGTTCCAAGTCAGGATGGTGTATGGCTTGGAGGAGAACTTGCAGGTGGGGGTGTTTCCATGCATCTGCTGTCCTTGTCTTTCTAGGTGGTAGAGGTCATGGGTTTGGAAGCTGCTGCAGCACATCTTGTAGATGGTACACACTGTTGCCACTGTACATCAGTGATGAAGGGAATGGATGTTGAAGGTGATGGATGGGGTGCCAATCAAGTGGACTGCTTTGTTTTAAATGGTATCAAGCATTTTGAGTGTTGTTGGAGCTGCACTCATCCAGGCAAGTGGAAAATATTCCACCACACCACTGACTTGTGCCTTGTAGAAGGTGGACAGGCTTTGGAGAGTCAGGAGATGAGCTACTCGGTGCAGGATTCCTAGCCTCTGACCTACTCTTGCAGCCACAATATTTATATGGCTAGTCCAGTTCAGTTTCTGGTCAATGGTAACACCCAGGAAGTTGATAATGGGGGTTTCAGTGATGGTAATGGTATTGAATGTCAAAGGGAGATGGTGCGAATGTTACTTTCGAAATGTTACTTTCAGAACTGAAAATTAGGAGTTTCTTCTGAATTTCCTTGTCTTGTATCTATTATTGCTTTTGAATAACCATTTTGTATAGTAATTTTGGTAATTTTCCCTTTCCTATGTGCAATATTTTAAACTCTCTGCATTAAATTTCATCTGCCGTTGTTTGACCCACTCACATTTTGTTTAGCTCATTATGTAAATTCTGGACTACGCATTTCCATTCTATTAGCCTGTCCTGGTTAGCTTCCATCTCTAGACTCTAGAGTTAACTTTAACTGACACCATTCTCATCATGTAGAGGATGATTGATATTCAGAATGGACTTCAACTATATTGCATTTTGTTCAATATATTTCTTTACTTTTTTAAAGCTAAAATATTAAATGGGTTAAGCTTGAATTGTAGTGTGGCAGTGGTGTTCTTAGACTTGTTCCAGGAACTGACTCCACACAAAACATTCTCACCTGAGATAGTAAGTTGATTATTAAAGATAAAAGAAAACATACCCTTCATTGCAATAAGATGACAATCTACCTCAAGAAATCCACTTGTCCAACTAATCTGCCCATCTAATAATCCTCCTCCTTTCTCTTCTATCAACTTCCTTTGTGGAGACCAAAAGGTATGGCTTTTTGACTCTTTTTTTCTCCCTCTGCTTTTTTTTAGGGTAGGATTGCACAGGTACCTGCACTCCATGGATAGCTTGATCAGGCAGCCGTGTCATGTGCGAGCCAAGGTGGTGGCCTTACAATGAGCAGGCCCAATCAGATTTTCAACTTATGTGTTAGTTCAGGCCGATTTTCACCTACCCGCACCCCTACCTTCCTACTGCAGCCCCCTACTTTCCCACATCAGTGAGCACTGATGCCAAATGTAGTGCCCCTCCTTCATACCACAGAAAATTCCAAGGCTGGGGACTGGTACAGTACCAAACCAACAGGTGCCTTTATCAATGAGCCACCGGGCAAGCTTTGCTTGGCTGTCATTGGAATTCATCTGTGATTTTTTTCTTTAAATAGAAGTTGTTTTTTTTCTGTAAAGTCATTATTTACAAACATGATAGACTGGTTGATTTGGTATTTATCCAATACATAGGCTGAAAAGTGAAACTCTCATTCCACAATAATATTATTATTTTTCCCAGTCAGAGCAAATCTTCCATTCGTCCTGAGACCAGGCTGAAGTGAAAAAGTGAACTGGATATTTGCAAAATCTGCATCATTATCTTCACAGGATATGGTCACAATTGTTGTGCAGCTTTTGGCTGTTTCTGGTATCTGAATGCTAAGCAAAAGACAAAATTAGAAATTGTGTATTTTTCAAATCTGGAAAATAGAACTTCCTTCTGAATTTCCTTGACATATATCTTTCTTATTAATTATAAATAACAATTTGAGTATAATAGGTAACAGTGTGTGACCAGGCACAAGGAAACAGGGCAGGTATCTCACAAAATGGAGCATAGTGATCAGAGGGAGTGCAAAAGGACTTGTAGGAATTGCACTGGTGTATAAGGGCCATCAGATTTCCCCATAGCATATTACAGGTTTTGGTTCACAAGTGATGGTTAACTCCATACACAGTGGAATGGAAATCCAGGGAAAAATATTGATTGAAGCAGAATTTCAAAGCCAGAAGTGAGATTTGAAATTTCACTGCTGCCCCTTCGGTTCGATGTTTGGATTAGTATAGAAAGTTAAGGTGACAGAGCTTTCATTTGTAGCATACATATAAGTATGACAACAGTTCTGGTGATCTTTATGGTGCTGCAGTCGTGATCTGGGAAAGATTTGTTACCCTGGCCTGAACCCTTGAAGGGGAGTCAATAATATGATCCCATTGTGCCATTGGTAGGTCTGCTTCTCTTTCAGCGTTTTGTGCTCCAGTAGTGCTTGTAGCTGATAGTGCACTGGAAAGTGGGGTCAGCAACTTACACCAAGTCTATTTTACCGTTCACCTCTGAGTTTTCTGACCTATGTAGACTCCCAGTCCACTAACGCCCTTCATTTTAAAATTCTCATTCTTGTTGCAATATGCCTTTAAGGGATATCAGCATGACATCACTAGAAGGGAAATGTGTCATGTGATTCAGTCTCAGTTTCACTTTCGCTTTGAGCTGAGCACAGATCCTAATGCCTCCAAGCTATACAACAATGTAAGAGCCTTGTCATGTGCCTACTCTTAATAAATAAATCCACAATGTGTTTACCCAATCCCTTCTGAGTGATTGGTGCCTTGTGTCTTGTACAGTAAATGAGTCCAAGGATTATATCATAACATGATAATCCTTGTTTTCAAATTCCTCCGTGATTTCATCCCCTTCTGATTTCTGTAACCTCCTCAAGCCGTATAACACACTGACAATTGATGTCCTTCAATTCTGGCCTCTTGTGCATCCCTGATTTCCTTTGTCCTTCCATTGGTGGCTGTGCCTTTAGCTATCTAAACTCTAGGCTCCAACTCCCTCCCTAAATCTCTCTACCTTGCTACCTCTCTGTCCCCCTTTAAGATGTTCCTTAAAATTAATCTCTTTGAGCAAGTTTATGGCTACCTGTCCTAATATGTCCTTACATTGTTTGGTGTCAAATTTTGTCTGATTGATGTTGCTGTGAGCTGTCTTGGGTTGTTGTACTATAGTAAAGGCACTATACAAATGCAAGTCATTCTTGTAGGTTTTTAAGCTGTCCTGCTACTGAAGACCATGAATTAGCTCCCCCAAAAGAGAACTGCTTTTGTTTTGAAGATGTACCTTTGGAGGTTTCATTGCAGGCGGTGTTCCCACAGAGAGGTGTTTCTATTTGCAATGATGAGGTCCTCCCAAATCCAACCAGATCAGCCTGGATAGAAGTTGGAGAAAGGGTGAATGCAACCTCCAATGTACCCCTAGTGAGAGCATTTAAGGAAGAAATTTGTGGGTTTTGAGTTGCTGGCATGTTGCAGGTTCATGGACTCCCATAAGCTGCCTAGTGGGCTAGACTGCTTGACTTACACTTCAACTGCTCATATTTTTCTTACACCCACATTTGTCCTAATTTTTAGCTAAGAGCAAGGAGAAACTGAAAATATTCAAAATTTGAAATAAAAACAAAGTGGTGGAAATGCCCAGGTCAGTCCATACCTGCAAAGTGAAAAGACTGAATATAATGTTTCTGACAAGTAGGCTACATTCATTTTGATGAAGGATGCACACCTGAATTCCCTTTACAGATGTTGACTGACCTCTTACTTTCTAGTATTTTCCGCTTTGATTTCTCTCTTATCTACTTACAGGAGAAATATGAAACAGGCATCATAGAGAGAGCAAAGGGGTCCCACACACTTGCAATTTTTGGCTGCTTAAGAGGAGAAACTCCATATTCTGGACTCGAAGACAGTAGTGTGGGAAATGGAGAAGCCCTCCCCAACCTCACTTTAATATCATCCTTTTCTTTTTATACTTGATCTACCTGCTCAAGTTTATTTGTCTTTGCTCAGTGGTATTACTTCTGAGTTGCAAGGTTGCAGATTCAAGCCTCACTTGGAGAGTTAAGCACAGAATCTTAGCTGACACTTTATTGCACTGTTGAAGGTGCCATTTTTCAGATGAGATGTTAAACCCAGGCCCTGTCTGACCTCTCAGGACCTCGTAACACTGTTGGAAGAAGCACAGGGGAATTCTCCCTGGTGTCCTGGCTAATATTTGCCCCTCAACCAACATCACTAAAAACATATTTTATTATTAACTCATTGACAGTGGGACCTTGCTGTGTGCAACTTTGCTACAGCATTTCCTACATTACAACAGTGGCTAACTTCAAAAGAACTTTATTGGCTGTAAAGTCCTTTGGGACATCTTGAGATCGTGGAAGATACATATATATTTTTTTCTTTCTTTTCCTCAATCACTCTCTCTCAAATGCAGTCCTGCAGCAGAACACTACCATTTTTCAAAATGAGTCTTGATGACACTCCTACTAAAATATGTTTTTTTCATCCTTTAGGTAACTTATGGCAGAAACCATTTGCTGGCCTGAACCAAACATTTAATAGCATCCTGCCTTATTCACTCCAACAACAGGAAATACCATAGATACATCCACTTCTGGAGATTTTGGTGGCGAGCTACAAAAGGAGCATGAGATAAAATAAGGAGGAACAAATTGTAGGAGCACTGGTGAACCCAAGTTTCTGATCAAAGTACAACTTGAGATCCTTCAGCTGTTAAAACAGAATATTTGAACCTTAAGAGTGGTCTACCAATGCAGTTTACTGACTTAGCATCAGCATTTTGTACAGTCATTTGAGATTGTGCTTCGTGGCTTGTGAATCCTTCTGCTGGAAGACGAGGTGGTGATCGAGGCAGGATACGAAGCAGATACATTCACATTTAGCATGTATCGGGGTACGCTGTCAAGGTGGATGTACATTGGGCAAATCACCCAGCTTATTGTATGCTGAGGCTGGTTCTGTTCCTCTTCACATGGCATCTTGTTGTACTGAGGAGCTGTGCACCTGCTATGTTCATGAAGGTCATGGAAATTATTTGGATGAAAAGCACATAATGCCTGAATGGTTCTTCAAATCAATCTGTGTCCTTATAAAATGTGCAGTAGCTGATAGCTTGTTCAGCCTTGTCAAGTTCTCAAAAAGGGTAATAATGCCAACTTATATGCCACCTTTTTTGGCTTCAGCACTGTGTAGTTCATGCCTCATTCAAGTTTCACCCCATCTCCAATCACTAACTGGTTGTCAATGGCACCCTAATTATTTTGAGTCTCAATAGTATGCAGGTATCTAACCTGACATAACAATCTTCTGGCCTTGAGGAAGAGGAGTTGGCTGGGGAGATGGCATGCAAGACAGATGCATTCACATTGTAGGAGCTTAAAAAATAGAATCTTTACATTGCTACCATGAAAACGGCAATCCAACTTGGTCATTTTCAAGGGAACAGTATATAATTCAGAAGGGAAACAGGTATAGAATGTTGTAGTCACCTGGAGTCAGGCCTCAAATCTATTATGAATGACAGAGATAGCTCTGCCCTGGTGGAGGTTGGGTTGTATTTTTTGCCACTAGCTCTTTCTAGGTAATAAAAGAATATATCAAATCAAGTCTCACAGCCAGCAGTGGCCACATGGACCCTGTGGAATAGAGAGGACTTGTTTCATGAAAGTGCAGCTGGTCTGTAACTATTAACATGGAATATTGTACAGTAAAACCCACTAACCTGACAGCTATCCTGATTCTTTTATTTTATGAAAGACCAATGGTACTACCATTATTTCCAGAATTTGTGTGACCTAGGCTACCCGCTGACCCTTTTAAACCACTCACAGACATGACCTGAAAAGAATAAGGTACTTTGATTTAATATTTGAAGTTGTGCTTCACAAAGGTTCCAAAGGGCTGGGGAGAGCTTTGCAATACAGCCCAAAGACTACCAAGATATTGTAATTTATACTTTTCAGAAGTTCCATAAGGCAAGTAGAAAAGGGGAACAGTGGCAGAAGAGGACACTGAAATGTTTGTAGAGTCAATTGAGAAAAAGTCTTAGGGCAGACTTTAATAGACAATACTCTTATTTAAGCAACAGCATCATTCAATGTACAGCAATCACTGCACACATGCCCAATATACTGCCAGGATCCTGTCATTGCTTTAGTCTTACATGGAAACCCATGGCATTGCAGTTCTCCACATCCCCCTTTATTTTGTTTCAAAATCAAACACAACACATTGGATATTAACCCATCTATTATGAATAATCTGCTTACTGTACTTTACTTTCCTGATTCCCCATTGCGAAAGTACAGTGCATGTCTTCTATTTTCTAACCATTTACTTCTTCAAATATTTTGCCAGTGGGAGGAGGAAGTAAGATGGATATACCCTGGTTGTCAATAGTTGCCTCTAGGGGTGACAGTGGTCCAGTTTGTGTGCTGGGTCAAGTGAATCTAAGAGGAACCATGGCTACTTTTGCCTTTACTGTCCATGAGCGATCCAAATCATTTGGTGTCATTTCAGCGGGTGGTTAGTTGGCACAGATGTGACATTATCTCACCAGCTCCAATATTTTGTTTCTGCTGGGCAGTCCCTCAGCACCTTTAAACAGTAGGTTACTGTGTAACAGTGACATTGCTGAAGTCCCATGTTACAGCCGTTTAATTCAGATTTCCCAACATTTTGAAGATTGGAGGCCAATGCTTCTACAGCTCCAATCAAGCCATTCATAATAGAAACTATCTAAAACTTAGAACTTCAGTCAAAAGATGGGAATAGAGGGCTTTGCTGCAGATAGCCATAGAATGCTCAAGCTCTGCTTGATGGTCTACAATCTCAGTGAGATTGTAAGGCTACGTTGTATAGATGCAAATTGTGCACCCCTTAGAGATATCCCAGAATTTACTATTGTAGGAAGTGGTACAATTGCAAATAACCATATAAAATGTTGATGCTAAGTCAGTAAACTGCAGAACTAATTACAAAATACTTTTCAATATGAAGAGTGTGTGTGTTTTTTCATTTTTTTGGTATCGCTGTACCACACAGATAAGCAGGTGATTCAATCCCAGGCTGACATCAATATTCTTCTGGAACTTGCCCTTCGATACAAGCCCAGCCATTCAATATTTTAACTTTTAAAAAAAAATGAACCTTATTAAACAAATTCATCAATTTATTTCAGTCTTAGCACACACTGCACACAGAACAAATCTTCCGCTGTAAATTGCCAGTTCCCCATTGTGCAGTTGAATGTACCATCACCTAGTTGAATTCTTCTGGTTTTACCAGTATTTACAGAAACAAAATAATTAATTTACAAGGTACCTGTGTGTATGTGGGAAACAGAAGGGCTGGTTATCATTGATGTCTTGTATGATGATGATTACTGTCAGTGAAGCCGTATGCCCTCCAGAAGGCCTGTCTTTAGCAAATACTTCAAACTCTTGGGCTGGAACATGCCTGAAAGGTCCATTGGCTCTGTCAATTATAGCCGATACAATCAACTCACCTGTAACTGCAATAGAAAACCACCAGACTGCATTTAGAATGATAGTATCTTGCTTTTATAAACTTCTAAATATTTTTGGGAATAAAGCATTGCAAAAATTAGTAACAGTGATCCCTACTGGAAACTGCTGGAGCACCAGGTCAAGGAAGGATCTAACTCAACTGTGACTCCATTTCCCTCCCTAATTACAGTGTTAGAACAGCCGGTTGACACACGAATATGATCAAGTTGGTTGCAGGAGGGCTGTGGTTATCTTTGAAAGTGCACTCCAGCAAGGAGTCAATCTGTTCAGGAAAACTAGGGTGAAAATGAACCAGAAAAGAGAGGTGTTAATAAAAAACACTTTGCCTTTCAGCTGGTGAATAAAAGGGACCTAAAAGGACTGGCGAAAGTGCAAAAACATTTGTAAGGATGGTACCGGAACTGAGAGATTACAGCTGACAAAGATTGAGCGGTTAGAACTTCTTTTTAGAAAAAAGAAGACTTAGAGGAGACCTGATGGAGACTCTGTCCGACCCATTCTTAATTTTAAATGTCAAGAGAGCTTTTCCACTTGTTGGGAACATAATTCTAATGTAGTTACTAATTAAGGAATCCAATAAGAAAATGAGGAAATTTTCTTTACACTGGTTAGAATGTGGAACTTACTATTACAGGAAGTGGTTAAGGCAAAGAGTTTAGATGCTAGAAGTGCTGAGTGGGTGTCCATCTCAGCCTCCTCTTGAGGTCCCCAGAATCACAGATGCCAGTCTTCAGCCAATTCAATTCACTCTACGCGAAATCAAGGAACGGCTGAAGGCACTGCATACTGCAAAGGCTATGGGCCCTGACAATATTCAGACAATAGTACTGAAAACCTGTGCTCCAGAACTTGCCGCGACCCTAGCCAAGCTATTCCAGTACAGCTACGACATTGGAATCTACCAGACAATGTGGAAAATTACTCAGGTATGTCCTGTACACAAAAAGCAGGACAAATCCAACCCAGCCAATTACTTCCCCATCAGTCTACTCACCATCATCAGTAAAATGATGGAAAAGGTCTTCAACAGTGCTATCAAGTGGCACTTATTTAGCAATAACCTGCTCACTGACATTCTGTTTGGGTTCTGCCAGGGTCACTCAGCTCCTGACTTCATTACAGCTTTGGTTCAAACATGGACAAAAGACCTGAACTCCAGAGGTGAGGTGAGAGTGACTGCACTTAACATCAAGACAGCATTTGACCAAGTGCAATATCAAGGAGCCCAAGCGAAATGGGGTCAGTGGGAATCAGGGAGAAAACTCTCCACTGGTTGGAATCAAACCTAACACAAAAGAAAATGGTTGTGGTTGTTGAAGATCAATTGTCTCAGTTCCAGAACATCACTGCAGGAGTCTGGGAAATGTGTCCTCTGCAGTCACCGTCACCGGGAAGCATTCTGGGAAGAATGTCCTCTGCAGTCACCATCACCGTGAAGCAGTCTGGGAAAAGTGTCCTCTGCAGTCACCATCGCCATGAAACAGTCTGGGAAATGTGTCCTCTGCAGTCACCGTCGCCGGGAAGCAGTCTGGGAAGAGTGTCCTCTGCAGTCACCGTCACCGGGAAGCAGTCTGGGAAGAGTGTCCTCTGCAGTCACCATCGCCGGCAAGCAGTCTGGGAAGAGTGTCCTCTGAAGTCACCGTCACCGGGAAGCAGTCTGGGAAGAGTGTCCTCTGAAGTCACCGTCACCGGGAAGCAGTCTGGGAAGAGTGTCCTCTGCAGTCACCATCGCCGGGAAGCAGTCCGGGAAGAGTGTCCTCTGAAGTCACCGTCACCGGGAAGCAGTCTGGGAAGAGTGTCCTCTGCAGTCACCGTTGCCGGGAAGCAGTCTGGGAAGAGTGTCCTCTGCAGTCACCCTCACCGGGAAGCGGTCTGGGAAGAGTGTCCTCTGCAGTGATCATCGCCGGGAAGTAGTCTGTGAAGAACGTCCCCTGTGGTCACTGTCGCCAAGTGAAAAAAAAGAGTGACATCACAGGAAAACTGTAAGTTTCATTGGTCGGTAAGTAACTGCTAGTTTTAACTACCTATCCTATGCTGATTTTAAATTAAAGGTGACTACTAGGGCCCAGGATCAGAACTCAGCAGAGAGAGCGAGTTCCAGTTGATTTTAAAAAGTGTATTTTGAATCTCTATTCTAACTTGCTTATAGATTAAAGGTAAATAGGAGAAATATTTTCCAGATTGATAAACTAAACACCAGTAGGAAATTTAAAAACAAATTGAAAAACTTATTAAATAAAATAGAGATACAGGGCCAGGCAATGTGTTGTAGCTGCATGATGTGGGAGCTGGCGGACCCCATTTTGGTTCCTAGTGGCCACATCTGTAGCAAATGTTTACTCGAGGAACTCCGGCTCAGTGTTGATGAGCTGGAGTCTGAGCTTCGGACACTGCTACATATCAGGGAAGGGGAGAGTTAGTTCAGCGGTAGGGCACAGTATAAATCAGGAAACACTGGAAGCATGTAAGAAAGACACAGCAATAATCATGGGTAATTTTAATATGACTGGACTAATCAAATTGGCAAGGGTAGCCTCGAGGGAGAGTTCATAGAGTGTATTAGAGATTGTTTCTTGGAGCAATATGTTGTGGAACCTACCAGGAAGCAGGCTATTCTGGATTTGGTTTTGCTTAATGAGATGGGATTAGTTAATGATCTCATGGTAAAGGATCCTCTAGGAAAGAGTGATCATAGCATGCTAGAATTTCAAGTTCACTTTGAGAGCAAGAAATTTGAGTCCCACACTAATGTTCTGGAGTTAAACAAAGGTTACTACACAGGCATGAGGACAGATTTGGCCGTAGTGGACAGGGAAGGAAGACTACAAGGTTTGACAGTTGATGAACAGTGGCAGATATTTAAAGAGATATTCAATCCCTCCCAAGTAAAACATATTCCAAAGAGGAAAAAGATGGTAAGAAAGGGAAAAAGCATCCATGGCTAAGCAAGGAAGTTAAAGATAACATAAAGGCAAAAACTCAGGCATACCAAATTGCAAAGGTCAGTGGCAGGCTGGATGATTGGGGAACTTTTAAAGATCAACAAAGGGTTACTAAAAAAATTAAAAAGAGCAAAGGTAAATTATAAAAGAAAACTAGTGCAAAATATAAAAACTGATAACAAAAGCTTCTACAAGTATGTAAAAGGAAAGAAAGTAGCTAATGTGAATGTTGGTCCCTTGGAGGTTGAGACTGGGGAGTTAATAGTGGGGAACGCAGAAATGGCAGAGACGCTTAATCAATATTTTGCCTTAGTTTTCATGGTGAAGGACACCAGTACCCACCCCAATAGTAACAGGTAGTGCAGAGGGTATAGAGAAGGAGGAACTTAGAACAATCACCATCACTAGAGAAAAAGTACTGAGCAAACTATTGGGATTAAAGGGTGACATGTCCCCAGGACCTGATGGCCGATATCCCAGGGTCTTAATGGAACTGACAGCAGAGATAGTGGATGCATTGGCTATATTATTCCAAAATTCCCTGGATTCTGGAAAGTGAACTGGAAAAATGCTAATATAATACCTTATTCAAAAAAGTGGTTGGGGAGGGGTGGGGGGCGGGGGCGGTGGGGGAGGCAGAAAGTAGGAAACTGTAGACCAGTTAGTTTAACGTCTGTCATTGGGAAATTGTTGGAATCTATTATTAAGGAAGTAGTAATGGGGAATTTGGAAAGTCAAAATGCAATTCATCAGAGTCAGCATGGTTTTATGAAGAGTAAATCATGTTTGACTAATTTGTTAGAGTTCCTTGAAGATGTGACAAGCAAAATGGATAATGGGGATCCTGTAGATGTAGTATATCTGGACTTCCAGAAGGCTTTTGATAAGGTGCTACACAAAAGATTAATACACAAAATAAGATCACATGGAGTTAAGGGTAATATATTAGCTTGGGCAGAGGATTGTCTAACCAACAGAAAGCAGAGAGTCGGGATAAATGGATCTTTTTCTGGATGGCAAGCTAGTGGGGTACCACAAGGTTCGGTCCTTGGGCCCCAACTATTTACAATCTATATTAATGACTTGGACTCAGGGATAGAAGATACTATAGCTACATTTGCAGATGACACCAAAATAGGTGGGAAAGTAAATTGCAATGAAGAAAGAAGAAATTTACAAATGGATATGGACAGGTTGGTTGAATGGGCCAAAATTTGACAGATGGAGTTTAACATGGATAAATGTGAGGTTATCCATTTTGGTTGGAAGAATAAAAAGGTGACTTATTATTTAAATGGAGAGAAACTTCAGAAAGCTTCAGTGCAAAGGGATGTAGGTGTCCTCGTGCATGAATCGCTGAAAGCTAGAATGCAGGTACAGCAGGTAATGAGGAAGGCAAATGGAATTTTGGCATTTATTGCTAAAGGAATATGAAATAGGGTATGAAATAGGGGAGTGTTGTTACAACCGTACAAGGCATTGGTGAGACTGCACCTGGAGCACTGTGCACAGTTTTGGTCCCCTTACTTGAGGAAAGATGTAGTTGCATTGGAAACGGTTCAGAGGAGGTTCACTAGATTGATTCCAGAGATGCCAGGCTTATCTTATGAGAAGAGATTGAGCAGTTTAAGCATATACTTGCTAGAGTTTAGAAGGATGAGAGGAGATCTAATTGAGGTATATAAGATGCTAAAGGGAAAAGACAAAGTAGACGTGGAGTGGATGTTTCCCCTTGTGGGGCACTCTAGAATGAGAGGCCATAGTTTTAGGCAGTGGGGTTGTTGATTTAAATCAGAGATGAGGAGCAATTACTTTTCTCAAAGGGTCGTGAATTTGTGGAATTCACTACCTCAGAGTGCAGTGGATGCCAGAACGCTGAATAAATTTTAAGGAGGAGATAGGCAGATTTTTAATTAGTAATGGGTTGAAAGGTTATGGGAAGAGGGCGGGAAATTGGAGTTGAGACCAAAATGAGATCAGCTATGATCATACTGAATGGCTGGGCTGAATTGCCTACTCTTACTCCTAGTTCTTACGTTCTTATGTCCTAGAAACTGAACTGAACTAGCCATATAAATACAATGGCTACAAGAACAGATCAAAGGCTAGGAATCCTGTAGCGAGTAACTCACCTCCTGACTCCTCAAAGCCAATCCATCATCCACAAGGCACAAGTCAGGAGTGTAACGGAATACTCTCCACTTGCCTGGATGAGTGTAGCTCCCACAACACTCAAGAAGCTGGACACCATCCAGGACAAAGCAGCCTGCTTGATTGGCACCCCATCCACAAACACTCGCATTCTTCACCACCAACGCACAGTGGCAGCAGTGTGTATCATCTACAAGATGCACTGCAGGGATTCACCAAGGCTCCTTAGACAACACCTTCCAAACCCACGACCACTACCATCTAGAAGGACAAAGGCAGCAGACACATGGGAACACCACCACCGGAAGTTCCCCTCCAAGTCACTCACCATCCTGAAATACATTGCTGTTCCTTCACTATCGCTGGGTCAAAATCCTGGAACTCCCTCCCTAACAGCACTGTGGATGTACCAACACCACGTGGACTGCAGTGGTTCAAGGAGGAAGCTCACCACCATCTTCTCAAGGGCAATTAGGGATGGACAATAAATGCTGGCCCAGGCAGCAACGCCCACATCCCATGAACAATTTAAAAAAGGAAACCAGATGTGTACATGAGGAAGGAAAGGAATATAAAGATACAAGAAGTCCACGCTAAACATCATTAATTGTTCCTGGAAAATGCGATGTTATACGAAACAGTTTGCCTGAGGCTCATAACCCCCTCCCGAGATTGGCTGCCCCACCTTACCCATGACCTAGTTCTCACATGCTCAACAGAGGACTTAATGTGGGAATGTCCAGGCATACAATAATGTTGGGCGGAATTTTAAGGCCCTTCCACTGGCAGGATTTTCCGATCTCGCTGAAGTCAATGACTTTTGAACAGTTTGTCGCTTTTTATGGCCCCGCCCCCACCACGACAAGGCCCTAAAATTCCATCCATTATTGAGAAACAGCAGCAACACAATGTTCTAATTAGAGAGTGATGTTCATGCCAAACAGCATTGTGAGGGACAACATGAAATGAAGACTTCCTATGTGCTGAAAGGCTAAGATTAGGCAAATGGAATGGAAGCGGTATATAAACACCAGCAAAGAAAGAAAGAAAAATTGGGTCAAGGAGCCTATTTCTGTGTTGCATACTCTATGTAATTCTTCTGACAGCCCAGTTGCTTTTTTTTGCTAATCTGTTGTGTCGTGTTTGGAATTATATGAACATTTTAATAGAATTTGTCATTTAGTAACCTATAATAGAAAAAACAGTAAGCCTTCTAATATTTTGCTGATACTCATGATGCATCATAAAGGTTGGAAAAGCCTTTTCTGAGTCATTGGGCTGCATTTATTACACAATATTACATTGCAAAATGCACTTAAATCTCCATGTAGCAATTATTTTGCTTGTGTACCAGTGTTATCCATACAGATTCTTTCATGTAATTTAAAAATGATAAACTGAACTCAGCATTAATATGATATACCTTTTTGTCTCCTGTGATTAATGAAGACTTGCACACATATTATGTATATGAATACACGTATTCATTACATGCAATAAATTTACCAGTCTAAAGTAAACATCCAGCGATAGCTTAAAGGATTGTCGGAGTATTTATTCAGCTTTATTCAACTGGTGAACCAGATATAGAGGACGGAATCGCTCGTGCCCGCTGGCGTCAGGCATCATGGCAGCCGTGAGCGGACATATGATGGAACGGCCAAAAATCGGTTCATGATGTCGTCAAACATGTTTGCAGCCCTCTGCTCTGCCAGTCAATGGCAGACCATGTTTCCCACCACTGGATGTTGGGAACATCATTGTAATACATCTGCATATCATTCTAAGCCCAGCCCGCCAGGATCATCCCTCCACTCTGGATCATCCGAGCACGTCCGCCTGATTGCACATGGATGTGTCTCACAACAACATTTATAAGGTGTGTACCTGGCTTCGAGGGGAACTCAGAGGTGAACGGACAATAATGTTGCACAGCACTCACGACTGTTAGACTGTTGGTCATCTGTTGGACCTTGAGGTTGAGGCGTTGCGCATTCAGGCGAGGGCACAGGCAAGTCGCTTTTTTCCAACTGGCTAACAGCATGGTACCAGGGCAAGGGTTGCCCTGCGGCTGAGGCAAGTTGGAGGAGGAGGGGGGCAAGGGTTGCACTCCGGTTAATGGTAGTGCACAAGAATGTGCGGCGGGGTGGGGGGCAGGGAAGCAGCCACTTTGTATAAAGTGACCATCCCTCTGCAGCTGAGCCAGTTCAGATGCAGCCACATTGATATGCATGGAATCGAGCCTCTAGCTTATCTGCCCACTCAAGCAATGCAGAAGCCTGAAAGTGCCACCAAATGCTCCAGAGCTCTTCAATCTTCAGGCACAGGGTGCTTCAGAGGACTGCAGAACAGTTGGATGACTGCGCATGTTGTACAATCTCCTTGCTAAAGCTGGCCATGGAGAGTCACTGGTGGAGGTGATCACTGCCCCTTGCAATGTCATCATCCCAGTTTGGACCAGTCTCCCCCATGATTCAAGCTAACAGTGAAGCCTTGCAGTGTGGGTTAGGAGAATGCCTGTGCCTGAGCTGAGAGCAGAGCATGCAGTGCAAAGGGAAAAGCTGCTGCCAATTGGTCAGGTAGAATAGGGCGGAGGTGTTTGGGCTCTTGGGCAGCCATGCAAAGCACTAAACTCTGGCCATCCAAGTGGTTGCCAGCACTCTCTGGGATGCTTTAAGGGGCCTTCAGACTTAAACAATAGAGGTCCTTAGAATACCCAAGCTAATCCATGCAGGAGTACATCAGGATAATGGAGCCTGGTAACCTAATGTATGCCTCATGGTGTGCAGAGAATGAAGGAGAAGAGAGCGACAGAGGTGCTTGGCTGGCAGAGGGAGCAGCAGCACCTTCAGGGAGCACAACAGGGGCTCCCACTCATGCCACTGAAGAGCCACAGCAAGCTGTCGCTGGTTGGTGTCAAGTTAGACCCAAAGTCTCCAGATGACCGTTCCTGCAGATGACCGAGAACCAGTGTTGTTGAAGATTGTGCATATCAAGGGAACTGGTCGACCTCATATGCCAGCTACTGCAGGATTTGGTGTCATGCAGTCATGGAGGGCATCCACTGCCTGTGGCCATGAAAGTGACCGCAGCACTCAATTTTTATGCCAGTGGCTTCTTTCAGGTCTCCACCCTTTGACCTCTGTCAGAAATCGCAAATTTCCACCCACAAATGTTTCCATGAGGTCACAGGCACCATTTTCCCAAAGGCACACAACTTTTTGTGCATTTTGCCTGGGACCAGGAAAGCCAGGATGCAAGAGCACTGGGACTTGCACTTCTCAGGTTTCCCACAGGTGCAGGATGCCATCAACTGTGCTGATGAGGTGTTCAGATCTCAGTAGCAACAAGCGGTCAACTCTCAAGCAGAAGGGCTTCCACTCGTTGAATGTTTAGCTGGCCTGCGACCACCACAAACGTATCCTACAGGTCTGCGCATGATTCCCAGGGACTGTCCACGACCCCTACATCCTTGGCAGGCCTCAGATCCCTGATGACTTCCAGGGTCCAACTGGCTGCAGGGACGGTTCCTCAGTGACAAGGGCTATTCACAGAGGACTTGGCTGATGACACCCATGCAGTGGCCTCAGACAACAGCAGAGAGAAGGGACAATGAGGCTCATGCTGTAACTCACACCTTGGTGGACCAAACCATCAGTATGTTGAAAATGAGGTTCCAGTGCCTAGACCAGTCTGGTGGAGCCCTGCAATACAGTCCACAGAGGGTGTCACGCATCACTGTCACTTCCTGCGCCCTTTACAACCTGGTGCTGCAATGGGGAGAGGAGCAGGCTGAGGAGGAGATGGAGGAGCTAGAGGTCTCCTCCAATGAGGGGACACCAATGGGGATGAGGGTGAGGAGGGTGAGGAGGCGAGGATGACAGCAATGAGGCCATTACAATGGCTAGATGGGCAGGCACACTCAGGAGGCCCTCATAGCTGCTAGATTTGTGGATGAGGATGACAACATGCAGTGAGGAGACACCATAGATCCTCACATCGCATCTGTAAATATTTGACTCCAGTCTGGATGATGGCAGCGCACATACCCTCTCCTGTCATGGAGACACAGTGGAGGTGCTAATATTCACTAGATTCTAGGAGGATGATGACGACGTGCAGTGAGGACACTCCACAGATCTTCACATACCCTCTGTGGATGTCTGACTCCTGTTTGGCTGAGGGCAGCTCACTTGTGCTCAGTGATCAGAGTCATAACATAGAGGTGCTGCCATGAAATTTTAGAAGCATCTGATCCTTTATCAGCCTTCAGCACCTGAGCTCTTTGGGAGCACAGCGTCACTGGGCACAGACGCTGAAGAGATGGAGGGCCAGCCCCACCTTATAGGTGCTGAGAGCACATCGAGAGAATGACAGAACTCTGTGGCGCCTGCCCACGACATTCTGGCAGCAATGAGAAGCTCCATCAAAGTGCAGGCATCAGTAATGTGTCCAGTGAGTGTGAGGCCGGACCATCAATTTTCTCTGAAGGTTACACACTGCATAGGGAAGAGGCCTGGACTGAGACACCTGCCTTTATCTTGTGCAGAAAGGTTTCACATTTGAATGACACGAACACTGCTTATCATAGCAAGGAGACATAAACAAGGAGACATTCTTAGGAGTTGATTTACAATAGTGAACATTATGTATAAGTGATTAACACCTGTGCTCAGGCTGTGCAACTATATCTTCTTAATTGGCTTGGCCTAAATAGCCAAGTGGTTATGGTACTGGGTTTGTAACCCCAAGATCAAGACTTCAAATCTCACAATGGCAAACTATGAAAAAAAAAATAATGTAACTTCATCTGAAACAGAGGGAAATAGGCTTGTACTCGGAAGAGTTGTTAATTGTTTAGCTTGGCCTAAATAGCCAAGTGGTTATGGTACTGGGTTTGTAACCCCCAGATCAAGAGTTCAAATCTCACAATGGCAAACTATGAAACAATGTAACTTCATCTGAAACAGATGGAAACAGGTTTACTCAAAAAGTATCAAGAGTTCAAATCTGACTAATGGCAAACTTTGAAACAATGTAACTTCATCTGAATAGGAACAGATGGAAACATGTTTGTACTCGAAAGAGCTATATTTTCTTAATGTTCTTAACCCTGCTGCTACATCTTGGTGCTCCCCGCCCCCCCCCCCCCTCCCCGGCCGCAACATCCACAGTGGAGGTGGAGCCAGCCTGCTGTGATAATCTTGGTTGGCATACTCTGGAGGGCCGAGACCTGGAGGGCCCCATGCCTGCTCTTGGGGTCTTCCTGTGTGGCAGTGCCACCTTCCTCGGCCTGGAGCTGCTGGGGTCACAGGAAGAGAGGATTTGGATGGGCCAGACATTCCTGGAGTCACCTGGGTGGATGGTCCTGGGTGTGCGCCTCCTCCCTGTGGGTGCCTGAGGGCCCCGGGCTGACTCCTTGAGGAGAAGGGAAGCTGGAGTGAGATGGAGCTGCTCTGCATCCCTCTCGCATTGACACTGTTGGAGGTCAACTATGGCATCAGTGATGGAGTTGAGCCCGTACAGCAGTGCAGGAACCATGTTCTGGACCAAGGTCTCCATGACGGTCGCTATCCTACCAGTGTTGACCTCGGTGCATTGGCATGCCAGCGTTATCACCTCAGCCTGAAGGCGGATGGACTCCTTGCCATCTGAGGAGGCAACTGAGGTATGACCAAGTCCAGATGTTCATCATCTGACTCTAACTCAGCAGATTTCTGGCCTCCAGCAGTCCTCTGGCAGTCCTCCTTCCAAGAAACCTGGGAAGTTCCTGTTGCCGCCTGCTGTGGATCAGACAGTGCCATGTGCTCACCAGATTGTGACCCTGAGGTTACTCTAGAACTAGGTCCCACTAAGCTGTGTGTCTCTGCACTGGTAGAGGGCGTGGGTGTGCATTGTTATGGGTCTTCAATTAGGGTTTCAGCAGATTCCTCTTCCCAGCTGAGTTCAGGGCTTGAGTTGAGGACCCACTTGACTGTTTCCCAGTTGTGCCTGTGGGAGCAAGAGGAGATAATTAGTGCATGACAGTGGCCTGTGAAACAGGACACATCACTTACAACATGGTTGTCCAATGGATGTTGTACTGCTGGGTCCTCACTTCGTGGAGTACTACTGATATCGCCAGCAGCACGGAAATGATCCAGATCTTCGCTGGCCAGCTGTATGACATCTATTTTCAAAGTCTGCATTCCCCCACCATTTTCTGCAGCCTTCTCCTCTTATTGTGTGCCAGCTTGCTCTGCATCATAGAAAGAGTGAAAGCAGGACGCCTGCCAGGCCAGATGATAAGGATGCCTGGCATATATGGGTGGTGATTGGTGCCATGGATGGGATGAGGACAATGATGGTGTGTACGAGAGAGTGAATGGTGATGTCCTTTGAACTGGCAGTGAGTGAGGGCCTTGTGGATGTATGGTGGGTTTGTCAGTGTGTGAGTTGAGAGTGTGAGAAGAGTGAATTACCCTGGAGGAATGGAGATTATTCATCCTCTTGCGGCACTGGGTGATTGTCCTCTTTAGCAGGGCGTTGGCACTGACCATTGTTGCCACCACCTCCCAAGCCAGATTGGTGATGTTTCTGCCCCTCCTGCAGCCAGAGCAGGGGTAGAGGACATTGCAGCGGGCCTCCACGGTGTCCAAAATGTGTCCCGGTGACTCATCACTGAATCAGGGGGCTGCAGTCTCCTTGCCTTTCGGGGCCATATTTTCTGTGCCGTGGTCCTGGGCTGGAAGCACTGAGAGGTGTGTGCACAGCTGCACTTGAAATATGGCATCCAAAGTGAGAAAGCGGTGAGGTGACGACATGGCACGCATGGTGCTCCCACTTTAAAATGGCATGTTTCTTGGGAATGCATGATTAATGAGGCGGGATTGGAACAATACGGCGTGAAAAGCCACCATTGTGGCCAGCAGGGAAAACGTTCTTTTTCCCCAACCGCTACTGCATTTTGTGCAAATCTGGGATGATTCCACCCATAGAGTTTGTGATTTGTACAGTAATTTTCCTCCTGCCAAGCGTTTGGTTTCTGAACATGGCTGCCATCCCTAAATAATTAGTACATTTTAAATGCTAAGCTCTGATAATATTTTAATGGAGGAGGTGGACTTGCATTTCACGTACCCGAGTTAATGGTGAAGTATTGGTTTACAGTATGCATAGCATAAGTCAAGCGGCTTGATGCGGCATCATCATCAGAATCATAGGCTGTAACCTTTCCAATTACTGAACCTGGAGGCTTTTCTTCCAAAATTTCAAATACTGTTTTATTTCTGGAACAGATACACAATTCAGCAAAACCAATTTATCTATTTGTCTGAAATGATAGCCAAAGCATAAGGTAAACATGAAACTCATATATTTTCTGAAGTAATTTTTCATAATCGAAAGGGAATTTGTAAATGAGATATGATAGTGTCCTGGTTATGCTACAGGACTAATAATTCAGAGCACAAGAGCTTAAGTCCCATTACGATAGGTGAAGAATTTTATTTCAGTATCTTTTTCAAAATCTGGAAATCAAAAGCTGGCATTAGTAAAAATGACCAAGAGGTTCTCGGACAGTTGGAAAAAAGCCAAGTGACTGATTAATGTCTATTAGGGAAGGAAACCTATTGCCCTTCCCCACTGTCACGCCAACATGGTTTACTCTTAAATGCCCTCAGAACAAGCCACCCAGCTGCATCAAAACTGCTACCAGCAGTTCAGGAAGAAGGCCCTCACGACCTCCAGGCTAACTAGGGGTGAGCAATAAATGTCAGCCTTACCAGCAATGCCAACATCCCAAGAAAGAATGTACATATTTTTAAAGGAAAGCAATCTGAAATAAAAATAGCAATTGATAGAAATATGCAGCTCATCAATTTGAAGGGGAAAGAAAGGTTAATGTTCTAAAATGTCTTTCTTCATCAGAATGTATCCTTCAGAACTAGTTAATATCCCCTTTTCACAGAGACTAATTGACCTGTACATTTCTAGCATTTTCTTGTTTTATAATGCAATAGGGTTGTAGCTTTTAACCTTTTTCTTTTCATTGCCCTCCTTCCTACAGCTCCCCTGATAACAGGTTTTCAGTTAACCTTGGCATTCACCTGAAATCAAAGGAAAAAATAGTATTTATGTACTTACTGCGTAAAGACTGGCCAGTTGTCATTCATGTTGATTATGTTAACCACCACAATCCCAGAGATGCTATTACCTGTTGCATCCTTTACTATCACTAACACATTGAAGCTGTAAAAGAAAAAGCACTAATTCACATATTAAATGGTAACTGGATTAACAAAAAAGATAATTTTGAAGGAAAATAATTGTTACCTGTGAAAATCTTTCTCATAATCAAATGTTTTTGCTGCAAGAATTGCCCCATTTTTCCCATTGGAAACAATAGTAACCATGGAGGAGTTCACCGAATACTGAAATAAAGCCAAAGCGATTGATTACCTTACTCAATGAATCAGTGTATTCTACATTTATTTGCTAAAAATATAAAGAGATGATGTTTGAAATCTCTCTTACTCTTATACTCGCTCACTCTTACAAACTCGCACACTCAGTATTATGTAGGAGACTCTGGTGCGGCAATGCAATGGCCCCTGAAGCAGCCTAAATGCCTGATGGCAACAAGCTGGAGCCAATAACTGGGTCACAACAGCTGAAGTAACCCAAATGTTAGTGAAATTAGGAATTGAGAAAGCCTGAAGAACGTGAAGAGCTGTTCAAACCACTTTAGAGAGGAACTTTCCAGATTAGTCAAGGACGAGAAAACCGCAAAAAATGCAAAATATCTTTTCCACTCAATGAGTAGTAGCATAATTTAGAAATTGAGCTTCTTCTGACCTGCATTGTGTTTATGGTATTGTAATTATCTTACTTTCTTATAGCCATTGCTATAGCTATAGCTACTGGATTTCAGCATCACAAGGTGGCATTTTAAGTTTGAAAATGGGCAAGAAAAAAGTGAATTTGCAACAGATCCCCATTTTTTTTATTGCGGAAAAATAGGAAGGTAGTAATTTAAACACTTTCACTTGTTATTGGATATATTTTGCTTTTCATCCTTCATTTAAGTCAAGTAAAACTTAAAAGTAATCCTACATCAAATAATCGTTTAAATTGAAAATAAGAAGGTGCTATGTTGCCAATGGTTTCTAATAGTGGTTGAAAAGATGAAATTTTCATAAGCTACCCAGTGAAGCTGATTTTGATGTGAACTTGAGATTGGCTGAATGTTTAATGATTAGTTTTAATAAATATTTTATTATGGAGCTTCCCTATACCCTGGCAGCCAAAAGCACTTTGCAGTGTGGTCCTGAGTCTCAGAGACCTGGGAGTGAAACTGGCTTTGTGCTGAATTGGCTAATCTCAGCTGGATTGACTGCAATACAATTGGTCTCATTGTTCTAGTCAACAGAGTGAGTTCCTTCCCATCATTATCCAGTGATCCCTACTGGGAAAAGAAGCATGCGAAAAAGCTTGATAATAGCAAGATCAAATCTGAATGTGATGCCCTTTTCCCCCACACTCCGCTAATAGCTGCAGTGTAAACTTGCAAGTTAAAAAATTGTCACAAATTGTAATCTGAAACCACAGGCACTGGTGCATCAATATCCCAACATGAGGCCCCATCTGTTGAAAAGAATAAATGGAAAGAAAAGAAAATGCAAGTTGCTATTTTTAGTTTGGTTTTTGCTCCTATTTGCTAATCTCTTTGCCTGTAAACAATATATCACAAAACTAATGGATGGATTTCAACAAACTTTGTATGCACTCAGGGTAAGGCCCAGGGAAGAACTGATTTGTTTTTGGCAAAGATATGAATCCAGATCCAGATCCTGGAATTTTTCAAATAGACATTAAGTAGTAAAGAATTTGAGTATTGCCGAAGAAAGGGACATTTTGTCGAAACTTTTCATTCTGCACCCATCAGGACAAATCGCAAGAATACAAATGTAAGGGAAAGCAACAAATTTATACTGTATGAGAAGGGACTGCTGATTGGTTGGTAAGTGGACTCTGATTGGTAGAGGCATTGCCATGGGGAATGCACCAGTTGATGGTGACTGACAGTTAACTGCCATGCATTGTTTGAAATTTAAACCAGGCAGCTTGACTCTGATTGATCAAGGTGAACCCAGTGAATGGCTATCACTTATTTTGTTTAGCTGAAACAGGTGCAATGTGTGTACATGTTCTTTCTGTCTGCAAAGAACAGGGGTCCTGTGTATTAATGTATGTAGCTTCCAGTACACACAAATGCACCACACTGAGTTCAACTGACAACCTTAAATTGGTTGTCAGCATAATTCTTAGCACACTGAGGATTATTTAGCAAATTTTGTTCAACCACGGAATCACATCCAATGTTGGGCAGTGTGTTTTGCAAGCATGGACTGGTTGGGTATGGCCTGCACCTTGCCCATCGTGAACAGGGGAAGGGACATGCTGTTTGAAATGATCCTCTAGTCTTTGGTAAATACAGCCTACATACCTAGGATCACACTGGCACTGAAATTCATATACTACATTATTCATTTGTGTGATAGTCAGAAAGCCTTTTTGGCTTCACGTCCTTTGGCTTAGCATCCTGTTAGTGGTGAATACCACTTGTATTGCTACTGCACAGTAGATGTGTAAAACAGCTAGCTTCACCTGTTGCTCAAATTTTTGAGATACCTTACCCTTCCAGGTAAGGTATAATGGGTACTTTTCAGGGCTGAAAGTGACAACCTTAGGCCCGTTCGTGTGTTTGCGCAATATACTGTGCAAAATAATCCGTTAACATTGATAGGTAGGACAAATTGGCTTTTTCTAGAATGTTGTGGATTGTTTTGGATTTGACTGGATGGATGCTGAAAGAATGTCTCCCCTTGTGGGAGAGACTAGGACTAGGGACATAGTTTAAAAATTAGGGGTCTCCCATTTAAGATGGAGATGAGAAGAAATTTTTGCTCTGAGGGTTTTGAATCTTTGGAATTCTCTTCCCCAGAGAGCTGTGGAGGCCGGGTCCATGAATATTTTTAAGGCAGAGGTAGATAGATTCTTGACTAACAAGGGAGTCAAAGGTTACCAGGGATAAAAAAATGTGGATTTGAGGCCACAATCTTATTGAATGGCGGAGCAGGCTCAAGGCACTGAATGGCTTACTCCTCCTAATATGTATGTTTGCATGTTTGGCTTTGTGGTTACAGAGCATCAAGCAGAAAGGAAAGAAATCCAAGGAGGAGCTGCGTAATTGTAATCACATTGAGTTAGCACAGCATGGTGGAGGTATGCGCTCTACTGAGTGCCCTGATCAGTTGTTAGAATTTTTGTTCGTTTATTTAGGAAATCACTTACAGAGAGAATGTTGTCATCCCTATCAGGATCAGTTGCTTGGACTTCATATATCATTGCACCAACTACTAAATTCTCCAGAAAGTCAACGTAAATGACTGTGAAGTAACAAAAAATAAATGAGCATATTGATGTGCTATTATAGAACCATAGAAAAGTTACGGTGCAGAAAGAGGTCATTCAGCCCATCATGCTGCGCTGTGCATGAAAAGAGATAAAGGAAGCTAGCCGCTTATTTTTAATCCCATTTTAGCACTTGGTCCACAGCCTTGCAGGTTACAGCAATCATGGATACAATTATTCATGGACCTGTTAGAATAACCCTCCTTATTGACCAAAAGACTATATTCAACAACGTAATGTCCAAATTGAAATATTGTATGGAAGTATATAGAATTGATGTCATCTGGATCTCAATGTCTGATGCATCCATGTAACACTCCAACTTGTGTTTATTTTTATTTAGGTGTTGGGATTCTTTCAATTCCATTTGTAGTGGGCTTATTAATTTGTTGGTGGCAGGTTCAATGGCAGAGGGGGGCAGGATCTGAAGTGACAGTGCACCATTCACCTTACCCTGAACTTTATTGACGCATTTTCTTTCATGCCTTTATGGGGAAACAGCATAGCTTGTTCATATAAAATATGGAACAAATCCTGATTACATACACTAGCAACATACCGTGCAAAAATGCAGAACCTGCTAGGTGTTTTCAAAACATTGAAGTGTTTGAAAGTCTAAATATCAGAAGAAGACTTCCACTGGTGAATTAGAAACAAGGTCTTGTAAATTTAGAATTGGTGTCAGTAATAAAAGGTACCTTTTGATATATGGAACAGTATTAAAATATGGAATGCATTACCATAAGTGACTATTACAATTAAGTTAATCAAGACATTTAGGAGGGAATTATTTAAATCTTTGAACAAGAAACATATTCAGACGTACTCTTGAAAAATAAGGAAATGCCATTGTAGTAAATAGCTCTGATGTACAGACATCATCCAGTCTATTGGGAACAGGGGCAGGTGTGAATGGAGCTGTGAAGGGACAAGCAACAATGGAGCACTTCAATAAAGCTTGAGGCTCGGAGCAAGGTAATTGGGAACAACATCTGGAGTGGGTAGGCCACTTTTTTGAATCAAGAGTTCAAAAATAAAAGGAGGAAGAAAATCGGTGCGATACCAAAGAAAAGCAGATAAGTGGTTGGTGAATATTTCTTTTTTTTACACTAGGGCATTGGTTTAAACTAAGTCAGGAAATTATAAAAGTCAGTTAGGATAAGTAAAACAGGAAGGGAATTGATAAGAAGAGTATGAGCATACAGCAGCTTCACCTGAGTGCAAGGGAATTTTGTGTGTGTGGAAATTCGGTGAGGTGGGGCAAAGAGGTTCTGATTTCTATGTAATTAAATAGGATTAAAATAGGGTTGTGAGCTAATTTACAATAAAGACCTAAATTCAATAAATTAAATAAGATTATTACCTAGATTGAAAACTGTCAATAGACAATAAACTTGAGAACCTAAGTAGTTGAATAAAATACAACAGAGGGCAGGGCAGGTGATGTGCTGCAGTAAAAGCTGATGGATATCAGTGTGTTCCACAACTGCAGTAAGTGCCTGCAGCTCCAGGAATTTTGGTTCAGAGATGATGAGCTGAAGTCTGAGCTTCAGACGCTGCAATGTGGGAGGAAGTTACCTGACACTTTGTTCCGGGTGGCAATCACACCCCTTAGGTTAAGTACAGATTTGACCTGTAATTAGGGGCAGGAGAGTGTGGCCATGGGTGAGGCAGTTATGAGGATCTAGAAAAAAGCATTGGAGGAGCTTCAACCCTTGCAATCGTCCAACAGGTATGAGTACTGGGGAGTTGAGCAAACTGACCACAGCACCATGGTACAGTAGGCCATTCAAATTGGGGGAATAAGAAGAAATGTAGCAGTGGTAGGGGAAAGTATAGTTAGAGGCACAGATACTGTTATCTGCAGCTGTGAGCATGAGTCCCGAAGGCTGTGTTGCCAGCCCGCTGCCAGGGTTAAGGAATCTTCTCAGGGTTGGGGGGGATTTGGGAGTGGGAGGAAAAGGATCCAGTTGCCATGATCCACGGGCTTCACTTGAACCGTAATGGGACGAGTGTCCTGGTGAATTGAATAAATATGGCGTTAACCTCAATAGTTGTGGGGTGAAGATTCAGGTAAGGGGAAATTTAGAAAGTTAGAGAAAGGACAAAGCAATAGTGCAGGGTAACAATATGGGTAATGATAACAGGAATGTGACAGGAAGGGACAGAACTTAAAAACTTAAGAATGCACCAGCAAATAGGGTTGAAGTAGGGAAGTATGATTTGAAAAGACAAGGGTCTTTATTTGCATGCACACAAATTCATAGCAAGATAGATGAATCAATGGTGCCAATAAAAATGAATGAGTATGGTCTGATGGTCATTACAGAGAAGTGGTTGCAAGATGACCAAGGAACTGAATATTCAGGGGCATTTGACATGTTGGAAGGATAGGCAGAAAAGAAAAAGAGATGGGGTAGCTCTGTTAATAAAGGATGAGATTGGTGCAGTAATTAGAAATTATCTTGGCTCAGGAGACCAAGATGTAGAGTCAGATTAGGTAGAGATAAGAAATTGCAAGGGAAAGAAGTCACTGGTGGGGGAAGTCTATAGACCCCTCACCACCCCAATATGAGCTACACTGCAAGACAAAGAATAAATCAAGAAATAATGGGAGCTTGTAAAAAAAGTACTGGAATAATAATAGATGGCTTTAATCTTCAAATAGATTGAACAAATCACATTGGCAAAGGCAGCCTTAAGGACTATTTTATAAAATGTTTGCTGTGTCATGAAGCTATTAATGTATATAATATTTTGGAAAATATTTTTCTTTTAAAATAGAGGTTTGGTCTGCAGGTATGTCTTGACTGGGTTAAAGCCAGCTAGTCTGGGTGCTTTGATATGTACTAGTTTTGATATGTGAGAGAGATAGCACATATTTGCATTTTTGAATAGAGCGTTCAAGAAGTGGGGTGAAAACTTGACACCTTTCTAACAGCTACCAAGCAATATGTTTATATTACTAATAAAATTGGTACAATGAATGGGGTTTCATTGTTAAAAGGTAAAGTTCAAAGAGACTAGTGAGACAATGAGAATTTGAATTCAATCAGTGGTGATGGGTATAACTTCAGTAGTTTTTGGGTGTGCAGGCAGAGGCAATGTAAGATCAACAGGCAGCTACAAACCTTCAACTGGCTCCACAGTGAAAAGAACCTCAATTTGAATTTGTAAGGTGAAAAGGCATCTATCTTGCTATGAATGTTGTGTGCATGCAAATAAAGACCCTTGTCTTTTCAAATCATACTTCCCTACTTCAACCCTATTTGCTGGTGTGTTCTTAAGTTTTTAAGTTCTGTCCCTTCCTGTCACATTCTTGTTATCATTACCCATATTGCTACCCTGCACTATTGCTTTGTCCTTAAGCCTATGGGTTGCAGTTGCCTTAATGGAGGTTAGTTGGGGAATTTGTTAACAGTTATGATCATAGTAATTTGTAGCCATGTGTACATATATTTTAACCTGTGTAAATTAATAAAATGTTTCATTTAGTTTAATGTAAAAACTCAAGAACTAATGGTCTGATTCCTAAGTTTAGAGTCTCATCTCAAACATAACACTTAAAATTATTGGTTATGACAATTGTTTAAAGTTTCCCTCTGGGATTTTTAAATAACTCTGCTTTACCAACTGCATCGGTCATAACAGCTGCCCCTACTTAAAACAATATAATGTGGAAACAACCAGGAAACAGGCATTTTTAGATTTGCTAATGTATAATGATAGCAGATTAATAAATTATTTCATAGTAAAGGATTCTCTAGGGCAGAGGGATCACTCAGTTTGAGAGTGAGAAACTTAGGTCTGAAACTAATGCCTTTACATTAAGGCAATTATAAACATTTGAAGACAGAATTGGCTAAAGTGGACTGGGAAAATAAATTAAAAGGTAAGACAGTAGAGAAGCAGTGGCAGAGATTTAAGGGGTTGTTTCACAATTCTCAACAAAGATATATATTCCTTTGAGAAAGAAAACCTTTACAAGAAGAATGAACAATCTGTGGCTGACTAAGCAAGTTAAGGATGGTGTCAAATTGAAAGAAAAGGCATACAATGTTGCAAAGATTAGTGGTAAGCCAGAAGATTGGGAGAATTTTAGAAACAAGCAAAGGATGATTTTTTAAAAAGAGGTAGAAAATAGATTGAGGATGAAAATAGATAGATAGTGAAAATAAATTGAGTGAACTAGCTAAAAATATAATAACAGACAATAAGAGCTTCTGCTTTACAAGTATATAAAAAGGAAGAGAGTAGCTAAAGTGAGTGTTGGTCCCTGAGATGATGAAACTGGGGAATTAGTAATGGGAAACAAGGAAATGGCAGAGACTTTGAACAAATAATTTTTGTTTGTTTTCATGGCAAAAGGCATTTCAATAATAGAAGATAATCAGAGGGCAAAGGGAGAGAGGAACTTAAAACAATCACTATCACGAGAAAAAATACTAGGCAAACAAATGAGACTAAAGACTGAGACGTCCCCTGAATCTGATGGCCTGCATATCAGGGTCTTAAAAAGAAGTAACTACAGAGGTAGTAGATGCATTCTGGAAAGGTCCAAATGGATTGGAAAACCGCAAATATAATTCATCTATTCAAGAAAGTAGAGAGACAAAACAGAACACTATAGACCAGTTAGCTGGGAAAATGCTGGGGCCTATTATTATGAAAGTAGTAGCAGAACATTTAGAAACTCACAATATAATCAAACAAAATCAATGTGGTTTCATGAAAGGGAAATCATGTTTGACCAGTTTAGTAGAATTCTTTGAAGATGTAACAAGTAGGGTGGATAAAGGAGAACCAGTGTACTTGCGTTTCCAAAATGCATTTGATAAGATGTCACACAAAGTAAGAGCTCATGGTCCTGGGAGTAGTAAATTAACATGGTTGGAGGATTGGTTAGCTAACAGGAAACAGAGAATTAGGATAAATGGGTAATTTTCAGGTTGGCAAACTTTAAGTAATGGGGTGCCACAGGGATCATTCCACAATCTATGTTAATGACTTGGATGAAAGGAGAGTGTGTGTTGTAGCCAAATTTGCTGGTGATACAAAAATAAGTGGGAAAGCAAGTTGTAATGAAGACACAAAGAGTCTGCAAGGGACTAGATAGGTTAAGTGAGTCGGCAAAAATTTGGCAGATGGGGTATAATGTGGGAAAATGTGATTATCTACATTGGTAGGAAGTATAGAAAGCAAAATATTATTTAAATGGAGAAACTACAGAATTCTGCAGTACAGAGAGATCTGTGTATCCTTGTGCATTGCAGGTACAGTAAGTAATTAGAAAGGCAAATGAAATTGTGTCCTTTATTGGAAGGGGATGAAGTATAAAATTGGAGGTCTTGCTACAACTGTACAGAACATTGGTGAGACCACACCTAGGATGCTGCCTACAGTTTAGGTCTCACTTAAGGAGAGATATACTTGGATTTGAGGGCAGTTCAGTGAAGGTACCTTAGACTGATTCCTGAGATGAAGAGGTAATTTTATGTGGAAAGGCTGAGCAGATTGGTCCTATACTCATGCAGCTTAGAAAAATGAGAGGTGATCTCATTGAAACATAAGATTCTGAGGGGCCTTGACAGGGTAGATGTTGAGAGGATCTTGCCCCTCACGGGGCAATCTAGAATTCGGGCGCATTGTTTCAGAATAAGGGATCTCCCATTTAAGACTAAGATGAAGAAGAATTTCTTCTCTACCCCAGAAAGCTGTGAAGACTGGATTATTGAATATATTCAAGGCTGAGTTAGGTAGATTCTTGAACTGTAGGGAAGTTAGGGATTATGAAGCAAGTGGAGTTGAGGCTAAGGTCAGATCAGCCATGATCTTACTGAGTGGTGGAGAAGGCTTGAGGGGCTGTCTAGACTACTCCTTATGTTTCTTATGTTCTTATTGGCTAGATAATCGCTTCAGTCTGAAATTTCTGTTAAGAGTCACTCTCAAATAGATTCCTCCAGGGCAGACCAACCATATAGAAAATGGGAGATTTTCCAAATGTCCCTTAATTGTTCCATGGCACTACAATATCAGTATGCTCCCTTTTTCCTGGATCCTAGACACCTGAATACTATATGGGGCTAGAGCCTGTAAGATAAAGCTGAGGCCCCTTATAAGCTCATTCCTCCCATCTTTCGATGCACATAGTAGCTAAAAAAGTGATTTTCAATAGATGTGGTTTATGTTTTGATGCCCATTGACCGCTCTGCTTCAGCGCTGGTTTCTAACTATGGCAGATAGGATAAATGACACATTCCTACAATTGTCACTCATTATGAAGATTTGAAAGACCTTCATTGCAAGAACAAAAGACTTGACAAGATCCTAAAGATTACAAAGTGAGATCCCTCCATGATTAACTGGTGGCAGGTTCAGCTCTGTCTCATTTCTGTGTTTAAAACTGCATGAATTCCTCCTCCTGCATCTTATGATTGGAGAACAATTTCCTGACACCAAAGCCAAGTATCCACTGATATTGTCACCAGTAATGAATCCAAATACACAGGAGCCATACAGGACTGAGAGTTACTTCTTCCATTGATCTCTGTTTTAAGACTAAGCCCTCAGCAAAACCAAAAATTGCCTATCAAGCCTGCACCATCCAGAGGAGAGTAAGAGAAAGAAAGACTTGCCTTTATAAAGCACCCTACATGATCTCAGGACAGCGCAAAGCATTTTACAGTCTCTGCTATAATATAGAAAACACAGCAATTTTCACCCAGCAATATAAATAATCAAATAATCTGATTTTAATGATATTGGTTAAGGGATAAAGATTACCAGAACACTGTGGAAAACTCTTCTACTTTTCTTCGAAATAATGCCATGAAATTTTGTTTTACCTCCACCTTGGAAGTCAGATGGGGCCTTGGCTTAATGTCTCATCCTAAAGTCGACATATCCACCAGTGCAGAGCTCCCTCAGTATTACACTGGGAGTACAGCTACCCTGGAATAAAACCCACAACCTTCTGATTCAGAGGTAAGAGTGCTACCTTCTGAGTCAGAGCTAGTGTAATTTATACATGATGATTCTTTTATGGTCCTTCTCTTTCCTATTATTGTGACCAGAACCATCTGCCTGGATGAGCTCATCTTCCCTCAACCCATTGTCCCATCTCCCCTAGATTATATGTAGCACTGAAATTAGGTCAAAGCAACTGCACTTATTTTTCCGATATTACATGTTTTCAATTTTCTCTTGAGGATCTCAGCAGTTATTTTAATAGTTAGTTACCTGTTGAAAGAAAGAACTTCTATTTAGTTGTTTAGTATATTGGAACTTGAGTATTGCTGAAAAAAGAGACTTGTTGTCAAAGTTTGTCATCTTGCACTCATCAGGACAAATGCGCAAGGATACCAATAGTAAATGGAACAACAATTTATACTGCATGAGAAGAGAATTCTGACTGGGTAGCAAGTGGACTCTAATTGGTAGAGCTGAAGTGCCTGCCTGTATCAGGCAGCAAGTCCCCTTTGAAGTTACAAATGTAAAATACAAAGGGTCCCGCTTACTATTTTCGGAAAGAATTGGTCAGAGCCCCAACAAAATACCAAAAGATGGGACCAATTGGACTTGGAACTAAGTCCAACTGCTATCCCCACCCTTACCCCTACCCCACCTGGTATCCTAGCTAATTGATATTGTTGTGAGCCAATTTTTAAATGAGTCACCTGGGAATGCCCATTTGCTGTCTGTTTGCTCATTGGTCAGATTCAAAAGAGGCCCAGGCCTCATGGCTGCCACGCTTCTGTGGTCAGCTACATGTACCAGTAAAGGCATCCTCCCTGGTGTCCTGAGGCAGATATTTATCACTCAACTAACATAACTAAAAACAGATTATCTGGTCATGATCTTATTGCTTGCAGGAATTTGCTGTGCATAAATTGGCTGTTGCTATACCTTGAGTGCCCTACCATCCATTCTTAATTAGCACATTCGTTTAGATAATATCACCAACTTTAACACCTATGTGTTCTTTTGTTGTGTTATTTGTGACATCTTTTGATGATCTGCTTCTATCCCTGCTTGTTTGTCCCTACAACCACACCAACCCCTTCCACTTCTCTCTCTCTCTCCCCCCACCCCCCTCACACACCTTAAACCAGCTTATATTTCAACTCTTTCTTGGACTCGAACTCAAGTTCTGTCAAAGGGTCATGAGGACTCGAAACGTCAACTCTTTGCTTCTCCGCCGATGCTGCCAGACCTGCTGAGTTTTTCCAGGTAATTCTGTTTTTGTTTTGGTTTTCCAGCATCCGCAGTTTTTTTGTTTTTATCTCTGTGTTTAATTGACTGCCACTGCTCTTCAAGAAATGCCTACCTCCTTGAAGAAGTTCTGTTCTTCTCTGTGACAAGATTTCCGTACCTCTCTTTTGCCTTGCTCACCTTCATTGCTTTCCATTTCCCTCCTGGTGTTTGACAAGGTGTTTACTAAAACCCGTTTTCACAGCCATATCTCCTTTCTCAGTGATTGTCTCCGTCTCTGACTTACCCCACGTGGATTTCAACTGAAATTCCACCCCTCATGTTTCGAACCCACCCAAGATTACAGGTATCTCCGGGACGTAAAACGTTTCTCGGACTGCTGTTCCCGTCACATTCTGAAATCCACACTCAGTGCCATGCGCCGCCATATGAACACACTCAACCTCTCCCTCCAGCAGCACCGCCGTACCCTTTTTCAAAGCTGCGCGTGCCCCCAGTTTCATTTTATTCTTCGGCTCATCCGACGCCTCAACAAGAAACTTTTTCTCTTTCTCTCAAGTGCTAAGGAACGCAAGCTCCAACAACTCATCGACACCAACACCCATCTAGGACCCTCCACCCCTGCCTGTCCCTCCGTCCCCACCCCATCTTCCAATCCCAGCCCCAGCCGTGTATTCACTATACCCCCTGACCTTCCCCTCTCCGATGCTGAACGTTCAGTGCTCAGCAAAGGACTTGGTTTCATACCCTTACACCCTCACCTCAATGAATTTCGGGCTCGGCATGATGCTGAACTCTTCTTCCGCCGTCTTCGTCTCCGGGCTCACTTCTTTGGGCAGGAGTCCTCTCCCCATTCAACGGATCCTTTCACCAACCTCCAATATTCTCTCTCCACCTGGACCCCTCCCTCTGGATTCTTACCTTCTCTTGATCTTTTCATTGAGAACTGTCGGCGCGACATTAGTTGTCTCAATTTCTCTCCTCCTCTCACCCATTCTAATCTCTCTCTCTCTGAACTTACTGCACTCCATTCTCTCAGGTCCAACCCTGACATTGTCATCAAACCCGCTGACAAGGGTGGTGCTGTTGTTGTCTGACGCACTGACCTCTACCTCGCGGAGGCTGAGCGTCAACTCGCAGACACTTCCTCCTACCTCTCCCTGGATCATGACCCCACCACTGAACATCAAGCCATTGTTTCCAGGACTGTCACTGACCTCATCTCCTCTGGGGATCTTCCTCCCACAGCTTCCAACCTGACAGTCGCCCAACCTCGGTCGGCCCGCTTCTATCTCCTACCCAAAATCCACAAACAGAACTGCCCCGGTAGACTGATCGTCTCAGCTTGCTCCTGCCCCACAGAACTCATTTCTCCTTAACTTGACTCCCTTCTCTCTCCCCTTGTCCAGTCCCTTCCCACCTACATCCGTGATTCCTCTGACACCTTACCTCACATCAACAATTTCCAGTTCCCTGGCCCCAACCACTTCCTCTTCACCATGGACGTCCAATCTCTCTACACCCCCATCCCCCACAAGGATGGTCTGAGGGCCCTTAGCTTCTTCCTCAAACAGAGGCCCGAACAATCCCCATCCACCACTACGCTCCTCCGTCTGGCTGAACTTGTTCTCACACTGAACAATTTCTCCTTCAACTCCTCTCACTTCCTCCAAATAAAAGGTGTGGCTATGGGTACCTGCATGGGCCCTAGCTATGCCTGTCTCTTTATGGGGTATGGGGAACATTTCTTGTTCCAGTCCTACTCTGGCCCCCTTCCACAACTCTTTCTCCGATGATTATTTCGGTGCTGCTTCATGCTCTCGTCGGGACTTGGAAAAATTTATTAATTTTGCTTCCAATCTCCACCCCTCCATCATTTTCACGTGGTCCATCTCTGACACTTCCCTTCCCTTCCTTGACCTCGCTGTCTCAATCTCTGTTGATAGACTGTCCACCAATATCCATTACAAACCCACCGACTCCCACAGCTACCTTGACTACAGCTCCTCACACCCTGCTTCCTGTAAGGATTCCATCCCATTCTCTCAGTTCCTTCGCCTCCGTCACATCTGTTCCGATGATGCTACCTTCAAAAACAGTTCCTCTGACATGTCCTCCTTCTTCCTTAACCAAGGTTATCCACCCACGGTCGTTGACAGGGCCCTCAACCGTGTCCAGACCATCTCCCGCGCATCCGCCCTCACGCCTTCTCCTCCCTCCCAGAAACATGATAGGGTCCCCCTTGTCCTCACTTATCACCCCACCAGCCTCCGCATTCAAAGGATCATCCTCTGCCATTTCCGCCAACTCCAGCATGATGCCACCACCAAACACATCTTCCCTTCACCCCCCCATCGGCGTTCCGTAGGGATCGCTCCCTCCGGGACACCCTGGTCCACTCCTCCATCACCCCCTACTCCTCAACCCCCTCCTATGGCACCACCCCATGCCCATGCAAAAGATGCAACACCTGCCCCTTCACTTCCTCTGTCCTCACCGTCCAAGGGCCCAAACACTCCTTTCAAGTGAAGCAGAATTTCACTTGCATTTCCCCCAACTTAGTCTACTGCATCCCAATGTGGTCTCCTCTACATTGGAGAGACCAAACGTAAACTGGGCGACCGCTTTGCAGAACACTGTCTGCAAGAAAGACCTAAACCTCCTGTCGCTTGCCATTTTAACACTCCACCCTGCTCTCTTGCCCACATGTCTGTCCTTGGCTTGCTGCATTGTTCCAGTGAAGCCCAACGCAAACTGGAGAAACAACACCTCATCTTCTGACTAGGCACTTTACAGCCTTCCGGACTGAATATTGAATTCAACAACTTTAGGTCTTGAGCTCCCTCCTCCATCCCCACCCCGTTTCTGTTTCCCCCTTCCTTTTGTTTTTTTCCAATAAATTATATAGATTTTTCTTTTCCCACCTATTTCCACTTTTTAAAAATATTTTTAAATCTTTTATGCTCTCCCCACCCCCACTAGAGCTATACCTTGAGTGCCCTACCATCCATTCTTAATTAGCACATTCGTTTAGATAATATCACCAACTTTAACACCTATGTGTTCTTTTGTTGTGTTGTTTGTGACATTTTTTGATGATCTGCTTCTCTCACTGCTTGTTTGTCCCTACAATCACACCAACCCCCTCCACTTCTCTCTCTCTCTCTCTAACCGCCCCCCCCCCCCCCACACCCCCCCCACCCCACACACCTTAAACCAACTTATATTTCAACTCTTTCTTGGACTCGAACTCAAGTTCTGTCGAAGGATCATGAGGACTCGAAACGTCAACTCTTTTCTTCTCCGCCGATGCTGCCAGACCTGCAGAGTTTTTCCAGGTAATTCTGTTTTTGTGTTGTATTTCCTACTTGGCAACAGCGATGACACTTGAAAAGTATTTAATTGGCTGTGAAATGCTTTGAGACATCCTGAGGACATGAAAGGACTATATAAATGCCAGTCTTTCTTTATTCAAAAGACAAAGTCAACCCTAGTGTGTCATAAGACATAAGAAATAGGAGCTGGAGTAGACCATAAACCCCTCAAGCCTGTTCTGCCATTCAGAATGATCATGGCTGATCCTTCGCCCACTTTCCTGCCCTTTCCCCATATCCTTCAATTACCTGAGAGACCAAAAATCTGCATATCTCAGTCTTTAATAGACTCAACAAAATCCAAGTATCCAATATCTACTAGTTCCCCATTATCCTTCCAACCAGTTACATCCTCAAAAACTCTGATAAATTGATTAAACATGATCTCCCTTTCATAAAACCATGTTGACTCTGTAGGATCGTACTATGATGTTCTAAGCGCATAGTTAAGATTTCCTTAATACTGGATTCCAGCAGTTTCCTGATGACTGATGTCAGGTTACCTGGGCTATAGTTCCCTATTTTCTCTCTTCATCCTTTCTTGAATAGCAATGTTATAATTGTTAAATTCCAAACTTCTGGAACTGTTCTAGAAACCAGTACATTCACTATCTCTTTTTGAATCTTACAAAGTAGCCCATTAGGTCCTGGGGCTTTGTCAGCTTTTAGACCCTGAAGTTTCTCCAATACCTTTTCTCTTCTGATATTAATCACCTCAAGTTCCTCATTCGTATTAGCCCCTTGGTTACCCACTATTTCTAATATGTAATTTGTCTTTTACTGTGAATTCAGACACAAAATATTTGTTCAATGTCTCCACCATTTCCTTATTCCTCACAATAATTTCTCCCATCTCTGCCTCTGAAGGACTAACCATTCGCTTTAGCTATCGTCTTATTTTTATATACTTGTAAAGGGTCTTACAATCTGTTTTAATATTCCTGGCTAGTTAACTCTCATTCTATTCTGCCCAACACCACCACCCCCATCCCCTTTTTGTCAACATTTTTGGTTTCCCTTTCCTGATTTCTAAAACTCTCCCAAACCTCAGGCTTACTGCTATTCTTCGTAACATTATAAGCCTTTTCTTTTAATCTAACACTATCCTTAACTTAGCAACTAAGCCCTGGATGGGTCTATCTCGCTGAGTTTTTTTGTTTTAATGGAACATATTCTGTTGAGCATTTTGAATTGTTTCTTTAAATGTTTCCAACTGTTTATTTACTGCCATACCTTTTAGTAAATCTATCCAAGCAACCTTTGCCAGATCTCCCCTCATACCTATTGGTTTTGTTTAAATTTAAGATGTTTGGGACTGGAGTATGTCACTCTCAACATGAATTCAATCATATTATGATCACTTTTTCCCCGCAGATCTTTTCCAATGAGGTTACTAATTAAACCTGTCTCATAATATATACAATATATAACATTAGATCTAAAATAGCTTTATCCCTAGTTGGTTCCATAATGTTTTGCTCCAGGAAACCGTTGTGAAAGCATTCTACAAACTTACCTTCCAGACTACGTTTGCCAATTTGATTTGTCCAGTCTTTATGAAGAGCAAACTCCCCCATGATTATCACATTGCCTTTGTTACAAACTCCAATTATTTCTTGCTTAACTGCTCTTGGGGAGGCCTATAAATTACTCCCACCAGCATTTTTTTACCCTTGTTTATCCTCACTCCAATAACACTGATTCTACTTCCTAATCTTTTGAGCCAAGATGTTTCCTTACTACTGGCCTTATATCATCCTTTACTATCTTGGCTTCTACTCCTTCTTTTCTATGAAGCTTTTCTTTTCATAATGCTGTGTATCTTGGAATATTTATTTCTGAACCTTTATTACCTTGTAACCATGTTTCTAAATAGTGGATAGATCAAAACCAAGGGTGTATTTCTAAACTGTGCTTGGAAAGAGGTTGAAAATAGTTGTATCATATCATCCATGAAAACTGCTCATGCTCTTTTTACAAGTGTGCGAATAGCTCTGCCTACCTCCATTTGCTAGATGATTATCCAGGAATCTTGGGGGCTCATTAACATCACTTAATAAAATCGTAAGCATTTGGAAGTCTGCATTGCCCTTATCATCGACAACATAGATTAAGAGGGCATAATGGATTGAGTTTCATAGTCCAGTCCAGGATTTTCTGAGATAGTCACCTGAAATAAAATGAGAGTTTATGCAGCTTGTCATTCCAGAAGAATATGTTGGAATAATTAAAACTAAGAAGAAGAAAAGTACTTTCTACATGTAGCTGAGTTGACACTTTTTGCACAGGTGTTCTTGGAAGGTAGCTGTGGTGCGCTGGTTGTAACATTACTCCATTCAATTTACAAACACAAGATCATTTTTAATGGGAGTAGTTTAACTGAAATGGATGGGAAACTGATACTTTGGTTCTTCCATTTGGTATAATGATGAAACTGTTCGGTCTACAACATCCAAACTATTTATGAATGCCATGGCTAAATGGACTGGACCTCAGAAACAGTCTTCGGTGAAACCTGGGGAATTTATTATTTACACTCACATATGGACGTAAGGAAAACAAATAACATATAGAAAGCACTGCACAATTCCCTATAATTGGCCAAGATTTTCACTCATGCAAACATCTGATGGGATGTTTGTTAGCATTTCCTGGTGAAATTCATGTCTTTCTGGTGAAAACTTTGTTAATTGTCCATCAGTTGGTTGTTAATTAAATTCAGGTGATGAGCATTAATTGGGGATTCATAGGTACAAAACTATGGGTGTTTCTTCAAGGTTCATGATATGCTATGTATTATCTCTCTAAATAGAAGCTAATGAGTTATAAAGAATCGGCTCCAGTGTTTTATTCTTCACCACTTGGCTACCCAAATTATAAAATAACCCCTGCTTAGACTCAATGTCTGCTCACCTGGAGGGGGGGGGGAGTAAGGGAAAAGGCAGCTGCAGAAGCAAGTATGAATCCACCTCAAATAAACTACTCAGACCAGATAGCAGCCATGGTGAAAGCAGCATGGTTAATGGGCTGGATTCTTGCAGGGTCGGGGAGAGTCTGTGGACCTTTCTGAAGGTAGGCTGGGACCTGATTTCAGGATTCCTGTCCCCATCCCAGTGCCCCCAATTTTTATACCAGTGTGGTATAAATGTGTGGGCTGGTGTGGGTCATGAACCCACACCCTGCACTCCCAATCTGGTCAATTCCATTGCAGGGATAGGTATTTCCTAGCCCTCTGCAACTTTGAAGAAGTTCAGCCAGCTTTTCAAGGACTCATGATTCTTGGCCTCTCAGAGGTGTCATTAACCATAGTGTTTATGAGGGAATCTTTTGAAAGGTAAGTTCAAAAGGTCTAACCCATGCCCTTTGCCAACCTATGTCCCTCCACCCAACCCCTGATAGCCCCTCATACCATCCATGCCAACCTATGGCATTTCCATATCTATTCACCCAGTACACACTCTGCGGAACCAATGAATCCAATATTAACAAGAACTTGTGGGGAAAAGCTCTTTAAAAAGTTATTAATTCATAAAAGTTGCTTTTACAGCATCCTATATAATTGTCAATCATCCACACTCTTTAAAGTCTCAGCAGAAACTGCAAACACTTGAAGCCTCTATCTGTGTGAATAAACATTGTGCCATTGACAGAATAGATCAGAGAACAAAAGCTGTCAATCAAACAATATTTTCCCTTTGGTAAAGCTGTTTCAACGGAGTAATGGATGTCTGGACTGTCAGCCAAGAATCATTATGCATTCTTGGCTAAAAGCCAATATATTCTTTACTCTGTTGAAATGGCTGCACCCAAGAGAAAATATTTCTTGATTGATTGCTCTAGCTTTCTGATCTACTCTGTCATTGCATAACGTATATTTACAAGGGCCAAATCATCCCAGATTTGCACTAAGAGCAGTAGCAGATAGGAAAAAGAATGTTTTACCAGCCGGCCGCAATAGCAGCTTTTAATGCCGTATCATCCCAACCCTGCCTCGTTAACCATGTATCCCTAGGAAACACGCCATTTCAATGGCGGGCAGATGGGCTCTCACTTGCGTGCCATGCCATCATCTCGTCATTTCCTCAGGCCAGGCACCATATTTAAAGTGCAGCAATGTGCATACCTCTTATTGCTTCAAGCCCAAGACTGCGGCATAGAAGGTATGGCCCCAAAAGGCAAGAAGAATGCAGCCCCCCAATTCAGTCATGCATCCCTTGAACACTTTTTGGACACTGTAGAGGCTCTCCGTGATGTTCTCCCCACCCGCTCTGGGTGAAGACTAGCAAGCAAGGCCACCAATCTGGCTTGGGAGGCAGTGCCAGTGGTGGCCAGAGCCAGCACCCTGCAAAAGAGAGCAGCCACCCCGTGCCAAAAGAGGATGAATGATCTCCTTCATTCTGCCAGGGTAAGTCACTCTTCTCATCATTCTCAACTCACACTCACAAAACCATCATACATGCACAGAGATCTCAGTCATTGCCAGTTCAAGGGACATCATCGTTCACTCTTTCACACACCTTCATTGTCCTCATTCCATCCATGGCACCACTCACCACCCACACATGCCAGGCATACTTATCATCTGGCCTGGCATATGTCCTGCTTACACTCTATCCATCTGTCTTCATGAAGGAAAAGCTGGCACATAACAAGAGGGAGAGGTCACAGACTGGTGGAGGAATGCCTGAATTGAAGGTCTTCACAGACTTTGAAAGTAGAGTCATCCAGCTGGCCGGCAAAGATCTAGATTGTTCCTGTGCTGATGTTGAGGTCCAGAAGTGCAACTTCCATCAGACAACCAGGCTGTGAGTGATGTGTCCTGTTTCACAGGCCATTGCCATGAAATAATTATCTCTCCTTGTTTTTGCAGGCACTTCTGGAAAACAGTCAAGGGAGACCGCAACCAAGGTCCTTGACTCAAGCCTGGAGGACACCTGGGAAGATGAATCTGCTGAATCCCCAATTGAAGTCCCTTCACAGAGCTCACCCACGCCCTCCATCAGCACAGAGATACACACCTCGGTGGGACCTTGCTTTAGAATAGCCTCGGGATCACAATCTGGTGAGCACATCGCACTGTCTGACCCACAGCAAATGGCAGCAGGGGTTTCCCAGGTTTTTGGCACTGGGAGGACTGCTGGAGGCCAGAAACCTGCTGACTCTGAGTCAGATGACGAGCCTCTAGACTTGGTCATACCTCAGATGCTGGAGCTGCAAAGGCAAGCCCATAAACATCAGGAAGGGATGTCCGCTACACTCCTCAGATTGCAAGGCACAATGGAGGAGTCTGCTTTCAGCCTGTGGTGATAGCGCTGAAATGCCAGTGCACCAACGTATCCACCATGGTGACCTTGGTCCAGGTCATCGCTCCTGCACTGCTGCACGGGCTAAGCTCCATCGTTGACACCATAGTTAGCTTTCAACATTGTCAGTGCGAGAGGGGTGAGGGGCAGCTCGGTCTCACTCCAGCTACCCCTTCCCCTCAAGGAGTCAGCCAGGGGCCCCGGGCACCCATAGGGAGGGGGATCATCAGGGACACTCTCAGGGGCCATCCATCCAGCTGACTCTAGGAGTGGCCAGTCCATCTGAATTCTCGCTTCCTGAGACCTCAGCAGCTCCAACTCCATGGTCAAGGAAGGTGCCACTGCCACACAGCAGGACCCCAAAAGCAGGCCAGAGCCCTGCACGTCTTGGCCCTCCAGGGACAATCAAGGTCATCACAGACCGAGTGTACCAGTCAGCAGGCTGCCTCCACCTCTGCTGTGGATGTTGGGGGAGCACCGAGACATAGTGGCAGGGTTAGGAAGGTTAAGAAGATGTAGTTGAGCAGCCTAGGCACGGGTATTAATCACTTTTACATAATGTTCGCTATTATAAATAAACTCCCAAGAATAAACTCCTTGCCTATGGCTCCTTGGTATGATGAGCAATGTTTGTGTCACTTAGATGTGAAACCTTGGTTCCTGCACAAGATAAAGACAGGTGTCTCAATCCAGGGCCTCTCCCCTGTGCAGTGTGCAGCCTTCAGAGCACAGTGATGGTCCGGCCTCGCACTCACTGGACACATCAGTGATACCTGTACCTCGATGGTGCTTGCTGTTGCTGCCAGAATGTCATGGGCAGGCATCACAGAGTTTTTTCATTCTCTCTGTGTGATCTCTGCACCTTTGAGGTGGGATTGGCCTCCCATCTCTTCAGCATCTGTGACTGGTGACATTGTGTTGCTGAAGGGGTCAGTTGCTGAGGCTGGCAAAGAATCAGGTGCATTTAAAGTTTTACGGCTGTGCCTCCATGATATGACCCTGATCACGGAGCGCAAGCGAGCTGCCCTCAGCCAGAGAGGAGTCAAACATTCACAGAGGCTGTGTGAAGATCTATGGAGTGTCCACACTGCACATCATCATCATCCTCCTGGAATATAGTGACTATTATGGCCTCTGCTGCATCTCCATGACAGGAGCCTTATCATAGGGGGTTTGTTCACTACCATCAGCCAGACTGGAGTCAAACATTCACAGATGCATTGTGAAGATCTATGGTGTCTCCTCACTGCATGTTGTCATCATCCTCAACGAATCTAGCAGCTATGAGGGTCTCCCGAGGGCACTTGTCTCATCTGGCTATTGCGATGGCCTCATTGTCGGCATCATCACCTTCAAGGACCTCATCACCCTCATCCCTGTCGACATCTTCCTCATCAGAAGAGACATGCAGTTCCTGCATCTCCTCCTCAGCCAGCTCCTCTCCCCATTGCAGCACCATGTTGTAAAGGGAGCAGGAGGTGACAATGATGTATGACACCCCCACGGACTATATTGCAGGGCTCCACCAGACCAGTCCAGGCACCGGAACCTCATTTTCAACATCCAAATAGTTTGCCCCACCAAGTTGCGAGTTGCAGCATGAGCCTAGTTGTACCTTTTCTCTGCTGCAGTCTGAGGCCACAGCACGGGTGTCATCAGCCATGTCCTCTGTGGGTAGCCCTTGTTGCCGAGAAGCCACCCCTGCAGCCTCTGTGGACCCTGGAAGTTGTCAGGTATCTGAGTCCTGCTAAGCATGTAGGAATTGTGGACACTCCCTGGAAACCGTGTGCACAGCTGCCAGATGCGTTTGTGGTGGTCACTCACCAGCTGAACATTCGGCGAGTGGAAGCCCATGTGGTTGACATAGTTGACCGCTTGTTGTCACAGAGATCTGAGCACCATGTGAGTGCAATCAATAGTACCATGCACCTGTGGGAAACATGAGAACTGTGCAAATCCCAGCATTCTTGTTTTCCTGGTCCCGGGAGAAATGCACAAAGTTGTGTGCCTTTGCGGATGGCACCCATGACCTCATGGATGCGTTTGTGGATGGAGGCCTTTGATATCCTCAGAGGATATCTCTATATCTATTGTGGAGCCCTGAAAGGAGCCACTGGCATAAAAATTGAGTGCTGTGGTCACTTTCATGGCCACTGGCAGTGGATACCCTCCATGTCCCTGTGGCACCAAATCCTATAGCAGGTGGAAGATGTGACTGATCAGTCACCTAGATATGCACAATCTTTGGTGACATTGATTTTCGGTCATCTGCAGGAATGAAAGGTGGTGTCTATAGGCCCTGGGTCTAGCTAGGCACCGACCAGTGACAGTTCGCTGTAGCTCTTCAGTGGCGTGAGCGGGAGCCCCAGCCACCCCTTCTGCCTGAGGGCACTGCAGCTCCCTCTGCCCAGCCAGGCTTCTCCGTCATTTTCTTCTTCTTCATCTCTGCTCTCTGTAAGCCATGAGGCATACAGCTAGGTTACCAGGCTCCATGATCTTGAAGTACTCCTCCCGCAGGATGAAAGAGCGAGATGCATGGGTTAGTTTGGCTGCGTTAAGAACCTCTCTTGGTTAAGATGAAGGCCCCTTAACGCATCCCAGAGAGCGCTGGCAATCACTTGGATGGCCAGAGATTAGTGTGCTGCATGGAGAGATGGTGTAGCTGGGAGGGATTCAGATTCTTGAGGGACTAGGACTGGTTCTGTGGAAGATGGGACCTGTACAAACCGGACGGGCTGCACCCAGGCTGGGCTGCGACCAGTGTCCTTGCAGGGGCTTTTGCTAGTTCTGTTGGGGAGTATTTAAACTAGTGTGGCAGGGGGATAGGATCCCAGGAGTAGGATCAGATAGGTCAGATTCAGATCAGAAAAATGGAGGTAGAACATTAGCTAGGGACTTTGTGATAGTCATGGAGATACAGGAGAAGCAAATTTTAGTAAGTTTTTTTGTTTTTATCTAAAGTTTAGAAAGTGTCCAACAAGGGAAATTGACGGGGTGAAACTGTTTACATTTCAATGCAAGGAGTATTACAAACAATGTAGATGAGTTAAGGGCACGGGTAGACACATGGCAGCAGGATGTCATTGCTAAAACGGAGACCTGGCTAAAGGAGGGACAAAACTGGCAGCTTAATATCCCTGGTTATAGAGTCTTCAGCCATGATAGAGTAGGAGATAAAAAAGGAGGGGGCATAGCACTAATGGTTAAAGAATCAATTCCAGTTGTGAGAAGGGATGATATACTAAATGGGTCAACGAGGCTTTATGGATTGAGCTTAGAAATAAAAAAGGGGCAGTCACACTACTGGGAATATACTACAGACCCCCAAATAGTGAAAAGGAGATAGAAGAACAAATACGTAGGCAAATTTCTGCTTGTAAGAACAAGAGGACAATAATAGTAGGAGACTTCAACTATCATAATATCAACTGGGATTCAAACAATATGAGGGGCACTGAGGGAGAAAAATTCATGCAGTGTGTCCAGGAAAATGTTTTCAACCAATTAGTGACAAACCCAACGAGAGGAGATGCAATTCTAGACCTAGTCTTGGGGAACGAAGAAGGGCAAGTGGGTGAAGTGACAGTTGGTGACCATATCGAGGACAGTGATCACAATTCAGTTAGATTTAACATTACCATGGAAAAGGACAGAGTTAAGGCAAGCCTTGAACTGGGGGAAGGCAAATTTTGCAGAAATGAGAAGGAACTTGGCTGAGGTGGACTGGACAGCACTGCTGGAGGATAAAACAGTGGAAAACCAGTGGGAAGCACTAAAAAGCGAGATCCTAATTGTACAAAGTAGACATGTCCCCTACACAAATAAGAGTGGTACTGCCAAATCCAGACCTCCCTGGTTGTCACTAGAGGAATACAGGGGAAGATCAAACAGAAAAAGAAAGCGTACGATAGGCACAAAGAACTAAGCACTGCAGATAGCCTAGATGAATATAGTAAGTGCAGGGACGAAGTAAAAATGGAGGTAAGGAAATCAAAGAGAGGGCATGAAAAATGATTAGTAAGTAAAGTTAAAGATAACCCAAAGATGTTTTACCAATACATTAATGCTAAAAGGTTAGTTAAGGAAAAAGTGGGACCTCTCAGAGATGAAGATGGAAACTTGTGTGTAGATGCAGAGGCTGTGGGAAGGGTTTTAAATTAATATTTTGCCTGCGTTTACAAAGAAAAGGGAGGATGTAGATATAGTAGTCGAGGAGGAACACTGCAAGATATTGGACGGGATAGTCATAAAGAGAGAGGAAGTACTCGAAGGATTAAAATCCTTGAAAGTTGATAAATCGCCAGGGCCAGATGGATTGTTTCCGAGGCTGCTGACGGAAGTCAGGGAGGAGATAGCAGATGCTCTGAGGATGATTTTCCAATTTTCACTAGATACAGGGGAGGTACTGGAGGACTGAAGAAATGCAAACGCAGTTCCATTTTTTAAAAAGGGATCAAAAGAAATGGCCAAACAATTATAGGCCAGTTAGTCTTACATCGGTGGTGAGCAAATTAGTAGAATCAATCCTGAGAGATAGGATTAACTGTCATGTGGAAAGGCATGGACTAGTCAGGGATGGTCAGCATGGATTTGTTAAAGGAAGGTCTTGCCTCACAAATTTGATTGAATTCTTTGAGGAAGTGACAAGAAGGGTTGATGAAGGTAGTGCAGTGGATGTTGTGTATATGGATTTTAGCAAGGCATTTGACAAGGTCCCACATGGCAGATTGGTCAGGAAAGTAAAAGCCCATGGGATTCAGGGTAATGTGGCAAACTGGATAAAAGGTTGGCTTTGTAACAGGAAACAAAGGGTAATGGTCAATGGATACCCATGCGAATGGAAAGTTGTCTCAAGTGGTGTTCCACAGGGCTCGGTGTTGGGACCCTTGCTGTTTGTGTTATATATTAACAATTTGGATGTGAATGTGGGGGGCACGATTGGGAAATTTGAAGATGACACAAAGATTGGCTGAGTAGTGGATAGTGTAGAGGATAGCCAAAATCTCCAAAATGATATAGATGGGTTTGTGGAGTGGGCGGTAAAGTGGCAGGTGGATTTTAACATAGAGAAATGTGAGATCATACATTTAGGGAGGTCAAACAGTTACAGGGATTACACAATAAATGGGAATATACTAAGAGGGGTAGATGAAGTGAGAGATCTTGGTGTACAAGTACACAGGTCCCTGAAGGCAGCAGTTCAAGTAGACAAGGTTGTAAAGAAGGCATATGGAATGCTCTCCTTCATTGGCAGAGGTATAGAATATAAAAGTAAGGATATAATGTTGGAATTGTATAAAACACTGGTGAGGCCACAACTGCAGTATTGTGTGCAGTTCTGGTCACCACATTACAGGAAGGACATAATAGCTCTGGAGAGAGTGCAGAGGAGGTTTACAAGAATGTTGCCAGGGTTAGAAAAGTGTAGCTAAGAGGAGATATTGGATAAGTTGGGGTTATTTTCCTTAGAACAAAGAAGGCTCAGAGGTGACTTGATTGAGATGTACAAAATTATGAGGGGAATAGATAGAGTGGACAAGATAAAATTGTTTCCTTTGGTGGAGAATTCTAGAACCAGGGACATCGATTCAAGATAAGCAGCAGAAGGTGTAGGGGGAACATGAGGAAGAACATTTTTTCACAAAGGGTAGTGGGTGTCTGGAATTTGTTGCCCAAGTTGGTGGTGGAGGCAGAAACTCTAAACTCTTTTAAAAGTACCTGGATCTGCACCTTAAATGCTGTACGCTGCAGGGCTCTGGGCCAGATGCAGGAAGGTGGGATTAAAAAGGGCATCTGGGTGTCCTCGGTCTGGCATGGACAAAATGGGCCGAATAGCCTCTTTCTGTGCTGTAACTTTTCTATGGTTCTATGGTTCTATAGGCTGTCCAAAACTACGCCCACCTCAACCCACTTCACCTGACCGATTGGCAGCAGCTTGGCCCACTAGATTGCATGCTGTGCTCTCAGCCTAGGCACAGGCATTCTCCTAAACTGATAAGGGCAAAATACGTGGATGCTAGAAATCTGAAACAAAAACAGAAAATCCTGGAAAAACTCAGCAGGTCTGACAGCATCTGTGGAGAGAAAAACAGAGTTAACGTTTTGAGTCTGTATGACTCTTTTTCTAACCCGTGCTGCAAGGCTGCACTGTTAGCTTGAACCATGGGAGAGACTGGTACAAACTAGTCTGTGCCCAAAGGGTAAAGAACTCAGGAGCATTTGGTGGCACTTTCAGACCTCTGCATTGTTTGAATGGGCAGATAAGCTAGAGACTCGACTCCACACGTCAAAGTGGTTGCGTCTAAACTGTCTCAGCTGCAGAGGAACGGTCACTTTATACAAGGTGTATAATACTAATGCATGGCCGCTTCCCTCCCCCACAACCCTCACACGTGCTTGTGCACGACCATCAACTGCAATGTAGCCTTTGGCCGCCCTGCACCCCAACTCACCCCAACCGCAGTGTAGCCTTTGCCTCAGCACCGCACTGTCAGCCAACCAAGAAAAAGCGACTTGCCTAAGTCTTCACCTGGACGTGTGGTGCCTTGACATTGAGGTCCAGCAGGCAACTCTCATGAGTGCTGCACTACCTTATTGTGCACTTGCCTCCAAGTTCGCCTCATTGTGCAGCTCGCCAGTTGCATGCCCTATAAATGCTGTTGTGAAACAAATTGCACGCTGACATGCTCGGATGATCCAGCATGGGGGGACGTTTCCAGAGAGCTGGGCTTATAATGGTATGCAGATGCATTACAATAAAGTTCCTGATGTCCAGCAGTAGGGAATGCAGTCCACCATTGACAGGCAGAGTGGACAGTTGCAAATGTATTACACAATGGCGTGAAACCGAATTTTGAACTTCCGGACATATTGTCTGCTCACGCCACCCAGCATGTCCACCGCCAACAGGAGCAGTCAATTCCACCCAAGATAAAGAGGTATCAAGCGCTTCCAGTTTGTTATTAATACTTTAAAGGTCTTGATGATTGATGCTTTTATCGGGCCTGTAGTAAAAACATTTTTTTAAGTAGAAAGTTATAAATAACATTATTATAGGTTCTTTGATTCTGTACAGAGTGTATAGTGAGTTAATGAGTATGGAAGTGCCGTAAATTGATATGGAGAGTATGAGGGGCCGTGTGGCATGGGTGGGAGGCCAAAGCTTGGCATGGATTCGGCATGGGGTACTTGTGGAGTTGAGGAGGGGTGAGGGCTAGAGGGCTATTTGTTTTTCTGTCATCATTTCAACTGGAATGAAGACCCAGAGCAATGAAGGGGGCCTTTTAGTCAGCCTACCTCAGCATCCAGCAGCTCCTGTGACTGCCTCTGTACTCTTTCCAAGGACGGTAGGCCCAACTCCTGTTATCACCCATCAACCACTTGCCTGCCTCACCCCAGAACAAAAATCCCTTCTGAGACAGATGGACTAGCCGGGCTGAGCTGAGCCTGGAATTTTCCTGACTGCCATTACCAACCTCTGGGATGAAAATCCAGCCCAATGTTTCATGTGGATGATCTATTTTCAGGAATATCAATTCTGTTTCTCTCTCTATAGATGTAGTCTGACTTGCTGAGTGTTTTCCGAATATATTATTTTTGATTTAGATTTCAAGCATCTGTATTTTTTTATCTGCTCCATACACTTTGCACTAGTGGAAAGGATAAACCATATAGAGGTGACACTTACATTTGATCATGCCTGAGAACTGACAATAGAGGGCATAGGTTGCCTGTGTGTGTAAACCAACCTTGGCACTATCCACCCACACCCACTACTTGGCTTTGTCAGAAGTTTCCTAGCACTGGACCATGAGAATGGGAACAGACGGAATGATATTGTGTTTGTTCTTTGATTTGTACTAATGCTATAAGGGACCTATCACTTTTTAAGAGCTGAATTTCACAGCAACAGGCGGGAATAACCAAAGGACAAGATTTCACACTTTAAGACTTTTACTGTAACAAACAAGCTAAAATCAATTAGATCAAGCACTACTGAACAGACAACAAATACATCAAACGAAAGAAAAGGTACTTTTGCATTAATTAACTAACACAATCTAGATATGTCTTACAACATTTTTTTACTTCTGGCATATGCAAACAATTCCCACCTCACTTCTCCCGTTGAAACTTGTAGTGTCCTTCAAAAACACCCCTCACCTGGGTCTTCCAGATCCAACTTTCATCAGCAAGCCCCACCTCAGCAACTCCTTAGTCCTTAAATCTCCAAAAGTCTTGTTAGTTCTGCTTCCTTCCTATTGAACAGTAAACCAACTCCTACAGGTATCCTGCTCTCACATCAGTAATTTTTTTCCTTCTCCACACAGCAGTACCTGTCTTGTCTCTATCTCTGTTTCACAAAGCAGCTGTCCCTTTAATATGAGTTACTGTGGAAAGATGTGAACAGACAAAAGATATGTTTGTTCATATGTTAAGTGGTTTCGGTTTGAATTTCCCCCATGGCAATCAGATCACATGGGCCTGTCTCCAAGCAGAGTTTTTTTAGTATGACCTCACTATCTTCCATCTCAGAACATTCTTTTTCACCACAAGAAGATGGTAGTGTAGTGATAATATTATTTAACTAGTAATCCAGAGAGCCAGGCTATTTAAATTCAATTAATTAAAAAATTTTATTAGTTAATAAATCTGGAATTGAAAGCTAGTCTCAGTAATGGTGACCATGAAGCTCCCTTCAATTGTTATAAAAACCCTTTCATTCACTATTGTCCTTTAGGGAAGGAAATCTACCATCCTTACCCACCTGGTCTTCATATGACTCCAGACCCACAGCAATGTGGTTGACTCTTAACTGCCCTCTGAACTGGTCTAGCAAGCTACTCAGTTGCACCAAAATGCCATTGAAAATTGAACCAGATGGACTGTGGTGATTTAAGAATTAAACGGTTTAAGGCTCACTACCTTCTCAAGGGCAGTTGGGAATAGGCAACAAATGCTGCCCTTTCCTGTGATGCCCACACCTTATGAAAGAATGAAAGGTTAAAGGAGACACTTTAAAATGTAACCACCTTGCAAAGTCGAACCTTCATGACAATAGTGACAAAGCTGTTGCGCTGAAGTGTAGATAAAATAAAAATACAAACATATGAAAATGCCAAGTTGGAAAAGACCATATGATCTATCAAGCCTGTCTCGGACAGTAGTGATCCATGAGGCATCATGATTAGACATTCCTTATCCCCCAGCAGCCATGTAATTTCCAATGGACAATTAGCGAAAATTTCCAGAGAATACCTCTCTGGCCTTTGTCTAAAAACTAGTCCAGGTGGTCACATTGACCATCCTCACATTATTTGCTATGCCATCTACCTTTTACAAGAAAAGGCCTCTGCCCCAGCCAGGAACTACTCGAGTGTCCTTTGAAGGTTTGCAGATAGTCACTCGCCACATAAGCTAGTAACTTGCTCCAACTGTCCGCAGGGAAGAGAACTACCTAAAACCTAAACTAGCCCTAGTCTTGTGTACTTTATATATGTGACACCCTGGTATTTCCAACCAATTAAGTTGAAATACTCACTCAATGGGAATATAATTGACAGCTTTAAGTATTTTTCATATTTATATAAAGTCAACTAAATCTACACACCTCTAGAGTGAATAAACGCAACTTTTTAAGCGTCTTTGAGTAACTAAGATTTTTCAACATGGGAATCATTCTAGTAGTTCCACTTGAAACTATTCAAAAGCCTCTATATGACCTGCCATATGAAGGGACCAAAACTGGGCGTAATATTCTAAAGGTGGTTCAACCAAGGTCTTGTACAAGGACAAGTTAGTGTCCTTTGCTTTATATTGAACACTTCTCAATACAAACTAATACCAAATTATCTTTGGTTCTGGCTTCTCAACATTGGTCATGAAGTTCGAATGAATTATAGGTTATAACACCAAGGGCAGAATTTTGCCCTTGGCAGGCGGGCTCATTGAGGGTGGGAGTGCGGTTGGGAAGCTGACCTCCGCCTGCGATCGGCACTGGACCGTGATTTCACACTGGTGAGCCAATTAAGACCCGCCAGCATGAAATGCGAGTGGCAGTGCTGAGCGCTGCCTGTGCAGGTGGGGGAGGAGGGTGAGCGGGCCAAGCGCGAACTTCGCGCATGCACGTGAATGAGTGCTTCATAAACTCCCTAAGGCACGGAGCTGCCCCAGGGGGATGAAGAGATATGAAAACAAGTTTAAAAAAATTAAAATGTAATGAAGTATGTCCCCTCATGTGACTCTGTCAGGGTCATGTTATTAATGAAAAATTAAAGTTTTGTTTGATTTTTATTTGCTTTTGGAAACCTCATCCCGCTTGTGGATGAGGTTTCCAAAAAAATTGTAAAGGCCGCTGGGTCATTACACCTGCCCACCAGCTGTAGGTTGGATGGGCAGCATAAACTTTAAGTTAATTGATTACTTAATGGCTTTAACAAGCCTTTTAATTGCCGGTGGATGCGCTGCCATCTCCAGCTCGCACCCACCAACCTAACTATTGCGTGTCTGTGCATTGATGTCGGCACACTCGCCTGATGTCAACACGTGTCATTTCATGCTTGAGCAGATCGGGCATATGCCCGGCCGCCGAGGGAAAATTTCTGCCCCAAGATACTTTACTCTTTCAAGTAATTTTAACCCTGTTCCGTGTGAAGTGTAAATATAATTTGTTTGTTCTCCCTAAATACAGAATACTCCACTTAGCTAGGTAAAAATAATTTGTCAGATTTTGGCTTGTCGTTTCCCCAAAATATCTAAATCTGTAGAGATTACTGCCCTCCACAGTCCTAACATCAAACAAATTGTGGACAACTCCCCAGCACCGCAATGAAGAACGCAAGGCAAAAGATGAGCTTCCTTTCTATTATGGAACAATTCAGTGCCGGGGACAGAAGATGAGTGGAATAGATGTTCATCCGATTTTTCCTTATTCCCAAACATTATTTTCATTTCCTCTACAGGCTATTTTTAAAAATGTCCTTACCTCCCAGTCTTGACTGCGTCTAACAGAGACAGCGAAAAAGTTGTTGGTTGGATTGGTACCTGCTATTTTAGGAGTTAACGTTATCTCATCAATGGATGTTGACCTCACTGAAAAGTTAAAGATAGCAGCTCCTGCAGGAGTATCTTCTTTTATTGTGATAGTGGCTGGTAGTTTCAGTATCTTGATAAATCCACTGACTCCTTGTAAAAAAAGAGAAAAGTGCTCCATGTTATCTTGAAAATTTTACCAAATACCATGGAAAAATAACAAAAACACAAAGTGCTGGAAATACTTATGTCTGGCAGCATCTGTGGAGAGAGAAAGAGTTAACGTTTCAGGTTTGAGGCCTTTCAGATTTCCAGCCCTTGCAGTTATTTTGCTTTTGAACATATATAAAAGTTCTTGTGCTGTTTGTGTATTCTTAGAGCTTGTTTGTTCTATCCATTTTCTTGTATGTTGAGCAATCTAGACAATAAATATAGACCTGTGGAAGAAAATGGGGTCCTTTGAAATGTGGATGCTAAGACATATTCTTGAAAATCCAGGCACAGGTCATGAGACAAAAGAAGAGGTGCTTGAAATAGCAAGAGTGAAAAGAACTCCAAAAAGTGACATTCAGAAAAGAAAATGTCAGTATTTCAGCCATTTGATCAGAGCTAAAAAGCTACAGAGATCTCTTCTAGAGAGTAAAGTGGAGGGCAGCAGAAAGAGGGGTCAACCTAGGGGTGTCTGAATGATGGACGTCACAGAGCAGTGGCAGATGAGTTACAATGGATTTGGGAGGATGACACATGACAGATGAGCGTGACTGTTGTAGGGCGTTGGATATAGTTTAAAGGCCGCCATGGAAGAACGTCTCTTCTGCGTTTTCAATATTCAAGTTATGGAGCTGAGTGCGGCTGGAGGCGCCAAATGGGAGGGCAGGCCAGACGGGCATTCAGCCCCTGCTTTTTTTAATAAGTGCCTCGCAGTCCTCCTGGAGGAGGTGGCTGCCAGGAGGGACACCCTTGTCCCCAGAGATGGGAGGAGGAGGCCACTGCACCTCACAAAGAGGGAGTGGGAGGAGTTGGCAGCGCTGGTTAGCAGCCATGATGTGGTGCGATGCACATGGGTGCAGTCCTGGAAGAAGTTCAATGACCTGCTGCGCTCAGGAAGGGTGAGTACTGTGTTGGCATGGGTCACTGTGCAGAAGTGTTAAGGTGTGGCTGTCCCCCTGTGGAGCTCAGGGTTGTTAGAGTCTGAGTGCCAACTGTTAATGATGCTGGAGCTGGCCAAGGGGGTGAGCCCTGGCTGCTTGGACTAAGTGCCTTGCGGCTTGAGGGCTGTGACTCGGATGTGCCCTGCAGGGTGTTCCTCAGCTCGAGTTGGTCAGGCTGCAATGGCGCTGCAGGTAGAGAGTGGACAAATCATTGCTCCTCTGTCCTTTCAGCTATAACCAATCAGAGAGGGCAAGTACAGGCGGAGGCTTGTCTAACCTGCTGTTGCTCACCAGATTCGAGCCCTAGAGCGAGCGAGTCAAGCAACAGCCTGATATCATCAAACCCGACAGCCAATGTCCCAGATTCCTCCATCACTATCCACAATCCTTCCATTTAATCCCTATGTCCTGCCCCACCAACAGGTTAGACCCACCACAGTGGTATACAGCAATCATTGTAAAGCCTCTGGCTTGCTTAGCCTGGCTGGCCTTGTCTGTACAGTAAAGAGTTAAGGTCAGTACCTGCCTGAACAGAGCTTCTGTCACTAGCTTAACGCAACTGTGAACAGCTGATTGGGACACTCCATGCAGATCCCCCACTGACTTCTGGAAAAAGCCGGAAGCATAGAAATCGAGGGCCACTGTGACCTTCAGAGCTACTGGCATAAGGTGTCCACCCACACAGTCGGAGCTGATCTCAGGCCCGATCATCTGGCAAATGGAGGTCAGGGTCTCTCTTGAGAAGCAGAGCCTACTTCGGCATTACACATCAGACATATTGAGGTAGCTGCCTGTAAACTCTGGCAGTGGGATAGTGGCATCTGCTGTGGCCCCTTCTGCCTTGGACTTCCTGCTGGCCCTGCGCCCCTTGTGCCTGCGCCTCTCCTCCCACAGGTCCCTCCCCTGGAAACTGCCTTGGGACACCTGGCCTCTTCCCCCTTCTGCCCCTCTCTTCTTCCTCAGAGGAGTTGCCTCCAGTGGAGATCACAATCCCCATTACCAGGGTAACAAAAGGCTGTCTGATACCTGGAAGGGTCCACACGGTCTGAATCCTCCGGGGGCCTTGCAGACAGCAATGAGTCCTGAAATGAAACCTGGAAATGATAACACTGAACAGAGATGAAGCTGCCAAATAACAAGAAACAACCAGCAGCAAACGATCTCCAAAACATCTCATTACTCACACTGCCAATGCTGACCCTATTTATCCCTTGGATGAGATTTAGCAAATTGTCGGCTGCTGCCTGCTCATTTTGCCCGTGCGATGAGAGCGAAATCGCATGGGCAATGTAAAATACAGCTTAATTGACTTTTTAATGGCCTTAACTGGCCTCCTAATTAATGATGGGTGCAGCTCTGACTCTCCCGAGTGCCCATGAACTGAAATAGCGTGCACTCGCCCAATGTTCTCACATGCTATTTTACGCTTGAGTGAGTCGGGGGTGCTCCTGAAAAATTCTGCTCTTAATGTCCGTTAGGAAGGCAATCTATTGTACTTCCAAAACAAAAACAAAAATACCTGGAAAAACTCAGCAGGTCTTGCAGCATCTGCGGTGAGGAACACAGTTAACATTTTGAGTCCGAATGACCCTTCAACTGACCTTTTGCTTTAATCTGTTGTACTTACCTGGCCTGGTCTATCCGATTCCAAGATCAACAATAATGTGATTGTCCTTTAAGTGCCCACTGACATGGCCTAGCAAGCTACTCAGTTGTAAGAAACTGCTATGATTAATTATAAAAAAAATAAAACCAGACAGGCCATCAACTTAGGTATTGGATTCAGACGCAACAACTGCACACCCACCCAAACTGATGCTGCAAAATTATTCTCACCAACATCTGGGGATTTCTGCCAAAATTAGGAGAGCTATTTTACAGGCTAGTCAAGCAACAGCCTGATATCATCAAACCCGACAGCCAATGTCCCAGATTCCTCCATCACTATCCACAATCCTTCCATTTAATCCCTATGTCCTGCCCCACCAACAGGTTAGACCCACCACAGTGGTATACAGTCGAGAATGAGTGGCCCGGGACCCTATGAAGCCTCATAACATCAGGTCCAATAGGGGTAATAAAATGTCCTGAGATTTACCACCTACCAACCTCCCTCAGCTGCCAAATCAATCTCCTCCATGCTGAAATACCACTAGGAAGAAGCACTGAGGGAAACAAAAGCAAAGATTGTGCTCTGGATGAGGAATAGTTTGGTAACCTGACCACTGACCTTACTGACTGAGTTCTGAAGGACATATCTGCCACACTGGGCTTGTAGCAGGTGATGAACCAACATGAAGGGAAAACCTACTTGATGAGCTCGTCCTCGCCAATCTATCTGTTGCAGTTGCATCTGCCCATGACAGTATTGGTAGAATGACATATAGCCCTTAAGGAGGCAAAATTTCGTCTTTATACAGAGGACACCCTCTGACATGCTGTGGGACATTACCACCATGGTAAATGGGATAGATTCAGAACAGATCTAGCAGCTCTAAACTGGGTGTCCATGAGGCAATATGGGCCATCAACAGAAGCAGAATTGTATTTCACCACTATCTGTAACCTCATGGCCCAGCATATCACTCACTCTACTCAAGAAAGGGGATCAATCCTGGTTCAAAGGGAAATGTACAAGAGCTTGCCAGGATCAGCACTCTGCGTACCAGAAAATGAATTATTAACCTGGTGAATTACAACACAGGACTACATACGTACCAATCAGTGAATGCAGCATGTGATAGAGACAAGCAATCCCACATCCAATAGATCAGATCAAAGCTCTGCAGTCCTGTCACATCCAGCCATGAATGGTGGTGGACAATTAAGCAACTAACCAGATAAGGAGGTTTCACAACATCCCCATCCTCATTGATGGTGGAGCACTGCGTGTTATGGCCAAATGGATGATCCATCTCGGCCCCTTCCAGAGGTCCCCAGCATCATAGATGCCAGTCTTCAGCCAATTCAATTCACTCTGCGTGACATCAAAAAACAGCTGAAGGCACTGGATACTGCAAAGGCTATGGGCCATGACAACATTCCAGCAATAGCGCTGAAGACTTGTGCTCCAGAACTAGCCATGTGGGAAGTTGACCAGGTATGTCCTGACAACAAAAAGCAGGCCAATCCAATCTGGCCAGTTATTGCCCCATGAGTCTACTCTCAACCATTTGCAAAATGATGGAAGGTGTCTTCGACAGTACTATCAAGTGGCACTTACCAATAACCAACTAACCAGATGAGGAGGCTCCACAAACATCCCCATCCTCGTTAATGGTAGAGCTCTGCAAATCAGGACTGAGCGGAAGAGCCATCTCAGCCACCTCCTGAAGTTAAGATAAGTGTTAGGGATTGTCAACATTTAAAGAGAATTCCAAACATTGTTTTAACCAATTGAACTATACCATAAGATTTGAAGTTTTTAAGCAAAAACAAATTTTATTGTGTATATAAGTGAATTAAACAAAACCAACAGTCTGAACATTATAATTAGAATTATATATATTAGGCACACAGTTTTACTCCTAACTTCCCCCAAGAATTCTCTTGTATTTTGACATCTTAGAGTTATTTACTTCTGTAGGGACCACCCATACTTATGTCACAGTCCTCTAAAAATTACTTTAATTCTCCTCAGTTCTCAGAGATAAGAATTTCATTTATTGCCTTTTGATTGTGGATGCCTCAGTGATTCTGGATGCCTTCCCAACACTTCCAAGCTAATTTGTTGGTTGCTTTCTTTTGCCACAAGACTCTGTGAGGACCCCTGTAGATGTTTCCACTAGCTTCAAACTAGGCAATCCTCCAGCTTCTTTTCTCTCATGAAATCCAAACTGAGCTTAAGCCCCATCTGCATTCTATGCAGCAAATGATGAAATTAGCTTTTCTTTGCTTACACTGTAGGCCTTGTACTAACTGTCATTTACTTTGGCAATCTTCTCTCAGTGAACTGCAAACTACACACAAGGTCCAACTTGCAACCAACTTTCTCAGCAAGCACCCAGATGAATTGAAGCCGGAGAACCTCCGTAACATCATGGGCTGGATTTTCACCAGGATTGGTTGACTCAGGGGCCCTTTAAAAATGGTGGCCAGGACTCGATTCTGGAATTCCCAACCCCATTCCCAGGGTTTCTGATTTTTCATGAATGCCTTTTATGGGTGCAGGCTGGTTCAGGTCAAAATCCCCTACCCTGCACTCCCAACCTGGCCATCTCCATTGTGGAGATAGGCATGTCCTAGTCCTCTGTCATTTTCATGGAGTCAGACCAGGTTTCCGATGAGTCGTGGTTCATGGCACCCCACAGGTGCATGCATAGTATACATTTTAAAAGATTAAGTTTCAAAAGATCATCCTCATGCCCCCCATGCCAAGATATGCTCTCCAAGCAACCCCCATGGATCACCATGCCACCATGCCAAGCTGTGGCACTTCCATGACCATTGACCATATAATTTATAGAACAAATGAACCCTGTGGTGACATTAGGATGTGTAAACAAAGAAAGCTTTAAAAAAGTCATTCATTCATAACTTTTCCACTATGTTCAAAAAGCATTTTTACTATGGGGTAAATTATTGCCAACCACCCAGGCCATTTAAAGTTTCAATAGTGGAAGCTGCGCTTGAAACCCCTTAACCTTGTGTAAATAAATATTGCAAAATTGACAGCAGAGATCAGTGAGCCAGAACTGTCAACCAAGCAGTGTTTTCTCTGGGGCTCAGGTGTTTTAGTACTCAAACTGATATCTAGGTTCTCAGCCAAGAATACATATTGAGCCTGGAGGGCCTGTTTTTATTTTAACTGGGACAAAGTCCCATAGCACCTAGGCAGGCTTTTTAGCTGCCTTGCCACCTGGTAGCCCCTGTGGCTGCTCCAAGCTTTTTCCACAGATTGGCTGGCCCAACTCCAGCCCACACCCCATACCCTTCCCCACAATGAAAATCCCGTCCTTGCAGGCACCTTCTCCAAAGGTGGACAGATCGAGCAAGGAATTGCCCCAACTCCCGTTACCTCCCTGGAGGATAAAAATCCAGGCCCATGCCTCTAGTTCTTTCCAGCTGCTGTTTTATGATTTTATTTGTCTAGCTGTTAACCTCTTAAGTCAACAAGGCCCCAACTTTTTTAAGTGTAATAAACTCCAAGCTTGTTTTAACTGCATTTACCAGTTTCTCAACCAGACCCCCCTATTTTCTACAGTTTAAACTTTAATTCCTAAAACTAAAAGTTATATTATAAAACACATGAACCATGAACTAGATAGTTGCAACTGTGTAAGGAAGTTCTTGGGGTAATGAGTCCAAATGGAAGTTTTTTTGTCATGTCAAACATAGTCAATATAGCAAGAATATAGAAAGAAATATAAAATAAAGCTAAAGTAGTAATGATAAGGTATTTTATTTCTGCTGGGAGGCAGGTAACAATGACGGACTAGAATTGACCATTGATGGATATGTTTGGAGAAGGTATAGTAGGGGGATTTTAAAAAGTTTATGATGAGTTGGGAAGTTCTGTCTCCAGCTGCCATCAGACTGACTGATCCCTGTCTGCTCCTTATGCATCTGGTTCTGCTGCATATTCCATGGAGTAGGATTTTACCATTGTCTTTGGGACCCCGACATCAGGACAAAAACGGCCCTGAGCTCATTCTTGGCAGCAACAGGACTGGCTCAATTACTTTCCCAGTGGAGGCCTCTTACTCTGCCACCTCAGGGCTTGTCCAATCAGAAGGCTGGCAGCTCTAGATCTTCAGCAGGCCCACGAGGGAGAGATGTGTACTGCTGAGGCATCTCTGGGATCACAAGGCTCAGAAAGTAAGTATAAAAATAAAAATCCCAAAGGCCAACCAGGCAGGCCCCTCTGGGACCACAGGGGTTGGCCTTTCCTGAACCTCCAGCTTCAGTTGCCCCAGAATACTGCAGGGAGACCTCCCCTTTGATGCCTGTGGCCTGCCAACATGGTGAGGTGGAGAGGGACCACTCAGCTACTGGAAAAAGTCAGAGACCCAGGAAGATCGCCCTTGATAGAGTTTTAATTATTTAAACTGTTACCTGCCTTAGTCAGTCCCACTGTTGGGAAACTTGTCCAGCATCAGCATTTTGTTGGGAAGCCATACCAAATTGGCTCCCTGCTATTTTCCCAGCCACACTAGCAATCACCCACCCACCCCACCCTCCCACCTCTCAGTCACCACTTTGGGGCCAGAAAAATCCTTACCCATGGCTCCGCCATAGACAACAACAATGAGAGGTCTGTCACCGCAAGTGAAGATTTTAGATTCTCCAGTCACAGTAGAACCCAACCCTACTTCACATCATGCACCTTTGGAAGTTTCCTACACAAAGTCCTAATGATCTGTCTCTTCTGCTCTATTCATTGAAATCATGGTGCTCCTCTTTTCTGTCTCTGTGCCATGCCCTTTTCCTCTGTTTGGCTGTTTTGGAGGTACCCCACTGTTAGATACACTTGAAAAGTCACATATAAACATTCATGAAACATGCAGTCAAGCTACCTGACAGTCAGCACACTCAGCCAAGCTCTTTGCTGCGAAGGTAGTGCTCCCCCAGCCTGCTCCTGCAATTTTTAGTAAGAATGGTCTTTTTAAAGCTGCACCCTAATTTCAATTAGCTCCTGCAGATTACTCCCATTTTAGAAAGGATTTACTCCAATAAATATACAAATTTCTGGTTCAAGTGAACTTTGCAACCTATTGACAATATGTGCAAATCATCTCACATTGTCACAGATATGGCATAAATCATCACTTGGAAAGTTCAGGCCGGAGTAAAAGTGAGAGAAGTAAGGCTACAGACCATCGAGAAATAGAAACTCAGGGAGATATGGCTGATATTTTTATTTTACTTCTGAAAGTATTGTGATAGATTTGGATGATATTTGAAATGGATAGTGCCAATAGATTAGAGGACATGGCTAAAGTACAGAGACAGCTTTGATGGCAAGAAGTATTTACTTTCACAAAGACTGTAATAATCAGTGGTATTTAGAGGCACATCACAGCATTAGGTTTTAATCTTTTCTGTGTGGGGACCTTTGCAAATATCATTGCATTTGTTAGAACCACCTGTCCTGACTTCCAAAAGTCAGTTTCTGTGACACAAAGGAGAAAGCTGCTATAATGGAAGAAAACATTTTTATTCATACACAGAATGGAGCAACATAATTTAAAGATGTATTTTTGTGATACACACATTGCTGGCAAGGCCAGGATTTACTGCCCTGTCCTGGTTGCCCCTTGAGCAAATGTTGATGAGCTGCCTTCTTGAACTGCTGAAGTCCATGTGGTAAAGGTACTCCCACACTGCTGTTAGGTAGGGATTTCCAAGGTCTTGACCTAGTGCTAATGAAGGAAGGGTGGTAAACATCCAATTTGGGATGCTATGTGACTTGGAGGGAAACTTGGAGGTAATGGCGTTCCCATGCACCTAATACCTTTGCCTTTCTAGGTGGCTTTCAAAGTAGTATAGAAAGAATAGTATGCACTATTCTCAAAATGGCATGCTCACAACATATGGAATACCAAACCCCAGTGCACAGAATTCCAATTTTTCAATCCCTTCTGATCATCAGGAACTCCGTTTGAAAATTGGCATGCTACTTTCCTTAAAAGGGAAAATGAGCAGTTGCTGTGTCAGGAGAACAATTCAGTATGTTGGGGAAGCGACATTGGTAAGTTTGCCTAATGATATCATGGTTACACATGATGTGATGTTGGAGTTTGATTGCTTATTTAATTGTGAGGAAATTCCCAGAGATTTTCTGAAATTTATCACAGCTTTATTTCTTAGAGGAGAATTTTCGGCTTGTTGAGTGGGAGCCTCTGTGCCTCAGAGAGATTTCTGCGCTCTTTTGCCCGCATGCGCGCAAAAGAGCGCACTCCCGACTCAGGGAACCCCAACCCCCCGCCCACACAGGGAGCGCATAGCGCTTCTGGGCGCGCATCACGTTGGGCAGGCCTTAATCGGCCAGCCCACATAAAATCGGGTCCACGCCCACCCCCACACAACCCCCTGTCGGGGGGAAAACTCTCTCAGTATTTATTTGCTCCCTTCACCAGGAGTTAGCATTATTACCGATAGGTATAGCATTAGAAATTGCAGTGTCTTGTGGGCAGAGTAAGCACTAATATGATGTGTGTAAGAGGGTCTCTTGGAGGTCAAATTGACTTATTGTTCTGTTTCACCTTTATTGTGTGTCTGTACATTTTGCACAAATATAAGAAGTTGTCCTTTAATTTTCTTTTCAGTGCAGCATTAAGCAAAGGACTGAATAGTTGGTTCAGTAAAATTGTCCTGGAACCTATGAATAAGATATTTATTGCCATGGGAAATCTCTGCAATCTGGAGGTCCGCCTGGACCTGGAATTTGATGTAATGTAAACTCTAAAGCAAGTTTTATGTACGGCAATTTATGTGTTCTGAAACCCATGTAAGTATGAATAAAATTTTGCCCTAGCAGTTTGTTTATGTACCAATTGGCATGATTAGTATGCATTACTGTAAACTACAGTAAAGATAATATGACTTCCCCTCCTCTTTCTCAAACCTACCACATTCTGTAGTCTAATGCATTGTACACTGCAGGGAGCTTGCCCTGTCACTGTTGACATTGTTAATACTTTTAAAGTTTTACAATTTATCAGCTGTTTTCTATACGAAGATGTATAGTATGTGTCCATATTGGAGGGAGGAGAGATATATTGGTTTTGAATTTTCCTCATGAATTCCAAACACTGAGTTCAGTATGTCAACTTGTATTTATATAGCACCTTTCATACAGTAAACATGTCTCAAAGTACTTAACAAGAACATTATCATACAAAATTTGGCACTGAGTTACATAAAGAGATATTTATGATGCAAACCTTGGTCAAAGCGGTAGGTTTTAAGGAGTGGCTTTAAGGAAGAGAGAGAGTAGAGAGGCAGAGAGCTTTAGCGAGATAATTCCAGAGCTTAGAGCCTAGGCAGCAGAAGACATGGCGACCAAAGGAGGAGCAGTGAAAATTGAGAATGTGCAATAAGCCAGAATTAGAGGAGTGCAAGAGATCTTGGGAGAGGGGTTTGTAAGAGTTTACAGAGGTAGAGAGGGGTGAAGCCACGGAGAGATTTAAATATTAAAGTACAATGAAAATTTTAAAATCAAGGCATTGCTGAATCGGAAGCCAATATATGTCAGTGAGCAAAAGAGTAATGGGTGAACTGGACTTGATGTTAATTAGGATACCAGCTGCAGGATTTGGATAAGTTTAAGTTTCACAGAAGATGAAGGTGGGAGGCCAGCCAGGAGGTTCAAATCCAGGCAAAACAAGGTATGACCAGCACATAGCGCAGTCATGCAAAAATAACCCTCTCCTGTCATTACATTCAGTGAAATTAATACCATGAAACTCAACCATTTGAGTTTGATCACACTTTAATTATTTTTATAAATGGAAGAATCAGACAATTACATTCACACCTATATATCATTCTCATACTCTTATTGCTTATTAAACTTACCAATAATTTTCTAACTTTGTTTTCTAACATTTTTTAAAAAAAGCAAGACATTGCAATTATCCAAAGGTGGTAATATAACAAAGTATCATGTTATATTATTAAATATATTTTAAAAAAAGTGACAGTGCATTACATAATAAATGGAATATGTTTTTGGTTAAAAATGTAGAGGAAGCCTTAAACATTTAAGATAAATGAAAATCACACCTTTAATTAAAATAAGCAGTCACAATGTTTGTAAAGGAGCTTACCAGCTTCTCCTCCAAAGAAGTAGACAATGAGGAACACTTTAAGGATATTATCAGTTGTCTCCATGGTTATTATCCGTAAACCTTGCAGTCCTTGTTGTTTTACTTGTGCCTGTGTTGGAGCTGATTGCACTGAAGCTCTGGACATGAGCAAACCAGATCATTTGTGGTTTGTGCAGACTACTTGGCCAGTTTATTTGATCTGAAATGTGTAACGGGCAAGCCCAGTGAACCACATCACAGCAGCGCTAGGGAGTCAGCTCACCATGGCCCTAGCAACATTTCAATTTCTTTGTGTTTCCTTTTCATTATCAATCACATCTTGTTTTATTCGATATTGTTAATACACCTGTTGCTAAAAATGTGTGTGCTGTGAGAGATTATATCTCTTTTGTTCCATAATGTACACAACTGTAAGGTGTAGATAGTTGCTATAAAGCCACTCTCCTCTTGATGCCTTAAATCACTTCATTTTGAAAATGGCCCATTATCCTTTCCATTGTGGATTCATTTAGCGACAGGTGTCATGGTTGAAATTTCAGCACATTGAACCATTGAGCATGCTTATGTTCATACAAACATATGAACATTCATGATGGGAGTAGAAATAGGCCATACAGTCCCTCGAGTCTGCTTCGCCTTTCAATAAGATCAAAGAAACATAGAAAAATAGAAGCAGGAGTAGGTCATTCGGCCCTTCGAGTCTGCTCCGCTATTAAATATGATCATGGCTGATCCTTTATCTTAACACTGTAGTCCTGTGCTCTCCCCACATCCCTTGATAGCTTTAGAAATCTATCTATTTCCTTCTTAAATATATTCAGTGACTTGGCCTCCACAGCCCTCTGTGGTAGAGAATTCCACAAGTTCTCCACCCTCTGAGTGAAGAATTTTCTCCTCATTTCAGTCCTAAATGGCCTACACCATATCCTGAGATTGTGACCCCTTGTTCTAGACTTCCCAGCCAGAGGAAACATCATCCCTGCATCCAGAATTACCCGGAGAAACTCAGCAGGTCTGGCAGCATCGGTGGAAAAAAAAGAGTTGACGTTTCGAGTCCTCATGACCCTTCAACAGAACTGAGTGAATATTAGGAGAGAGGTGAAGTATAAGCTGGTTTAAGATGGGGGGGGGGGGCGCGGTGCGGTGGGGGGGAGATAAGTTGTGGGGGGTGGTGTGGTTGTAGGGACAAGCAAGCAGTGATAGGAGCAGATAATCAAAAGATGTCACAGACAAAGGAACAAAGAGCTGTTGAAGGTGGTGATATTATCTAAACGAAAGCATTCTAAACGGGCATTCAAGGTACAGCTCTAGTGGGGGTGGGGTGGAAAGACTAGCAGGGCATACAAGATTTAAAAATAATGGAAATAGGTGGGAAAAGAAAAATCTATATAAATTATTGGAAAAAACAAAAGGAAGGGGGAAGAAATGGAAAGGGGGTGGGGATGGAGGAGGGAGTTCAAGATCTAAAGTTGTTGAATTCAATTTTCAGTCCGGAAGGCTGTAAAGTGCCTAGTCGGAAGATGAGATGCTGTTCCTCCAGTTTGCGTTGGGCTTCACTGGAACAATGCAGCAAGCCAAGGACAGACATGTGGGCAAGAGAGCAGGGTGGAGTGTTAAAATTGCAAGCGATAGGGAGGTTTGGATCTTTCTTGCAGACAGACCGCAGGTGTTCTGCAAAGTGGTCGCCCAGTTTACGTTTGGTCTCTCCAATGTAGAGGAGACTGCATTGGGAGCAACAAATGCAGTAGACTAAGTTGGGGAAAATGCTGCTTCACTTGAAAGGAGTGTTTGGGCCCTTGGACGGTGAGTAGAGAGGAAGTGAAGGGGCAGGTGTTGCATCTTTTGCGTGAGCATGGGGAGCTGCCATAGGTAGGGGTTGAGGAGTAGGGGGTGATGGAGGAGTGCACCAGGGTGTCCCGGAGGGAACGATCCCTACGGAATGCCACACGGGGGGTGAAAGGAAGATGTGTTTGGTGGTGGCATCATGCTGGAGTTGGCGGAAATGGCAGAGGATGATCCTTTGAATGCGGAGGCTGGTGGGGTGATAAGTGAGGACAAGGGGGACCCTATCATGTTTCTGGGAGGGAGGAGAAGGCATGAGGGCGGATGCGCGGGAGATGGTCTGGACACGGTTGAGGGCCCTGTCAACGACCGTGGGTGGAAAACCTTGGTTAAGGAAGAAGGAGGACATGTCAGAGGAACTGTTTTTGAAGGTAGCATCATCGGAACAGATGCGACGGAGGCGAAGGAACTGAGAGAATGGGATGGAGTCCTTACAGGAAGCGGGGTGTGAGGAGCTGTAGTCGAGGTAGCTGTGGGAGTCGGTAGGCTTGTAATGGATATTGGTGGACAGCCTATAACCAGAAATTGAGACAGAGAGGTCAAGGAAGGGAAGGGAAGTGTCAGAGATGGCCCATGTGAAAATGATGGAGGGATGGAGATTGGAAGCAAAATTAATAAATTTTTCCAAGTCCCGACGAGAGCATGAAGCAGTACCGAAGTAATCATCAATGTACTGGAGAAAGAGTTGTGGGAGGGGGCCGGAGTAGGACTGGAACAAGGAATGTTCCACATACTCCATAAAGAGACAGGCATAGCTGGGGCCCATGCGGGTACCCATAGCCACACCTTTTATTTGGAGGAAGTGAGAGGAGTTAAAGGAGAAATTGATCAGTGTGAGAACAAGTTCAGCCAGACAGAGGAGAATAGTGGTGGATGGGGATTGTTCGGGCCTCTGTTCGAGGAAGAAGCTAAGTACATCCTGGTGGGGAATGGAGGTCCATGGTGAAGAGGAAGCGGTTGGGGCCAGGGAACTGGAAATTGTTGATGTGATGTAAGGTGTCAGAGGAATCATGGATGTAGGTGGGAAGGGACTGGACAAGGGGAGAGCGAAGGGAGTCAAGATAATGAGAAACGAGTTCCGTGGGGCAGGAACAGGCTAACACGATTGGTCTACCGGGAGAGTTCTGTTTGTGGATTTTGGGTAGGAGGCAGGAGTGTCGTCCGAGATTGGGCGACTATCAGGTTGGAAGTCATGGGAGGAAGATCTCCAGAGGATATGAGGTCAGTGACAGTCCTGGAAACAATGGCATGATGTTCAGTGGTGGGGTCATGGTCCAGGGAGAGGTAGGAGGAAGTGTGTGCGAGTTGACGCTCAGCCTCCGCAAGGTAGAGGTCAGTGCGCCACGCAATAACAGCACCACCCTTGTCAGCGGGTTTGATGAGAGAACAGAGTGCAGTAAGTTCAGAGAGAGACAGATTAGAATGGGTCAGAGGAGCAGAGAAATTGCGACAACTAATGTCACACCGACAGTTCTCAATGAAAAGATCAAGAGAAGGTAAGAATCCAGAGGGAGGTGTCCAGGTGGAGGGAGAATATTGGAGGTGGGTATAAGGATCCGTTGAACGGGGAGAGGACTCTTGCCCAAAGAAGTGAGCACGGAGACAAAGACGGCGGAAGAAGAGTTCAGCATCATGTTGAGCCCGAAATTCATCGAGATGAGGGCGTAAGGGTATGAAACTAAGTCCTTTGCTTAGCACTGAACGTTCAGCATCGGAGAAGGGAAGGTCAGGAGGTATAGCGAATACATGACCGGGGCTGGGATTGGAAGATGGGGTGGGGACAGAGGGATAGGCAGGGGTGGAGGGTCCTGGATGGGTGTAGGTGTCGATAAGTTGTTGGAGCTTGCGATCCTTAGCACTTGAGAGAAAGAGAAAAAGTTTCTTGTTGAGGCGTCGGATGAGATGAAGAATAAAATGAAACTAGGGCCACGCACAGCTTTGAAAAAGGGTGTGGTGGTGCTGCTGGAGGGAGAGGTCAAGTGTGTTCATATGGCGGCGCATGGCACTGAGTGTGGATCTCAGAATGTGACGGGAACAGCAGTCCGAGAAACATTACATGTCCCGGAGATACCAATAATCCTGGGTGGGTTCGAAACAAGAGGGATGGAATTTCAGTTGAAATCAATTTGGGGTAAGTCAGAGACAGAGACAGTCACTGAGAAAGAAGATATGGCTGTGAAAGCGGGTTTTAGTAAACACTTTGTCAAACACCAGGAGAGAAATGGAAAGCAATGAAGGTGATCAAGGCAAAAAAGAGATATGGAAATCTTGTCACAGAGAGGAGCAAAACTTCTTCAAGGTAGGCATTTCTTGAAGAGGAGTGGCAGTCAATTAAACACAGAGATAAAGACAAAAAACTGCGGATGCTGGAAATCCAAAACAAAAACAGAATTACCTGGAAAAACTCAGCAGGTCTGGCAGCATCAGCGGAGAAGAAAAGAGTTGATGTTTCAAGTCCTCATGACCCTTCAACAGAACTGAGTGAATACTAGGAGAGAGGTGAAATATAAGCTGATTTACGATGGGGGTGGGGGGGTGGGGGAGTGGGGGGAGAGAAGTGGGGGTGGGTGGTGTGATTGTAGGGACAAGCAAGCAGTGATAGGAGCAGATAATCAAAAGATGTCACAGACAAAGGAACAAAGAGGTGTTGAAGGTGATGATATTATCTAAACGAGAGTGCTAATTAAGAATGGATGGCAGGGCATTCAAGGTACAGCTCTAGTGGGGGTGGGGTGGAAAGACTAGCAGGGCATACAAGACTTAAAAATAATGGAAATAGGTGGGAAAAGAAAAATCTATATAAATTATTGGAAAAAAATAGAAGGAAGGGGGAAGAAATGGAAAGGGGGTGGGGACGGAGGAGGGAGTTCAAGATCTAAAGTTGTTGAATTCAATATTCAGTCCGGAAGGCTGTAAAGTGCCTAGTCGGAAGATGAGATGCTGTTCCTTCAGTTTGCGTTGGGTTTCACTGGAACAATGCAGCAAGCCAAGGACAGACATGTGGGCAAGAGAGCAGGGTGGAGTGTTAAAATGGCAAGTGACAGGGAGGTTTGGGTCTTTCTTGCAGACAGACCGCAGGTGTTCTGCAAAGCGGTAGCCCAGTTTACGTTTGGTCTCTCCGATGTAGAGGAGACCGTGCATCTCCTGTGCATCTGCCCTCACGCCTTCTCCTCCCTCCCAGAAACATGATAGGGTCCCCCTTGTCCTCACTTATCACCCCACCAGCATCCGCATTCAAAGGATCATCCTCCACCATTTCCGGCAACTCCAGCATGATGCCACCACCAAACACATCTTCCCTTCACCCTCCCCGGCAGCATTCCATAGGGATCGTTCCCTCCAGGACACCCTGGTCCACTCCTCCATCACCCCCTCCTCCTCAACCCCTACCTATGGCACCTCCCTATGCCCACGCAGAAGATGCAACACCTGCCCCTTCACTTCCTCTCTCCTTATCGTCCAAGGGCCCAAACACTCCTTTCAAGTGAAGCAGCATTTCACTTGCATTTCCCCCAACTTAGGCTACTGCATTTGTTGCTCCCAATGCGGTCTCCTCTACATTGGAGAGACCAAACGTAAACTGGGTGACCACTTTGCAGAACACCTGCGGTCTGTCTGCAAGAAAGACCCAAACCTCCCTGTCGCTTGCCATTTTAACACTCCACCCTTGCCCACGTCTGTCCTTGGCTTGCTGCATTGTTCCAGTGAAGCCCAACGCAAACTGGAGGAACAGCATCTCATCTTCCGACTAGGCACTTTACAGCCTTCCGGACTGAATATTGAATTCAACAACTTCAGATCTTGAACTCCCTCCTCCCCCACCCCCTTTCCGTTTCATCCCCCTTCCTTCTATTTTTTTCCAATAATTTGTATAGATTTTTCTTTTCCCACCTATTTCCATTATTTTTAAATCTTGTATGCTCTGCTAGTCTTTCCACCCCACCCCCACTAGAGCTGTACCTTGAATGCCCTGCCATCCATTCTTAATTAGCACTTTTGTTTAGATAATATCACCACCTTCAACAGCTCTTTGTTCCTTTGTCTGTGACATCTTTTGTTTATCTGCTCCTATCACTGCTTGCTTGTCCCTACAACCACACCACCCCCCCACTTCTCTCCTCCCACCCCCTCCCATCTTAAACCAGCTTATATTTCACCTCTCTCCTAATATTCACTCAGTTCTGTTGAAGGGTCACGAGGACTCGAAACGTCAATTCTTTTTTTCTCCACCAATGCTGCCAGACCTGCTGAGTTTTCCAAGTAATTACTAGGGGACAGATTTAAGTGCAAATGTTTTAGTTGACGGGCAATATGATCGGCACAGGCTTGGAGGGCGGGTGGGGACAGAAAAGGGGGAGCAAGGTGGGGAGATAAAAAGTGGGAGGAGTGTGGGGAGAGAAATATGGGGAGGGGGTGGGGAGGGAAAAGGGAGGGATGAGGGTGGGGAAGGAAAGGGAGTGAGGAGGGTGGGGAGGGAAAATGGAAGGAGGGTGGGAGGGAAAAGGGAGGGAGAAGGGGGGAGGAAAAATGGGGGGGAGGAGGGTGGGAGGAGAAAGGGAACAAAACTAAGTACTAAGGAAAATACCGTACATGAACAGGCCCTTCAGCTCTCCAAGCCTATGCCGATCATATTGCCCGTCAACTAAAACATTTGCACTTCCATGGTCCATATCCCTCTATTCCCATCCTATTCATGTATTTTTCAAGCTGCTTCTTAAACACCACTATTGTACCGGCTTCCACCACCTCCTCTGGCAGCGAATTCCAGACACTCACTACCCTCTGCATAAAAAACTTGCCTCACACATCTACTCTATAGTTTTCTCCTCTCACCTTAAATCTGTCCCCTAGTAATTAACTCTTCCACTCTGGGAAAAAGCTTCTGACTATCTACTCTGTCCATGCCACTCATAATTTTGTAAACTTCTATCAAGTCGCCCCTCAATCTCCATCACTCTAGTGAGAACAATCCGAGTTTCTCCAACCTCTCCTCATAGCTAATAACCTCCAGACCAGGCAGCATCCTGGTAAACCTCCTCATCACCCTCTCCAATGCCTCCATATACTTGTGGTAATATGGTGACCAGAATTGCACACAGTATTCCAAGTGTGGCCTAACCAAGGTTCTATACAGCTGCAGCATGACTTCCCAGCTTTTATACTCAATACCCCTGCCGAAGAAGGCAAACATGCCATATGCCTTCCTGACTACCTTATCCACCTGCATTGCCACTTTCACTGATCTGTGGACCTGTACACCCAGATCCCTCTGCCCGTCGATCCACTTAAGGGTTCTGCCATTTACTGTATAATTCCTGCCTGTATTAGACCTTCCAAAGTGCATTACCTTGCATTTGTCCGGATTAAACTCCATCTGCCATTTCTCCGCCCAAGTCTCCAACTGAGCTATATACCGTTGTATCCTTTGACAATCCTCTTCACTATCTGCAACTCCTCCAACCTTAGTGTCGTCTGCAAACTTACTAATTAGCCCAGTTACATTTTCCTCCAAATCATTTATGTATACTACAAACAGCAAAGGTCCCAGCACTGATCCCTGCGGAACACCACTAGTCACAGCTTTAAATTTTTTACTTTTCAATTCTATCAGCCTGGAAATAAACCCAAATGCTTGGTTTGCTCTTTAATAACCTCTGTTTGCTACTTTTAGTAATTAGTATATTTTTACTTTTAGATCTCCATTCAGATTCTTATTTTCCAAGTAATGGACCAACCTCATAAATTTTCATGCCAAAATGCCTCACATTTATCTATACTGAAAATTATTCCCTAATTATTTGTCTATTCTGCAAGTTTCTTAATGTCTCCCTGTAGATTGCTGCAGTCCTCCTCAGTACTGACATTTCTCCCAGCCCCAATTTGGCTTCATCTGCAAATTTAGAAATTGTATTTTTGATTCCAAAGTCTAAATCTTTAATATAAAGTGCGCACAGCTATGGTCCCACAACCGATTCTGGTGAGACATCACTTCCTATCTTCTGTCACTCTGAATAACTACCCTTTACCCCTACGTCCTGTTTTCTGTCTTTAAGCCAGCTAGCAATCCTTATTGCTACTTGTTCTCCAACTCCTCATCCTCTGACCTTATCCATTAACCAATTGTCATAGAATTATAGAATCATAGAAATTTGTAGCATGAAAGGAGACCATTCAGGGCACCATGTTCATGTCAGCTGACAGGGAACTATCCAGCCTTAATCTCACTTTCCAGCTCTTGATCAGTAGCCCTGTAGTTTTTATTAAGTTTTAGTACTTTTTAGATGTTCTAAGGGTTTCTGCACAGAGTGAATGAAAGCAGTGAACCCAGGGAGGAGAAAGGAGGAACAAGAGCAACAGAAAGTGAATGAGTGATTGAGAAAGAAATAGCAGAACATGGGAAAGTGAATGAGAGTGATGGAAAGGAAACAGAGATAATGCCAGAGGGAGAGAAAGGGTAGAATCAGGAAGATTCAAGGGCAGAAGAAGAAAGAAAGAGAGGAAGGATTAAATAATCAACAAATGAGGAAAAGAGAGTATGCAAAAGAGACTGAAAAAGAGAATGACGGCGATGAGAGGATAAATGAGAGAGAGGAGAACAAGAAGGAATGGAGAGGGGGAGAAGGAAAGTAAAATCCAGTCAGCTTTTCAAAGTTCACGTTGGCCTAGGTTTCAATAGTATTTTAATGTTAAACTTGTAGTGGGGGGGATATCAGTAAGCATTGCACTATATTGTACTTACTGTGTTACTGTACAATATCCTTTCCACATCTCGGTCTTTGAAAGTTATATATTGATTTTGCTGAGTCACCTATTAACAATGCTTTAATCCCCTATAAATGTCCTCCACTCTCTGTCATAGAATGCTGTAATATGTGTTATCTTAAGTAAGTGTTATTTCTACCTTTCTGTTTAGAAGCCAGATAAATCTTTTCAAAATGATCTATTTAAGTTATCTTTTGCTGCTTCTACTTTTGTTTCATGATGTGAATACAATGCACTCATTTATTTACTCTGTGTTTAGCACTTTGGGACTTTGTTGTTTGGATACAAGTCCAGCAATGGACCACAGACCTGCCCCTGCTTGTTCTGATTGTACAATCACTGGGCCAGATAAAGTTGTAATGAGAGTCAGTGACCTGGGTACATTTCTTATGAACGTGTCAGAAAGATTGATTTTAATGTTTTACTCCTTGAACTTGTACTGTGCCAACATTTGGTGATTCCATTCAGACTTATATAACAAAGTAGGAGCAAAAAGCTAAATATGCACAAAGTTAAAACCAATAGATATATTAAATTTCAGTGCAAAACATCTGGGAAGAAACATAGTTATAACACAGATATGCATTGCATTTTATTTTGCAAAAGCTTATGACATTTACATTTACTTATTATTTTTTGATTAACCTTTTATGAGACCTGTCTCACATTTTGTCACTATGACATTCTCCCAGATCAGGTGTAGGACAATCTGATTACAATTCAATCTGGAGCAATGTTCTCCCTACTCTGCCTTAACTTAAAAATAACATCCCCTGCCGCACCTGAGTATCCCCAAATCCCCACACTAAGCACCCTGTGACGTCTCTGAGTTACACTTATGATTTATTCTCTTCATTTTTTGTAGCCTGATCTTTGTATTTTTCTACAGGTACAGCTGTTTGCTGCAATGCCCAAACAGTCATTCTTCACCTGTGTACCTGAACAATGGCAATAGGCTTGCAGGTAACCACAGGCTCTGTCAAGCCCAAAAACTTTCTCACTCAACATGCATATATTCCTGCAGACTTCCTTGGATAGCAATTACAAGCAGAAAGTGCTTAATCACCGAGGATGTCAGGGATCAGTGCGGTCTGTGTGGTATTGGACACGTGAAGGGAATGGCAAACTGGCTGGTACCCACTCTGGCAGTGAAGAGGTTGCTGCAATTTAAAATCTGGTGGGTAAGCTTTCCAGAACAGCTCACCGAACTGAAGTCTCAAATTTGGGCCCGAGCAGCCTCCAGTAAGACAAGGTGCAGAAGGGGCTTGTCTGAAAGGGTGAAGCAAGAAATAGATACTAAGATTCTAGATTTAGGTAGGGCTGAATTCAATGGGATAAAACAGAGACGCTCCACAGTGAACTGGGCAAATCTGTCAATCAATAACACAACACGAGTCAGTGGGAAGCATTCAAAATGGAATTTGTGGTACAGAACCAGCTTATAACCTAAGTGGCAAGACCTCTGCTTGCCTAAAGGACTACTATGGACAATTGAGGACGTAAGAAACAACATAAAACTAAAAAAGAAAAGCTTGCAAAAATGTGAAAAAGCACAGATCCTAGCAAATGGGAAAGATACAACAAACAGCAAAGGGTCAGCAAACGTACAAAAAAGGAATATGAAAATAAACTTGCAAGGGATGTTAAAATCAACACAGTAAGTTTAATACTTAGGGAAAAGAGTATTCAGGAGCAATGTGGATTCCTCAAAAACTTATTGTCAATGAAAATAAGGAAATGGCAAACTTGCTGAACTTTGCTTCAATATTTAGAATAGAGTAAGAGGCCAGCATTCTGGGAATCCCAGGGAAATTAATGTTGGATCAGGGTCAGGGTTTCACCAAAATTAACCTATGCAAAGTAAAGGTAGTGAAGAAAATAATGGCACTAAAGAGTGACAAATCCACAGGAGTAGATGATTTCCATCCCAGGATTTTAAAGGAAGAAGATGACAACATTGCAGAGGCAATAATCTTCTAAATAATCTTCTCTCAATTCAGGAACTGTTCCTTAAGATTTCAGTATTGTGTACATCACTCCAAAATTTAAGAAGGGTGACAGAGGGAATCCAGGGGATTATTGAGCAGTTGGCTCAATATCTGTTGTCAGGAAATTACTATAATTAAGGACAAGGGTGACTGAATGCCGTGAAGATTTCAACTGGTCAGAGAGAACAAGCATTTGTAAAGGGTAAGCCATGCGTAATGAATCTGATTAAATTCTTTGAAGAGATGACTAAAGTAGTGGACTTTAGTCCACTAAAGTCTATAGGTGTTATTTATATGGACTTCCTAAGGTATTTGATAAAGTCCCTCCTAAGAGACTATTAGCTAAAGTTGAAACTCATGGAACGGAAGGCAAATTATTGATCTGGCTAGGAAATGGGTTGAGTGGCAGGAGACTGAGAGTGAGGATAATTAGCAGAATATGACTGGTGGTGTCCCACAAGAATCTGTGTTGGGGTCTCAAATATTCCCTATATTCATTTTCAGTTTAGGTGATGGGATATCCAAATATGCTGCTGACACAAAGATAGGCAACATTGTGGATACTGTAGATGGAAGCATAAAATTACAAAGAGATATTCATGGTTAACTGAATGGGCAAAACTGTGGCAAATGGACTTCCACGTAGGCAAATGTGAGGTCGTCCACTTTGAACCAGAAAGGATGGAACAGATACTGTTTTAAGTGGTGAATAGCTAGAAACAGTGGAGATCCAAAGAGACTTGAACATCCACATACATAAATCATTAAAATCTGTTAAACAGGTACAGAAAATAATCAAAATGGCTAATGCAATGCTGGCCTTTATATATAGAGGCCCAGAATACAAGGGGGTAGAAGTCATGCTTCAGCTACACAAAACCCTGGTTCAACCACACCTGGAATACTGTGACCAGTTCTGGGCATCACACCTTAAGTAGGGTATATTGACCTTATAGAGAGTGCAGCATAAATTTGCCAGAATGATGCCTGCTGGACTCCAACAGTTAACTTACAAGGATGCTTTGATAGAGACTGTTTATTGCTCACCACAAACTTACTTCTCCACTCTAACACCAGACACCCAGTGCTGGCTGACTCTTCTTTATGTACACATCTGAGGATATTTAACTAATCAATGCCCAACACCTGTTTACCTTCTTACCTTAAACTACTAGATATTTAACGTCCATCAACAGAACCTATTAGATATAAAGAAATTGCCCTCTTTAAATTAAGTTGATATGCAAACAAAAACTATTCATAAGAAAAAATACAAAATGACAACACATGTAATCTTATTATACAATCAATCTTTAACATGCTCCATATTCCACCCCTGTCTTGAAAACAAAAAAAATTTAATAAGGTTACAACATGAAAATTTCCATGTTCTCATAATCCATTAGAACAGAAGAGGTCCATCTCTCTTCGAGGGTATCTATCCATTTTTTTGGACAAGCAACTCTTTTTGTGAAACAGTCTGACAGCTGGTGACTTGCATTGACCCATTTTATTTTTGAAATTTCCTTCCTTTCCAACATTTCTTTTATACTTGCGAGAACAATCCTCAACCTCTTTTCCATGACACTTTTGCTGAGGAGACACGTGTGCTGATAGAAGCGACAGATATGGCTATGTATTTATCAAGTATTTTAAAGGAACTCCTATATAAGGAGAACGTTATATAGATAACCATTTGCTGTGGGACAATGTCTATTCAACAAAGTGTCATGGAAAAGAGGTTGAGGATTGTTCTCGCGAGTATAAAAGAAATGTTGGAAAGGAAGGAAATTTCAAAAATAAAATGGGTCAATGCAAGTAACCAGTTGTTGGATTGTTTCACAAAAAGAACTGCTTGTCCAGCTTCTTTTGGAGTCTTTAAAAATGCTTCTCTTTTATACTGTTACCCTTGCAAAAATGAAATGTTAAAATTTTTATTTTATTTTTATTTGCTGTTGGAAACCTCATCTCGCCTGTGGATGAGGCTTCCTAAAAAAATGAAAAGGCCGCTTGGCCTTTTCGCCTGCCCGCTAACTGCAAGGTTCGACAGGAAGTGAAAAATTTCTTTCAATTATAACTTCAATGGCCTTAATAGGCTTTTCAATTGTCGGTGGGCATGCTGCAGACTCTGGCGCATACATGCCAACCAAAATATCGCGCGAGTGTGTGATGACTTTGGGATGCTCGCCCAACGTCATCACGCGTCATTTTACACTCGGTCAGGTCGGGCACGCGCATTAATTTCTTCAATATCTTATTTGCTTTTAGCATTCCCCAACAATAGCATATTTCAGCACGGTACTTGATTCCTACACATCATAGCACATTTCTGGTCTAGATTGTGTGCACAGCCATCTTAATTGCCTAATTAATCTTCTAAATTGATCTGCTTCTCACTTGGTTGTACAGTCTTCCTTTTGTGAGGATCTAGCCAGATTTATTGGGATCCTTTTAACATTCTGTAGGTAAGACAGTTGAGTCAGGGTTGGTCCCAACTTATTCTGCCTAATGTCCAACCCTATATACGTAAAAGCTCCAGAAGCCCACCTTCCAATTTTGAATTCCTTTATAATTTTATCTATCATAAATTTCTCAAATGTCGCAGAGCCGCCCCACAAGAAATCATGTAGTGCTTTAAGAAAATGTCTGCTAGTTTTCTTTCATAGCTCCAGTAAAACATTGCTAGATCTGCTTTTAGCTAAGGACAACCAGCTTTTAGTACAATGGACCTAACTGAAAAATAACATGTATCGTTTAGCTTGTAAACACCTCCGTTCAGCCTCCACACTTGGCATTCTAGATCTCCAGCTTCTTTTGGAGGCTTTAAGAATGCTTCTCTTTGATATTGTTTCTCTTGCAAAAATATTGCTTTAATGTCAATGGATTTACATTCCCATGACTATGTTGCCAAAAGTGCTAGGAAAATCCTCAGACTTACTTTTCCTGCTGTTGGGGAGTTTACTTGAACTCTTTGGTCGCCCAGTTGTTCCTCAAATCCCCAAGCTACAAGTCTGGCCTTAGCTTTATACATACTACTGGGGAGTACTTTCTTCATACATACACACGCTGGCACCACCATGTAAACACCAATTTCTCTCCAACTGTCAATTTCTTTCTGTTCTGCCTCCTTTATCAATTTACCATCTAACTTGTTAGCAGCCACCAGAGCTTCTCTATCATATCTATCCTTCTTGTGTCACTCCTCACCTGTTCTTTGGTCCTTGTTCTTGTTAAACTATGTCCCCTACTAGATCTCCTGTCCCAATCTGGACTACTACTAATCGACCTGTCCTTCCTGCAACTAAACTTCCTTTTACGGGTTCTTGATCTTTTCCTGGGGCTGTGATCAGCATTAGGCCCACTGTCTGAATTTACACTAAGTTTACTGGCTTTCCACATTTTTACTTCCTTTTACCAATCCATAGATCTCATATGCTGCCCCTTGTCTTGTAAATTCAGCCAGTTTTTGTTTTTCCAAGCGGCCTTTCCTGCCCTTTCTACTATGATGGCTTCCCTCCACTCACTAGCACCTTCTGGCATATATGCCACCCTAATTCCAACTTTCAGTAGTTGATCTCTGTGATAAACAGCCCTATCCTGATCTTCACTATCACTTGGTTTGCTCTCAGTTAGCCCGTTACCTGCCATAATCTGTTGTTCGTACAGGCCTGGTATATCTGTGTGCGACGTGCATGGTGCATCTTCAGTTTCCATCATCTGTTCAGGTTCTGTCAATATATAATCAGTGCCAGTTAGCCAAATGGAATATACTCTAATAGTTTGATTACCATGTTGCAAGATTACCATCAGTGCCTGCAACTTTTCCTGGGCCTCTCATTTCTTTCTGTCCTTCTCTTTTATAACACGTCACGTCCCTGGGCTTAAAATTCATTTTGAATGGCCTGATTCGATACCTCAAAGCTCTCCTGCTTTTTTCTGACACCTCTGTCTTAATAAATGTGCATTCCACTGCATGCATGGCATTCAAATGTTCTGCAACAATGGAACTAATGGTCATCCCCTCCAAAGCAAGGGGGTGGTCCCACATTATTGAAGGCATCTTCAGATTCCTACCATAAACTAATTGATAGGAGCTAGGGGCTCCACCTGAAGCATGTTTTTTGCATGTACTGCCCATACTAGGGCAATTGTCAATTTACAATTTGGTTGGTCAGCTAAAATTTTTTGGAACATTTCATCAATCACGGTGTGATTTCTCTCATGTATCCCATTGCTAAAAGGACTTTCTACTGCTGGATGCATTGCTACAATATTCAAATTTTCACACTGTTATACAGTTGATCTTCAAGACAACTTTTCTTAGTGGAAACATTTAACTTTATTTACGGAGTTTAGCCTTGGCCTTCTTTTTGACTTCACTGTCCGCCAGACTCCTCTCAGGTGAAATCTCAACTCATCTTGGTTCAGTAGTTGAGCTACCCATGAGTTCATTGTCTACTCGCATCTTGGAAAGTTCTTTGACTTTTGCTTTCAAAGTCTCTTTAGCTTCGTTTAGCTGATTCTTCAGCTCTTCTGTCTCCTTCTTGTATCTGTTGGCTTCCTCCTGGAAACTTGATCATTGCATTTGTGTGCATCAAATTCAATAACTTAAAAAGAACTCTCTTGCAGAGGTTCCCTCACGCTGTTAACACATTGGTTTACACAGATCATGTGACCTTACAACACAGGATTATCCTTAAAGCTACAGTCCTACAATTCCCAAAACTATAATTACTACATTCCTACCGCCTTTAACTTTTCTGTACATTTTGTATTTACAAGGATATTCATCTCATGACATTACAATATTTCAGTAATGGTTACAGGTGGAACATCATTTTGCTACGGTATCTCTCTTTTTCTTAAATGATCCATGTGCTTACGACTGATCCGGCCCTCCACTTTCACATGGTATGACAATGTTTCGGTCACATGACTCACCTTACCTGGTAACTATTTCAGAATTCCAATGAAATTCCTTACATATACGGCTTCTCCAACAGTAAATTGTCACTCATGAAGATGCAAATCATGAGTTGCTTTTTCGTTCCCTTGACTTTTCTCCACCTTCCTCTCCAAATTGGGAAGCATTAGGCTTAGTCTTGTATGAAGATGGCACCTCTTCAGTAATTCTGCATCATTTTTCATGTCTTCTTTTTACCACAGAGTTTAGCCTTGGCCTTCTTTTTGACTTCACTGTCCGCCAGACTCCTCTCAGGTGAAATCTCAACTCATCTTGGTTCAGTAGTTGAGCTACCCATAATTTCATTGTCTACTCGCATCTTGGAAAGTTCTTTGACTTTTGCTTTCAAAGTCTCTTTAGCTTCGTTTAGCTGATTCTTCAGCTCTTCTGTCTCCTTCTTGTATCTGTTGGCTTCCTCCTGGAAACTTGATCATTGCTGCATCTTCTCTGTAAACTGGTTCTTCAGTTTGTTCAAAGAGGTGTTAAATTCTTTTTGTTTCTCTTTGTACTTTTTTAGAGGCACAAACTTTGACCGGAGGAATCTTTGTAGAGTGTGAATATCTTTCAACAGATTTTCCTTTTTTTTGCGAAGTTCACTCACTTCATCTTGAACTCTGTCATTCAGCAGTCTCTTTGGGTTTCTTCTGCTGTTCTTCCATGTCATTGTTTAAGAAAGTTTTCATTTCTTCAGGTTGCTGAATGATTACACACTCCTTTTTCATTCTGAAGTGCCTTGCCTTGTTCTTTTCTCAAGACAGAAACGCTTCCAGCTTCTTTTTGAAATCTCACTTGCCAGTCAAGGTTAATTTCCCTCAATCAATTTCGACCTAGAAGGCCTGGTTCTCTACCTTCTAATACCATTACTGGTAGCTGTGCCAATTGGTGTCTATAATGAACAGTTGCTCTGGTGATACCTTTTATTTGGAGTTCTTTGCCTGTGTATGTTTTCAACTTGGCAAATGTTTGTTCCAAGTTTAATTGTTGATCACCTTTATTTAAATATCTGAAAGTGTGTTCTCCTATTACAATGGTAGAAGCACCCGTATCTACTTCTATTTTTAATGGTTTACCACTCACTTGCACTGTAACAAATATTGGCTCTGTCTTCCCAACTTTCATGCTGAATAATTAATAAATGTCAGAATTGGTTGTTTTGGGCTCTTCTACACTATAGAATCCATTGGACTTCATTTGCTATTTGGAGGCCTGTTTAAATCTCTCTTTGCACTGTCTCATTACGTGTCCACTTCTGTGACAAAAATAACATTCTACTTTTTTAAATTGCCAATCGCGAGAAGACTGGTTGTTTCCACGTCAATGAAAGTTAGTTTTTGATTTAACTGCTAAGCTGTTGCCACTCATTTTTTGGTGAACGGGGCTGTTCCCGCTTTGTGGCGGATTCCTGACTTTTTGCGCCATTTTCGGCTGACTGTTCCCACCCGACTAGGAGAATGCCATCATTTTGCACACCTTAAATTGCTTATGGATCCCTTACAGCGCTTTCCATCACCAGCGCTATTTCTAACGCTCTCTTAAAACCAAGATTCATTTCAGCCAGCAACATTCACTGAATAATGTCTTCCTGCACACCGCATACTAAATGACCTCTGAGCCATGTCATTCAGGGTTTCACTGAAATCACAATATTCCATTAGTTATTTTAATTTTACCATGTAGGTAGCAATTGTCTCCCCTGGGGCTCTGTTCCGTGAACTGAACCTGAACCTTTGCATTGTGACTGAGGGCTTGGGTTGAAAATGTCCTTTAACGAGTTCTACTAATTCACTGAAAGTCTTTGAATCTGAGGACTGTCAAGCTTTGAATTATACTGTAGGTCTTGGTCCCACAAATACTCAGAAGCATCGCTCTCCTCTTTTCCTCCCTCATGATTTCATTTGTGGCTGGCTCAAAGGGATCAATTCTGCCAAACTGTAGCATTTCTGATGAGTATATCTTCTTTTATTTGTAACAAACTTAGATACTCACAATTACTGAGTGAGGTACAGCACCAAATCTGATTTAATCTCTGTTTGTTACAGAGTTGATCTTCAAGACAATTTTTCTTAGTGGAAACATTTAACTTTATTGACAAGACAGCAGCAGCAACTACACATGTGCATCAAACTCCATAGCTAAAAAAGAACTCTCTTGTAGAGGTTCCCCATGCTGTTAACACATTAGTTTACACAGATTACAATACAGGATTATTCTTGATGCTACAATCCTAGTTTTCCAAACTATAATTATGACTCACACATAGCCCTGAATTCATCATTGGAAAATTCTCCTCTATTGTACATTAAGAATTTAGCTGGTGCTCCCAGATTTGTCCCTATCCATCTTTCCATTGTCTTATCGATAATTACTTTTTTGTCTTTACTATAAAGTACCATTGCTAGACTAAGGGTGGAATCATCCCAGATTTGCTCTAAGTGTGGTAGCGGGTGGAAAAAAAAGTCATTTTACCCGCCAGTTGCAGGCAGGTTTTTGCACCATATCATCCCATTCCCAGCATGTCCAGCCTCAATAATAATGCACTCATGGGAAAGACTCCAGACCGCTGGTAGACGGGCTCAGAATTGCCCGCCCCGCCATGATCTCAGCACTTCCTCGCTCCGGGCGCCATAATTAAAGCACAACAGAATGCAGCCTACATCATGTATAGAGACCAGGACTGTTCCAGGCGACAGATGGCCCTGAAAGTAAATAAGACGGCAGCCCCTAAATTTAGTGATGCCTCTCTGGGGCGCCTGATGGACACAGAGGAAGCCGCTGAGATGTCCTCTACTCTCGCTCTGGCCACAGAAGGTCCACCAGAGTCACCAATCTGGCCTGGGAGGCAGTGGCAGCAGCGATCAGTGCCACTGGAGCATAGAGGAGGTCAGCCATCCAGTGCAGGAAGAAGATAAATGGTCTCATCCATTCCGCCAAGATAATTCACTCTTCTCATCACTCTCAACTCACACACTCATAAACTCATCACGCATCCAGAGATCTCACACCTCAAGGGACAACACCACTAACTCTCATACACGCCCTCACATCTCCATCAGACTCATAATCTCTGGAGCTCATGTTCTCATCCTGTCCATGGCTCTGCTCACCACAAGAACATTCCACACAATACCACGTGTCCTGCTCAGCCACCCTCCATCTGATTTCCTGCAGGAGAAGCCTGCTCACAAGCTTTAGTCCAAATGAGCTGACCTGCATCTCCGCCCACCTGTTGCACTCCCTTGCAGCATTTGTTCCCGTTCAACACGAGGCTCTGCTAACTTTCAATTTCGACAACGATGGCCGTAGTCAAGTTTTTGATCAACTCTCCTGTCCTTTCCCCTCCTCCAGTCACACATGTCCTTTCCGCCATCATGTTGACCCCCCGGCATCACCTTCCACCTCCCTACCATCACTTACCAACCCAAACCCTTGGCTGGTGTTTTCCGGCCCTGTCGCTGGTGGGACCCGCCGTGGGTGAGGTGGTGCTCCAGCCAGAAGTCCATTGACTTGCGGTGGGACCAGAAGATCTGGCAGCGGGCGGGCGCATAAAATCCTGCCTGTTGTCCTTCCAGGGTGTCCAGGTGAACATGCGTGTTCCCTACCTTCCTGAGAGTTTCACCCCCATCCACATTGACCTCTCCAACCTCCTCCTTCCCACCACTATAGTCCGTGCCTGACTCCAAGTTCCCATCAGCCACTGTCACCATCCTGTCTACCCTTAGTGACGCACCCTCACCTTCCCACCAGCTCCCTCTGCACTCTCCCACATTCACCATTCCCCCCTACCATGCCCACCCTCAGTTCGTTCCCCAGAAGGCAGTCAATGCCTCCACAGACATTCACCATACACGTTCACCTGGATAATGCCGCCCTTACTCCCTCCTCCACCTTACTCCCACCTCCCTCCACCCCAGACACCTTCCCCCTCTGAACTCCTTCCACCCTCTGAACTCCTTCCCTTACACCCTCCTTCCCACTTACACTGACTTCCACACTTGACTCATTCTCCCCATTACACCCTCCTCCCCTGGTATTCCCTCCCCCCTCTCTCAACCTCACCACCCTGACACCTTCCATGAGCTACTTTGCGGCAGAGCCATGTCCATGAGAATCCACCCAGCACGCGATGCATGTGTTCCTCCAGGGTCTGGTAGCTGTGGGGCTCCAGCATCTTCTGCTCCTAGGATGTCCTTGATCTGAACAAGGCCATAACGGTAAGTCCCTACTTCTGCACGTCCAGATGTGTTCTAGGCTGGCCTGTTTTCCCACTGGCGTAATGATAAATCTGGCATGGGGGGATGATTCCTTTTGGGCCTTATTTTGCATCCCATTAGCGGGATTCCTCATCCAGTGCATCTACATCCTCTGAAGGAATCTTCAACCTATGGCCAGAGGGATGTGCAAGTTGTCGATGTAGTTTAGTAATAATTTGATTTCCCTCCTTTAAATCCCTATCTCCAGTTGCCATTAATACTTTTAGGCCTTAAAGGAATACAATAATGTCTCAACTGTGTAAATTGCAAATCTGCAGATCTCCTAAAGACAATGACTTTCTCATGCTCCATGTCCAACTTCATTTAGGGCTTTTTCATTGAAGGCTTACTTAACAGTAAAGGTATTTTACTCAATACAACATCAGTATTGATAAAGTGATTCACTCCTGCTATTTTACATGGAATTACTATTCTTTTTAGTGACTGTAGCATGTTACCATTAGCAAATCTGAAACAAGTAGAACTGTCATATTCTTTGACTTTACTTCAGTCTTCCTTTCTTCCTTCCTTCGTTCCTTACTTACCTTTAGCCAGAGATGAGGCGTAAAATTCCAACCATAACAGGGGCGGATTTACAATGAAACACACCATGTCATGGCACGGGACCCCCAAATGACAAGGGAGTCCCAACATGAATGTGTTTCAAAACATTCAATTTGGCTACATAAACTGATGCTGCATTTGCAAAGTTAAAATGGGAAGCGCCTAGAAAATGAGTTCCTTTTGGGACCGAGTCCCATGGGACGGGAATGATAGGCGCCTGGGGTGGTCTCAGCAACATCTCTACCTCTGATCAGCTACAAAATACCTGAAGAAACCGCCTTTCAGATGCACTCACTTTACTGACAAATGATCATTTCCCAAAGCGGGTCTGTTTCAGTCTCTGTCAAACCTTCACAAAGTAAATAGTAAGACTTTGCAATTCCACCAGGAAAGTGACTTAGAAAAGTAAGTTTGAAAGGAGATTGAAATGTTCAGAAATGATAATCACAGATAGCCAGGAATTGCTTCTTTTCCATCCAGGCTGCCCCAGCAATTATATTTCCCTTTTTTTGATAAATATCTCTCCTCCCACATACACTCTCTGTCTGATACAAGGCGTGCCACTCGTTAACAAGCCTAGAGCAGACTGCTAGAGGTACACAGTAAGCCAACTCGCTTTACCCAACAACAGCGAAGTTTGTCCACTCCCCTCAGCTCCTGGGGCAGAATTTTTCATCCCGTGGGCGGGCGCATGCCTTAACCAAACGGAAGTAAAATAGTGCGCAATGACGTCAGGTGACAGTCCCGGTGTCATCGCACACTCGCACGATATTTTGCTCAGTGGGCGTGCTTGGGTGCCAGAGTGACCATTAATTAACAGGTCACTTAAGGCCCTTAACAGTCCAATTGACTGTGATTTTACCTTGCCCTGCGATTTTCTGCTCGTCGCACAGGCAAAATGGGCAGGCGGCCAGCCGATGTTTTCGCAAACCTCATCCAAGAGCAGGTTAAAAAGGGTCAGCAGCATTGTCAGTGTGAGCAGTGAGGATTTTTGGAGATAGTTTGCAGATGGTTGCTTATTGGTACTTGGCAGCTTCATCTCTGTTTGGGGCTTCATTCTTAGCATTTCCAGACTTCATTTCAGGATGCATTCCTGTCTGCCAGGCCCTTTGAGGATTCAGACCATGTGGGCCTTTCTAGGTATAAAACAGCCTTCCTTACCCTGGTAATGGGGATTGTGATATCCGCTGCAGGCACCTCCTCTGAGGAGGAAAAGAGGGGCAGAAGGGAGAGGAGGCCAGGTGTCCCAATGCAGCTTCCAGGGGAGTGACCTGTGGGAAGAGAGGCTCAGGCACATGGGCCGCAGAGACAGCAGGAAGTCCAAGGCAGAAGGGGCTGCAGAAGATGCCACTATCCTGCTGCCAGAGTTTACAGGTGGCGATGCAGCTACCTCAATATCTCTGAGGTTCAATGATGAAGGAAGCTCCGCCCCTCAAGGGGCACCATGTCCTCCATTTGTCAGATGATTGGGCCTAAGGTCAGCTCTGACTGTGTGGGTGGATACCCCATGCCAGTGGCGCTGAAGGTTACAGTGGCCCTCAACATCTATGCTTCTGGCTCTTTCTAGGGATCGGTGGGGGATCTGTGTGGAGTCTCCCAAACAACTGTCCACTGTTGTGACAAGCTGGTGACAGAAGCTCTGTTCAGGTGGATACTGAGCTTTATTCCTTACCGTGCAGATGAGGCCAGCCAGGCTGAACGAGCCAGAGGCTTTGCAGCGATTGCTGGGTTCCCTTGCGTCTGTCACCTGCACACATGTGGCCATCAAGGTGCCAGCGGGTCAGACGGGTGCCTTCGTCAACAGGAAGGGATTCCCCTGGCAGCTCCTGTGAGGCGTGCATCCTGAGACAATCCCAGGTGCCGAGGCTCTTCAGTGCTCCAGCCCAGCTGGATGGATGGCTGCTGGGTGACAAGGGCTATCCATTAAAGAGGTGGCTCATGATGCCTCTCTGCCACCCAAGAACAGAGGCAGAGAAGTGTTACAAAACGAGCCTTGCCTCCACAAGGGCGGTGGTAGAGAGGACCATAGGTTTTCTCAAGATGCGCTTCCAAAGCCTGAACCATTCAGAGCGAGCACTACAATACCCCCCAGAGTGGGTGTCACTGATAGTGGTTGCATGCTACGCTCTCCACAATTTGGCACTCAGTCCAAGAAGCCAGGGTTCACCCCGTTGGCCAGCTCTAGTGTGATTGACAGTTGGCACTCAGATTCTCAGACCCTGGAGGTCCATGGGGGTCAGCCACACTTTAACACTTCTGCGCACTGACCCATGCCAACACAGTGCTCACCCTTCCTGAACGCAGCAGGTCATTGAAGCACTTCTGACACTGCATCCGTGTGTGCGCTGCCACCTCCACCCATGCTCTCTATGTGAAGTGCGGTGGCCTCCTTCCATCTCTGGGGAAAAGGGTGTTCCTCCTGGTAGCCACCTCCTCTAGGAGGACAGTGAGGCACTCATCAGAAATGCGGGGGCCGAGTGCCCACCCAACCTGCCCTCCTGCCTGGCGTTTGCAGCATTTGACTCCATTGTTACAATGGCAGACAGACATCCTTCCTGGCAGCCTTTCTGGGGCTGCTTGTGCCGTTTTTAAACTGGTTGTCTGGTCACCATTGGACACAGCGGCCAACAGGCCCCCGCCCCTGCTCAGCCCACCCCAGCCAATGCAGAGCTGCAATTCATGCGGGGCGGGCCTTAATTGGCCCAATTGCGTGAAATTGTGGTCAGGGCCTGATCATGGGTGGTGGTCAGTTTCACAATCGCTCCCAGGCCCACCCGACGAGGGAAAAGCTCTGCCCACGGTCGCCAGTGAAAGAAGGGAGCTCACTCACTGGCTGCTTGAATGAATAGCCAGGGCCACAGGTTAAAGCTGTCAGTGGTGGCTCCAGTGAGAGCAGCCTGGCCTCTGGATCAGATGGTTGTCGGTTCAAGTCCCACTTCCATCCAGGCAGACACTGCAGGGAAGTGCTGACCTGTCAGAGATGCCACTTCCAGATATAAGAGATCCCATGAGGCTATTTTGAAGATTAGCAGATGAGTTACTCTTGGTGAGCAGAGGAGTTACCCTTGGTCTCAGTCAACTTCACACAAAGTAGATTCTGGTCATTATCACATTGTTTGTGGGAGCTTACTGGGTGCAAACTGGCTGTGGCATTTCCCACATTCCCACTTCAAAAGTACTTCATTGGCTGTACATCTTTGGTGGTCATGAGAGGCACTATATAATTGCAAGTCTTTAAATTTTGGTATGGCTATGAGGTACCAGCCACCCTGCTGGGACAGGAGGAATTGTAATCCATACACACATGCTTATGGCTCACTTCTTCCCTCAATAATACAAAGTTAGACTCAATGACAGGAAATAAATAGAGACAGATTTGCCTGGCACTGCTCTGGGCTATATCCTATCAGCTGGTTTCATAGTCACATCTTCAGAATCATTCCTTGACTCTCACTCCAGGCATCATGTCCGGCGCAGAGAGACACCAGAAATTGGATTGAGAAACGGACCGTGATCGGAATTTGGAGGGAAGATGCTGGGCAGCTCCAGAGCCTCATTCTGCACATTCTCATTCTCTCTTAATAATCAGCAAGCTTTGATGGGGAGAGGAGTTTCACTAAAACATCGGCCAGTTTGGTCAGAGATTGAAACATTGACCTTGAGCCGAGTTTTAATTTGATTTTAATTGAAATGATTGTAATGTGGCCAGCCTGAAACCACAACAGCAGCTCATGCTTTTCCACTATGAGTGACACTGTTATGAGATTTTTCAATGAGTAATGAGATCTCAGTAAAGTGTAATGTTTCTTAGGTCTCCTAGGTAACGGATGTGTTGTCAGTGCTGTTTTGCATCAGTAAACTGTTGGCACTGGAGCAGAGCTCCAGTCTGCTGCCTCCTCCCTGAACAAAATTATACCAACAGACTGACATATCTATGTTCGAGTAGGCATCGAGTTAGCTTCCTGCTCCTATCTGCTGACACACTCTCTCTCTCTCTCTCTATGTATAATCTGTTCTCGGTTTTTGGCTTTTCTCATCAAAAATGAGGCTGAGAACAGGGTCCCACTAACTGTAAACCCGCCTCTGACCCATAGTCTAATAATTAAAGACAGATCTTTCAGGAGTTAAATTAGGAAATATTTTGTCACACATTTCATCCCATGCATTTGCTGCATAGAAACTTTCCTTACTTCTAACCGCATTTCAGATTTGCCACTGTAGCTTATTCTCAATAGCAAACTCTTGCCAAGTTAAACATAATGTCCCAGCAAGCACAAAACTCTGATACAGTTGATCATCGTGCAAATTTCCACAATTTGTTGTTTGCTTAATATAGTAATGGTAATTTAACATAATAATGTAGCTGAAAGTGTGTTTACAACTGGGGCTAGTCCAAGTGGCTGGGTACACAGAGAAACGGCAGTTCCTGTTAATTACAACATGTTTGACTCCAGGTATCATAAATTGAACAGGGGGGTTAACTGAAAAGGAGCAATTTATTGATTTTGTATAAGTTATGCTGTTGAATGAGATAATCCACTTCTTACAACATAATATTTATGTTAATCACACCAGTGAAACTTGTATTTAGTTGGACAATTAGCTTATGAAGTGCTGATTACAGATTAATATCAACTTGCATTTATATAGTGCCTTAGATATAGTAACATGACCCAGGATGCTTCATGGAAGCAATATCAAACAAAACTTGACACCAAGCCACTAAGGAGTTATTAGGGCTGATAACCACGAGCTTGGTCCAAGAGGTAGGGTTTTAAAGAGCATTTTAAAGGAGGAAAGAGACATCATGAAGTGAAAAGGTTTGGGGAGGAATTTAGAGCTTAGTGCATAAGCAACTGAAGACACAGCCACTAATGGTGAAATCATCAAAATTAGGGATGCTCAAGAGGCCAGAATTGGAGGGGCACAGATATTTCAGGACCAAATGTATGGTAGCTCAATTTGCTGATGACAACAAGGTAGTTAGGAAAGTAAGTTGTTAAGAGGAGGTAGCGAGTTAGCAAAGGGATATAGACAGGTTAAGTAAGTGGGCAAAAATTTGGTAGATGGAGTATAATGTGGGAAAGTGTGAATGAACTTTGTCCACATGGGCAGCAAGAATAGAAAAGCAGTTTATTTTAAATAGAGAGAGATTGCAGAACTCAGTAGTACAGAGGGACCTGGATGACCTGGTACATTAGTCACAAAATGTTGGCATGCAGGTATAGCAAGGAAGGCAAATGGAATGTTGGAATTTATTCTAAGGGGAATGGAATACAAAAGTAGGTAAGTTTTATTGTACAGAGCATTGGTAAAACCACATGCGGAGTACTGTACAGTTTTGGCCTCCTTATTTGAAAATGGATATAATTGAGTTGAAGCAGTTCAGAGAAGGTTCACTCAACTCATTCCTGGAATGAAGGGCTTATCTTATGAAGAAAGATTGAACAGATTGGAACTATACCCATTAGAGTTTAGATGAATGAGAGGTGATCTTACTGAAACAAATAAGATCTTTAGGGCATTTGATAGGGTAGATACCAGAGGGATGTTTCCACTTGTGGGAGAGACAAAACCAGGGGGCACAGTTTAAGAAAAAGAGGTCTACTGTTTAAGATGGCGATGAGGAGAATTTTTATCTCTCAAAGGGTTGTTAGTATACGGAATTTTCTTCACCAGAAAGCAGTGGAGGCTGGGTCATTGAATTTATTCAAGGCAGAGTTAGGCAGATGGACAAAGGAGTCAAGGCTTATGGGTGTGCAGATGGCAAAGTGGAGTTGAGACCACAAAGAGATCAGCAATGATCTTATTGAGTGGCAGGCTCGAAGGGCCACTCCTAGGGCAATTTATTGGAGTTCTTTGAAGGAGAAACATGCACTGTGGATAAAGGGAAGCCTGTAGACATGCTGTACTTGGATTTCCAGAAGGCATTTGATAAGGTGCCACATCAAAGGCTATTGCAGAAAATAAAAGCTTCTAGTGTAAGAGGTAGCATATTAGCATGGATAGAAGATTGGCTGGCTGGCAGAAAGCAGAGATTATGCATAAATGGGTCTTTGTCTGATTGGCAGGATGTGACTTGTGGAGTCCCACAGGGGCCTGTGCTGGTGTCTTAGCTTTTTACAGTTTATATCAATGACTTAGATAAGGGGAGTGGAGGCATGGTAGCTAAATTTGCAGATGACACAAAGATAGGTAGGAAAGTATGTTGTGAAGTGAAAATAGGGAGGTTGCAGGCAAATATAGATAGGTTGAGTGAGTGGGCAAAAATCTGGCAGATGGAGTACTATTTAGGAAAATGTGAAGTTGTTCACTTTGGCAGGAAGAATAAAAAAGCAAAGTACTACTTAAACAGAGAATGGCTGCAGAATTCTGAGCTGCAGAGGGATCTAGGTATTCTCGTGCATGAGTCACAAAAAGTTAGTGTGCAGATACAGCAAGTAATTAAGAAAGCTGTTGGAATGCCATCCTTCATAATGAGAGGAATTGAATATAAAAGTAAGGATGTTATGCTTCAGTTATACATGGCATTGGTGAGACCATGGGCGGAATCATCCCAGATTTTCATTAAGAGCAGTAAGAGGCGGGTAAAACAACGCTTTACCCACCAGCTGCAATGGTGGCTTTTCACAACATATAATCCTAAACCCGCCATATTAATTATACATTCCCGGGAAACATGCCGTTTCTATGGCTGGCGGGCTCTCATTCGCCCACCTCGCTGCTTCATCACGCCAAGTGCCAAATATAAAGTCCACCCTCATGCACTCCTTTCAGTGCTTCCAGCCCACGACTGCTGCAAAGAAGACATGGCCCTGAAAGACAAAAAGACTGTAGCCTCCAGGTTCAATGACGCGTCCCTCAAGCACCTTTTGGACCCAGTGGAGGCTCGCCATGATGTCCTCTATCCCAGCTCTGGCCACAGGATGGGCAGCAACCTCATTAATCTGACTTGGGATGCGGTGGCAGCGGTGGTCAGTGAAAACACCCTGCAAAAGAGGGCAGCCACCCAGTGCTGCTATAGGGTGGATGGTCTCATCCATTCCACAAAGGTAATTCATTCATCTCATCACTCTCACTCACACATGCATAAACCTATCACATCCACAGGGATCTCACACCTCAAGGAAAACACCACTAACTCACACACCCCCTCACATCTCCATCAGGCTCACACCCTCTGGAGCTTGCATCCCCATCCTGTTCATGGTTCCACTCACCATGCAAACTTTCCATGCAGAGCCATTTGTCCTGCTCACACTTTCTCCATCTGTTTTCATGCAGGAGAAGCCTGCTCACATCAACAGGAAGAGATCCCAGAGTGGGGGTGGAATGGCACACATTATGCCCCTCACTCACTTTGAGGAGCGTGCTATCGCATTGACTGTTGAGGACATGGACCATGCCTGCGGTGAAGGTGAGGTCGGCAGCAAATACCCTAGTAAGGATCCTGCACCACATCATCCCTCTCTCAACGCCACTGTGAGTGCTCTCTCTCCCCTTGGCTCTGCTGCCATGCATCACTTATCACTACTTTGGTTCACAGGGAGCTCTGCCAAGCAACCAACACCCTCAGCCAGCCAGCTCCATTCACGTCCTCACCTCCAGCCAAGAGGACACCTCCTCCACTGAAGAGCTGGAAATAAGCAGCCTGGAAGACCTGTCACAGTGCTTACCCACACCCTCCACCAGCACAGAGACACATACCTCGGTGGAACCTAGATCTAGAGCAGGCTTGGGTTCACGATCTGGTGGTCACTATATGGTCACATGTCCGCAGCAGGAGGAGACAGGTTTGGCTGAGCTCCCCGGCACTCGGAGGACTGCTGGGGAAGAGGTATCTGTGAGATCCGAGTCCGATGACAAGCCTCTATATTTGGCCTTCCAACTCATCCTGGAGAGTCAGCAGAAGGCGGGGGAACATCAGACAGAGCTGTCGAAGGCCCTCAGTAGAGTGGCAGATGAGTTAGAGGAGGGCGTCCACTTGCTCTCTGATGAAGTGGTGCCCACGTGTGTGTGTATGGAAGTCTCCATGGGAAGAATGGCAGACGCCATGGAGACTCTGGTGGAGATGTGTGCAGACCTGTGCTCCCTTGTGGGAGCCATGGGTAATTTCCTGCAGTGGCAATGCGAGAGGGAAATGGGGCACCTCGACGTCCGTCCAGTTGCTCCTTCCCCTCAAGCCATCAGGCCGGGGCCCCCGAGCACACGAAGGGAGGAGGAGCAGCAACTGGGCCCCCTAAGTCATCCACTCAGGAATCTCAGAGTCTGTCCTCTCCCTCTGAGTCCCCTTTGCCTGTGAGCCCCTCAACCTTGTCCTCTGTCACCGCACAGGGAGCAGCTGGCCACAAGTGACTCTGGAGGGAGAAGTGTGTGCGTGGCAGAGCCTTTCAGAGCCTCGAGCAAGCATTCTCCTATGCATGTGGATCCTTCACGTATCATACTCACCTCAACGTCCTCAGCATTTCCAATGCTGCCTGCTGGGGTTCACTTTCACTTGTCCATCTGAGCTGACCTGCATCTCCGCCCACCCAATGATCACACTCCCATGCAGCACCTTATCTCACCCACCACGACTGTCATTTCACTTTCAATTTGGACAGCACCCTACCACCTCACTCTGCCCTTGGTCATTCTCGCCATTCCTTCGTTCCACACCTACCCTCAGTTCGCTGCCCAGGAGGCAGTTATGGACCCATCAGACCCCTCCCTTGCATGTTCACCTGGACAGCTTCACATTGGGCCTCTTCCCCACTCCGGATCCCTTTCCCCCTGGAACCCCTCCCCCCGGACCCCTTCTCCCCTGGAACCCCTACCCCACCTTAGTCCTCCCCACCCCTTCGATCTAATGGCCTAGCTGAATGAATTATTTGCACAGTGAAATCCATAATTGTCAAATGTAGACAGACTGAGCAAGATCTACACATTGCAATGTTACATCTGAGAGCAATGCCTTTAAACGCAATTATTCTATCATCCGGAGAGCACATGTTTGGCAGACCAGGGCATACTGAGTTATCTGCTCTTCCTCATCCTACTCTCTCAGAAACTAGAAAGCAACTTTTAAAACTACAAGAGAAGATGACCAATGTGCATGATAAAAATGCAGGTACAAAATTACCAAGTTTACAGTCGGAACAACAAATTCGCATTCAACATCCCATAGAAGGTACCTGGCAACCAGCCGAAGTGTCAAGGATATATTCAGAATCAAGGTCCTATGAAGTCATTACACACAAAGGCACAACGGTGAGGCATAACAGAGGACAAATCAGATCTATTCCAGCTCCTCAATCACTGTACAGTCCTATTACATCTAGGACAAGATACAAAATGCCAGAAACAATATCCAAGAATGACAATCCCATAGGTCACTGTCAACAATTAAGGAAACCTCCTGACAAGGTTACCATCAAAAGATCTGGGCATACCAGCGGATTACCTTACATTTTACTGACTCAGATATATCAGTTCTGTATACTTATATAATGATAACTAAACATGAACATGTATTGTAAATAGTTATAATTCTTTGGAGGGGTGGAGAAGGAAATATCTTTAAAAAGAAAGGGGGGTGTTGTAATATGTCTTTGAGGGATAGCAGCATGCCATCACTAGAAGGGAGTTGCATGTTATCCAGCCTCAGTTTCACTTCAGCCTGAAGCATAGACAGCTCTGCTGCTTATGTCTTCAACATTTCAATGCACATAGATATGTCCTCATGTGCCTAGTCTTAATAAATGAACCCACAACGTGTTTACACCATCCCTTATTAGAGATTTGTGCCTTTATATCAGTATAAAAACACAACATTGATTTCTTTTGGAACTCCTCTCAAAAATTCCCTGGCTCCATATCGCTCTCTCCACTTCAAAATCCATATAGTATTTGATAATCTCCCTATCTGGCTTAGTGTGTGTTGTAATTTGCTCATTTGTAAAGAGAATTAAGGTTGCTGTCTACATACAAAGTTGTTTTATGTGGAATTGATTCCTTTGGTGTGATTATTATGATAACAGTACTTACAGTATTAAATTGATTATGCCTCAGTCAGTTGTCTTGCAGAATGAACTCACAAGCCCAGGATGACACCTCATGACACCTATTTCCCACAATGAATTCAGTATTTACTGAAAACCCCAATTATTTCCATGAGCTAGTGAATGTTTTTATTGTTAGCACTTAGCATGAAAGTAGAGCTCTTGCACTTATCCTGCTGGATCACCAGCTCCCAGGTTGTCGCATCCTTGGGCAGTCTGAAGGTCTCTGTCCTCTTCCACTCGTATGCTGCTATTTTTTGGGATTGCAGCTTTGTGAAGCACATAGCAAATAGTGATGATTTTTGCTCGTCCTTGGCGAAATGTGCAGCTGCACCCATCTGACAGATCCCAGCAGGAAAGTGTTGCTTCAGTATTTCATTGACATGCTCCATGTTTGCTCTAGTAATGGCATGATCCTCATTACATTGATGCTGGGTGAGGGTTCATGATGGGCATCAGGAGCCAGGTATGCATAAGTAGTTCCAGTCTCCTTAATACAAACCATTCATATTGCAGGGGACCCCCAATTATTAGGACATAGTGAAATGCTGCAGAATAAGCCAATCATACATGCTACCCAGAGTGTTAGTGAGCAGGATTAAATTTCTGTAGCTAATAATTACCCGAACATTTATGGAGTACACGCCCTTCTTGTTCAAAGGAATTCTCTTCAGATAATTATCCAGTTCCCTTTTGAAACCTGGAGTTGAATCCAAATCCAAACAATCCCTTCACTTATCTAAAAATTCAAATTTCCTTCACACCTTACATGCTAAACCAGCATTCATGTTTACTCATTAGCATTTCAAGCACATTCCTACACCTAGCTTCTTTTGATAATTCCAAGCTTGCAGCCTACCTGACTCCAAATGTAATTAAATCACAGAGGCAGGACCATCTACAGTCACACCTATAAACCTACTTTCCAATGAACCAGAAAAATATTATGAAAATTATTGTACGTTCGGTAACAATTGCAGTTCTTCATATTTCAGCTTAGACATTTAGGCTATTAGGTGATACAAGGCAATGCCAGTGAGAATGATGGGATTTCCAACCAATCAGCATGCTGCCTCTACTGGAACGAGGGGACGAATGGCACTCAAGAGCAGGGCCCCAACTGATTTTAGTCAGGCTGCTGAGTGAGGATATTGTGTCCTAAGAGCTGCTTTTGTTGAGAAAGAAGAAAGACAGGCTTGCACTTACACAGCACCTTTGGCAACTTCAAGACATCAAAGCGCTTAATAATTTTGAACTTTGGTCTCTGTTGTAATATTGGAAACACAGCAGCCAATTTGAATGTAACAAGGTCCCACAAATAACCTTGTGATAATGACGAGACCTAGTTGAGGTCAACTGACTCAACACAGATTGAAATCCGAATCTGTTTTCTTCTGCTGTGTGTGGTTAGGATCTGGAATGCACTGCCTGAGAGTGCTGGAGCCAGATTCAGTTGCGGTTTTTAAAAGGAAATTGGATAATTATCTGAAGAGAAAACTTTTGCAGGCATATGGGGAATGGGTGGGAGAGTGGGACTGGCTGAGTTGCTCTTTTAGAGAGCAGGCATGGACATGATGGGCTGAATGGTCTCCTTCTGTGCTGCAACCATTCTACGATTCTATGATATAATTAAACAAACCTGCACTATTAACTTATTTCCTACTAATAATTACTTGCCACTGTCTAAGTTAAAGCATGTTTGCAATCAAGATCAACTTTTCACATGAGTACAATACTATTTCCCTTTTTGCTACCCACTCTTCCTCCAAGAATTCACAAAAATCCTGATCATTATATCTTGAGCCCTTGCCATATGAGCCTAGGATCCTGTGGATCAGTCCACTTAAATTGTGGTCCACCCAAAAATCAGAATGGGAGGAGGGCCTCCAGCAAGAAGTCAATGAAATATTTTCCTAATTTCCTAATACTCCCTTATGTACAGCCAAAAAAGGCCCACAATGAGACAAAATTAGCCCTAGTATCTGCCGCTGTTTTAGCAGCTGTTAGTACTATCACTAAAACACAGGTGATAATAATAACCTTCCAGCCTCCTTTTAAAATTCAATGTTTTGTTATTTGAAAAAAGAAACACTAATTAGAATTAGAAAAGATACTCCCTCTGTCTTCGTCTGTCTTTTTTATTTTCAGTCTTGACCTCTGTCTCTCCATCTCTCTCTCTCTTTCTCTGTATATCACAGGTATTGATAATGGAATATTGACATTTTCTAGTTGCCAACCTCCTTTAAAATTGAATTAATTTTGTTTCATTTTTTGGAAAATGTGCTCAAATTTGGGTGAAGTATATTTGAAATCACTTTGATATGTTTTAAAATGTTGTTTCAACATTAGAAATTGCACTTGCTGAGAGAAAATAATAGGTTTTTTTCAGGAAATATTTTGAGTTTTCTTTGGCCATTAGAGAATGCAGTGACACCTAAAGGCAGAGCAGGTAATTACAGTTTAACTGGTGAGTGCTGCTGAGCAAAATTGTCATGGAAAATGTGAGGTTAGGACCTTATGATGGTGAAAGTTGGCACAAAGGTGTGATTAAAAATTGTGACAAGATATAAGATTTTTGGAGAGGAAGTGTGCACCCTACATCAGATTCTTAGCGTAATATGCATATATTTCCATGCATTGTTGAAAAATCTCTTCCAATGGAGCAAAATGCACATAATAGAGCAAGCATTTAGATGTCAAGACCTGGGAAAGAAACAACAACTGGCAACGATAAAACTTACAACCTTGTAAATAATTGTACACTGAAAGCAACAAGACAATAAAGTTGGAAAAACTCAGCAGGTCTGGCAGCATCGACGGAGAAGAAGAGAGTTGACGTTTCGAGTCCTCATGACCCTTCAACAGTTCTGTTGAAGGGTCATGAGGACTCGAAACGTCAACTCTTTTCTTCTCCGCTGATGCTGCCGGGCCTGCTGAGTTTTTCCAGGTAATTCTGTTTCTGTTTTGGATTTCCAGCATCCGCAGTTTTTTGTTTTTAAGACAATAAAGTTCCCCATTCACGTTGGCTTAGATTTTGCAGGGAGTTGCAAAGCAGCAGAGGTCACTGTTGAACTTGAAGAAAGGTGCCCACAAAGATCTCGCAATCACTGTGGCAAGGTTACTACTTTCCTCTTTAAACCTAGTGCCAAGTCAAGGTGACCTCCAGGTATCTAGCAGCAATGATAGCAACAATGATGGCAGCAAGCAGTTTAAACAGTCAATCACATTGAAGTATTCTCACCAGCAGCAAGTCAGGAACTTAAAAGCACTGAATTTCTTCACTTTTATTTTAAATCATCATGTAGTGAAAATATAATCATTATTATTATGGATCAAGATAGAAGCTAAAATAGTATAAACTTTAATGAATATCTTATAAAAGTGAATTTTTGTATCATAATGGAGAAATTTGACATTCCACAAATATAAAATTAGCTCTTCAAGGGAAACAGGGGTTTTTAGCAGTAATTATGATGTTAGTATGCTGTTAAATTCCCACGCTGTGATTCTATCAGGCTGACAGAGTTCCTTTCCACCTGTCAGAGAACTGGCAGTGAACCCCTGTCAGTTCTGTGGAGGAGGCCTGATGGAATCAAATGCCTTTCATGTGATGGTCACTATTGGGCCTTCTTCATGATTGAGGTCCTTGACGTTGGGAATCCAGCCTGCTAAGAGCTACAGGCTAATCAGAGGCTGGCAGCTCCTCATGTCACCAGCACCAGGAGGAGCGATAGCAGCTGGCAGCAATGCACCTACCAGAGGTCCAGGATCATTCTGGGTTCTGTGGGATGCGGGCAGGAGTTTGCATGAGGGGAGGTAGACATATTGGTGGCAAGGTCGGGAGGACTTTCAACAGCTACCCCTCCCTGCTTGATGCTGGGTCCCTAAATAAGGCATAAAGTGCCTGACTACAAGAGATCCCCCTGAAGGCCGCTGTCAAACCCAACAGGGTTTGCTAAGTTTTCTCCATTGAGCCACTATTTAATTGCAGTTGGCTCGGGGATAATGGGTGTCAATTGGCAGGCTGGGAATCCCCCATTAGCCCCTTCCACCCTCTGTCCCGCACTATTAAGCAGTCTGGCCACCACATTTCCCGTCACAATGGGAGGCATTAAATCCAGCCCCCAGTTACACCTCATTCATAAAGGTACAACTTTTCAAAGGATTTTTACAATGAGACTAGTAGCATAAGAGTGGAAGTTTTTGTCAATTCTTTTATTGCTTAGACATTGCCCTCCAGGGGACCTAAAGAGTGCACCCGCTGGAAAAGCATAGAATCACTGGCAGCTACTTCTGGATTTAATTCTACGTATGTGTGGACTCCCAAAGTTTTTGTCAGTTTCAGGGGAGTACTGATGGTGAACTCTGACATTACTACTGCAAAATCTAAGCCAATTAGTATCACTCATGATCAAATTGAACAGTAGCACTGCACAGTGAAAATTCTCTCATCAAAATGCAGAATTGTTCTACATAGTTAAACCTGTGCTCAAGAATTAATAGCTGCAAGAGTATGTAAATGTCAATATTATTCAAGCTTTAGGTAGAACAATCATTTAAATTTCCTTTTAGGACGTTTATACTGCGGCTGTCAGCATCATACAGTAACTTGTGTCACCGCATGTTTAGAACTGTCATTCTCCTGACTGGGAGAAAGCAATTTGCTCCTTGTGGTTGAGCGCCAAAATCAAGGGTGACACTCAAGTGTAGTACTGAGGGAGTGCTGCACTGTTGGAGGTGCCGTCCTTGGAATGAGACAGTAAACTGAGACTCCATTCGCCTGCTTGGATGGACATGGCACTATTTTGAAGAAGAGCAAGGTAGTTATCCCCAAAGTCTTGGACCAATATTTAATCTCTCAATCAGCATCACAAAAATAGATTATCTAGTCATTGTCACATTGATATTTGTGGGATCTTGCTGTGTGCATATTGACTGTTGCGTTTCCTACTTTACAACAGTGACTACACTTCAGAAGTACTTAATTAGCTGCAAAGTGCTTTGACACATCCACTGGTAGTGAAAAGTTTTATATAAATGCAAGGTCTTTCTTGTTAAGTGTTTTCGTAAGCATTTATACTCTCCAAACATTTAAATTAACTAAAGGTAGGTTTTAAAATTTTGCAGGAGTTTAAAGATATCCCGATGTACTTTTAAAACCCAGTTTGACATTGTACTGGAGATCACAGTGAAAGTGAAGTTGTGTCGTAAACACACTCTTTAATTATCAATGGATGCTTCAGAAAATCTTTAGGAGGGTTCCATGATCATTAGTGTCAGTAATCTTTTAAACTATCACTGCTTTTTGAGTTACCACAAATATGTGTTGCCTCAAATGAATGAAGATGCCATGGCACCTGATTTTTACAAATATAATCTAGCAATTTCTTTCTTATTTTATATTTTATTAAACACTCATCTATCCTTACAATTTCCCCCCAGAAATCAGTATATGCGTATAAATTGTACACGAGTGCTAAAATGTTAAATTTTGCAGGGTGAAAAATAGTCTCAGTATTATTGCACTGGATTGATTTACTCTATTTTGAAATTTTTTTTTTCCCAATACATAATATAACAGATGGGTCAGAAGGAAAAGGAAATGAAATTGATTTACAGGATCATATTGATGAGGTGTAAACCATCCATTTGGCATACTGGAGACTGGTAGGATATTTAACAGTAATTCACTTAGTGATGACAAGAGTATTTAAGTAGGTTATTTATCTCTCTGCTGACATGAGATCAATCATCTTCTGATACTACATATGTTCAGCACAGTACTGAAATATTCATCATCAAGATTTGGTACCATAAGCACGGCTGAGATGTGGGAAATGGTTGGAGGATTTATTTTTTTTAATTTATAAATATCAACAAAATTTTTTTGCTATTTTCCTGATGCCACTCCCCATTTAACTAAAGAAAAAATTATGGGGACATTCCTGGCCTTTCATGGCATGGTCATATAGAGGGGAAGGAACTTATGCTTTCTGCTATGAATCCATCTATCTTGGGTACAGTGTTTTTGTATTTGTTTTATTGGAATATAAAGTTTGCGTCATAAAAAGAGCACACTGATGTGCATTCAGGCCATTGCTGATGCTAAGTTGTTTGGACCTATTTTTCAGGTATTCCTGGCAGCTGCCTAAAAGAGGAGTTAGGCCCATTACCTATGTAAATGAGGGGCCTAACCTCTGTTTAAATCCCTCAGCTGAACTAGCTTGTCGATCAGTGGAGCAGGATCTGGGTCTGCTGAGTTGGGACTCCACCTCTGCAGGTGCCAATGAAAGTGTTTTGTTCAAATTCAGAAAACATTACTGTGGAGCCAGGACAAGCAGGAGTGCTATCATGTGCTGTCCTCCAGGATACATCTACAAGTGGGGCAAACAGCCCAGATCACTTCTCAGCCTTTTGGCTAAGATCAAGTGCAGTGTGAAGCGATGGCTATAACCAGTCGAGCCCCATACCATGGGGTATGTAACACTCTCTGGGTGACAGTGAAAGACAGAGAAGGAGGAGCACCCATGGATCGGGCCTTCTTCATCAAGCGGATCCTGTTGAAGGCGTGTGGTTTTGAAACGGAGGAGATCTACTCTCTGCAAGATTTCCCCAGCGCTGAATTTTTCGACGTGACTTTCAAGTGTTTGGCAGCTTGCGTCAAGTTCCTGAAGGTGTTCATGGAGAAGAGAGACCAGCCGGAAATGAAGATCCTAACGGTGGAGCCACTCTTTGCACTGCCATTGCAACGGGACCGTGTGGTGACGGTGCATCTCTACAACACCTAAGTCCCTGTCGCCGACGTGTTCACCTTCCTCGCCAGGTACGTTGATAAGGTTGAGAGCTGCACCGAGGTTAGAGACGCCTTCGGGATTTGGGACGTGCAAATGCCAGGTAAAAGTCACGTTCAAGACCAATGGTAAGGGAAGCATCTTCCACCCTCCTTCCAGCTTTGTTATTGGGTGAAGCTGTGGCTACCTCGTCTATGCTGGGCATCCCAAACTTTGTCACTCATGCGGCAAGTCTGATCATGTGGCAGCGAACTGCAGCGCCGCCCTCTGCAAGAACTGCAAACAGGAAGGGCACCAGACAAAGGACTGCAAACAGACTAAGTGCTGCAACCTGTGTGGCGAGGCAGGTCACCTCTACAGGATCTGCCCCAAACGCTGCCTCACTAATGCACAGCCAACGAGGGGGAAGCAGGGGAAATGTTTTGTGTCACTACTATCAAGGACTCTTGCAACACTCCAACCACCATGGCCCCCAGTGAGAACAACGGGACAAAGGAGGACACAGAGAGAGACAAGGCGGAGGAAAAGATTGAGGCAGCAGACAGCCAATCAACAGCATTGCTTCCTGAGCCTCCCACTCCTCAATAGAGCGAATCAATGGAGGAGGAGGAAGCAGGGGAAAATCAGCAGGGGGAGTGGCAGCTGGTGAAGAGAGCCAAAAGGAAGAAGGGGCTAAGAAGGGACCAAGCCACTTCCCAGACAAGTGGCAAGAGGCATCTCCCATCCAACATGGATGACAAGGGCAACTGCTCTTCGGACGAAGAAGTGCCAGGGCGGCACCTGCAGAAGAAGTGGCAAAGCTTTAGGGACGAGACACCCGAGCTCCAGAACATTAGAGACAATGAGGAGACCAGCACACCCCAACTTTGCCCACAACCCGAAGAGGCCAGCACAACATAGCCCCAGGGATCTGGGAGCAGTGAAGCGCTCAGCGCACCCCAGCTCCGGGAAGCCGGGACCAGCAACGTCCCAGAGGGGGAGAGGATTGGAGAGACATCTCCAAAAGAGAACAATTCAAATCTCGTCCCTTGCATGAACCCCCAGATGCCACCTGAGCAGAACATTGCCAATGGGGAGGTTCAGGACAGTTTCCTCAGCCCAACCAAAGTGAGGCAATTTGTGAACACTATGGGTATGCAGGAGCAGACCAAAGGTCTGGAACTCTCAAAGACAACAGGTTTGGTAAGAGACTAAATGCTTTAAAATGGGTGAAAAGATTGTATCCATAAATGTGCGTAGCATTAAATCTACTACACGATGTGTTGCGAACTTGGACTGCCTTGCCAAGGTCAAAGCAGACCTGTTGTTTCTGCAGGAGTGTGTGATTCCGCACCTCAGCTCCTATAGGCAATGGTCACGATGGTGGTCCCATGGGCCATCAATCTGGTCAGGCGGAAATGACTCTCGTTCCTCCGGCTTGGGTATTCTGCTGTGGGGAGGCAACTTCACCATCTCTGAGGTTAAGGAGGTGGTGGGCGAGCGCCTCCTCATAGCAGACGTAATGTACGGGAATGCCCAACTCCGGTTAATTAACGTGTATGCCCCGGCAGAAAAGGGCGAGCGGCTGGCGGTTTTTCAGCAGCTCCCACTGCTGCTGGCGACCTCCTGGCCGGTCATTCTGGGTGGTGACTTCAACTGCATCATCGATGCGGCTGGACGATCCAGCAGGGCTGACAGCAGATTGGACGCTACGTCCTGATCCCTGATGGAAACTGTTAAGGATGCCAAGCTGCACGATGCCTTCAGCAACCCTGCAGATGGAGCGCAGCGTAGATACACCTGGTCGCTGCCAGACGGATCCATCCATTCCAGGATAGACTTCCTGTTTGTGTCCCGTGCGTTTACAGTCAGATCCACTGATGTCAAGCCAGTGTTATTCTCTGACCACTGCCTCCTACTGGCTGACTGTCACTTAGAGGAAGACCAGAGGGTCGGCAGGGGGGCATGGAAGCTAAACGTGCAACTTCTGACCCCAGAGAACATTGAGGAGCTCAAGAGGGATTACAAAGGTTGGAGAACCGTGAAACCCCTCTTTGAGTCCCTGACACACTGGTGGGAAGCGATCAAGGGAAACATCAAGAGGTTTTTCATCCTCAAAAGCACCCAGAAAGCTAGAAAGGAACAGCGGGAAATTTCCGGACTCCAGAAAAACATGCAGAACCTGCTCCAGCTGCAGTCGATGGGGGTCGATGTCAAGGAGGAATTCCAAGAGGTGAAGAGCCAGCAAGCCTCGCTCTTTGTCTTGGAAGCTTCCAAGATCATCTTCTGTTCCAGAGTCTGCTCCGTGGAGCAGGATGAGATGTGCTCACGTTTCTTCTTCCAAAAGATACACACAGAGAGCTCTGTGATCAGCAGCCTGAAGGAAGAAGATGGCTCAGTCATCGCAGTCCGACATTTTGAGGATCAGCAAATCCTTTTATGCCAGATTGTATGACGTGAAGCCCACAGACAGCACTGCCTCCCAGTCCTTCCTGTCCTCTATCACAGAAGTCTTAGACGACAGTACACGGGAGAGCCTGGACAAACCGCTAATTCCTGACGAACTGACTAAGGCCCTTAGAGAAGAGTAAAACTCCCGGAAGTGACGGCTTGCCGGCAGAGTTCTATTCGGTTCTGTGGGTCTGGATCGGCCCAGACCTGCTAGAAGTGTACGGGAGTATGCTTCTGGCCGGCAGCATGTCAGAATCCATGAGGAAAGGCATCATCACCCTCATCTACAAGCACAAGGGGGAAAGGGAGGAAATTAGAAATTGGCAATCCATTTCACTGTTGAATGTGGACTATAAGATTCTGTCCAAGGTCATCGCCAATCGGGTCAAGTCCACTCTGGAATTGCTGATCTACCCTGACCAGACCTGCACTGTGCCAGGCAGGAAGATTTCTGATAGCCTCATGCTGCTCAGGGATATGATTAACTATGTGCAGGACAGGGGTGTGGACACCTGCCTCATCAGCCTGGATCAGGAGAAGGCCTTTGACAGAATATCGCACACCTACATGGTGGATGTGCTCTCCAAAATGGGGTTTGGGGAGGGAATTCGCAATTGGATCCAACTGCTCTACACTAACATCAGTAGCGCAGTCACAATCAATGGGTGGGAATCAGATAGCTTTCCTATTAAATCCGGAGTCTGGCAGGGATGCCCTCTCTCCCCTGTCCTTTTTGTGTGTTGCATAGAACCGTTTGCTGAGTCCATCAGGAAGGATCCGGGCATAAGAGGAGTGACGATCCCAGGCAGTGGAGGCACTCCAGTCAAAGCCTCCCTTACATGGATGATGTCACCGCCTTCTGCTCAGATCCGCTGTCGGTGCGCGGACTGATCCACATCTGCAACCAGTTCGAATTGGCCTCAGGAGCCAAGGTAAATCATGGGAAGAGCGAGGCAGTGTTCTTTGGGAACTGGGCTGACTGATCCTTTGTCCCCTTCACTGTCAGGGCTGACAGCCTGAAGGTGCTGGGGATATGGTTCGGAGGGACCAGGGCATGTGTTAGAAACTGGAAGGAGTGAGTGCCTATGGTAAAAAGAAAACTGGGCATGTGGGAGCAATGCTCCCTCTCCATTGCGGGTAAGAACCTGGTTATCATGTGTGAGGCACTCTTGCTGTTGTTGTACGTGGTGCAGGTCTGGCCCATTCCAGACTCCTGCGCGATGGTGATTACCCGAGCCATCTTTTGCTTTATCTGGAGGTCGAAAATGGATCGTGTCCGCAAGGACGCGATGTACAAGCCTCTAGATAAAGGGGGAAAAAACGTGCCCAACATCGCCCTCATACTGAGGCCACCTTTGTGTGCGGCTGCATCAAGCTGTGCATAGACCCTCGGTATGCAAACACCAAGTGTCACTACGTGCTGAGGTTCTACCTGTCCCCGGTGTTACGAAGGATGGGTCTGGCCATGCTGTCGCGGAACGCTCCAAGTAGTTGGACCATGCAGTACCACCTGTCCCTCGTGGAAAAATTTATGCAGAGAAACATCTTTGACCACAAGTCCATCAGGCAGTGGTCAGCACGTAACGTCTTAAGAGGCCCTGCGGGAAAAGGAGAGGGTGGATCCTGTGGGATGGTTCCCCGAGCAGACTGTCAAAGTTACTTGGCAGAATGACTCATCGCCAGAACTTTCCTACAAGCACCAAGACGTAGCTTGGCTGGTGTTGAGAAAGGCCCTCCCCGTCAGATCCTTCCTACATGCCAGGAGTCTCAACCCCTCTGCACATTGCCCTCGAGGTAGCTGTGGTGGGGATGAGACCATTGTTCAGCTCCTTGTGGACTGTGCCTTTGCAAAGAATGTCTGGAGAGAGATGCAGTGGTTTCTGTCGAGGTTCATCCCGAGCAGTTCTGTGACACAGGACTCTGTGCTGTACGGGCTGTTCCCAGAGACACACACCGAGACAAACATCAACTGCAGCTGGAGGATCATCAACTCGGTGAAAGATGCTCTTTGGTCTGCCCGAAACTTGTTGGTCTTCCAGTGCAAAGAGTTGTCACCTACCGAGTGTTGCAGACTGGCACATTCCAAGGTCCAGGACTACGTGCTGAGGGACACGCTAAAGCTTGGGGCAGCCGCTGCAAAGGTGCAATGGGGAAAGGTCACTGTCTAAGACCTTTCTGCCACAGTGCACCGAGGGGCTGGGAACTGTTGAGAGCCCCTCGGGCTGTACAGCTCAGAATGAATATATGCAGTGAATACTAAGTGTATTATAATTGTATTGAAACACCTCAGAGTGCAACATGATTTATGCTGATAACTCCAATACCTTTGTCTGATTGTCTGCATTGGCCATATTGAAATGATTGTAATATTCATTGATTATATTGACGCACATGGTGATCCATGTGTAAAAGTTGAATCTGATTGTACTTATGTGGTGGTGATTTTGAAATGGTTTGGAATGTTCTTCCAGATATTTTATGAATAAAGTATATTTTTCAAAAAAAAATATTTAGTAAATGGCAAGCTGACTGTGAAGGGGAAACAAGAAACCACAGCTGAATGATTGCGAGCCCTGAGAACAACTTTAGGGCCAACCTTGGGACACCTGGTTGGCAGGCTGCTGGACCTGAAAACAACACATTATCTGTCTTAAAGTATTCATACATATCATTCTCCATTTCACATTATAGAGGTTTCAACCAGTATGGTTAAAAACAAATAGGAATCCGCTATAGAAGTGGCATTATTCAGTTTGGGCATACAATTATTTGAGTAAATATCTGTTAGAAAATGGATATTTTCAAACCAAAAGCCTGAATGCTGAATAATCAATCTTAGATTCTTTCCATGATTCCTGCAAGGCCAGAGGTAAAATATGAACAAATAATACACATTTTTAATGTCTTACCTGAAGAGAATTAAATTCAGTCCCCACCTATTTTAAAATTAAACAGACTTTTGCATTAGAATGGGGTAGTGGATTTTTGTTGTGAAGTCCCAAAATCAGAAATTTAAAACTTTCAGTCGTCACCAAACAATTGTGCAAAATGTATTTAATTTTACAAACAGGTTCCTTCTGATGAATCATGTGTAAATTCACTGTAAATTACACAGTAATCCCAATTTAATCAAGTGGTGGTACAGTTCTTTTCAGAGTTCCCTCCTTTCAAGTTAACCCTTTCTCTAACGTTCTTTGTTCCCTCTCAAATACATACAACTAAAATAGATAAAACTGCCCCTCAACTATTCAATGAATTACAGTATAAACGAGCAATGCAAAACTTAAAGTTCAAAGCTTCACTTGCATTAGCATCGTCAACAGGCCAGATTAAAAGGATGTGTTTTTCTGAGGAAAAACAACACCTAATAGGGGCAACATATGTGACCCGTACCTCTCTTCTACCATAAGGTGCCAGGGTTGTACCCTGTATTGAATGAAATATTGGTGAATTGATGGAGGTGGTCTCTCTCGGCCTAGTTGACCTGTTTCACCCTTACCAGATAATCAAACCCTGACCTGCATGATACCTTACAAATCATGCTGTTTAATGTGGACAGCAATAATTCACTTTGCATGTTGTTATTTTGTGGTTCAAGGTGCTAATGAAATGACACCACTTATAATGCAGAACTTTCCTTCTGTACCAGGCCACAATTTAACTCAAGTTGTAACATGTTGAGTTTATGAAATTAAACAAGTATTATTGCAGATCCTAACGAATGTGATATCTGGAAACCCAATGAACTACAAGTTTTTTTGAAACAGATCCTACTTTGATATTTTGTGCCATGTGCAAGTAAAATTTAGTCATCTTTCCATCCTCCTCTTAGCCTTTGAAATAGATACAAAACAAAAATAAAGGGACACAGAAAGATATGGGGAGTTAAAGGTAAGAGGCCAGTAAACAATTGTGGATCACAGGAAAAGAAACAAAACAGAGAAAATAGAATAGTAAGGTATGCAGGTAAATAGGTAAAAAGCAAAAAATGGGTGAAAGGAAATGTAAGTCCTGGTACAAAAGCAAGGAAACCAAAGATGTGTAGGAAAATCAAATAATGAAAACAGAGCGGATTGCATGATAATTGATTACAAGTAAAAGATAAAAGCCCAGGAGAAGCCAGTGAACCACAAATGTGAAAAATGAGGACCAAAATGAATAATGGGCAGAAATCCTAAGGGCTAAGTTGTTCTTTGAACTAAATAAAACAAAATTAAAGTGTCATGATGAGTATACATATCTGTAATACGCACTCTTATGAAATGCAAACATCCTCAAGTTAAATTATGTCTGAAATAGCTCAGAGCTAAGAAAGTTGTCCCATTAAAATAACTTCCTGGTGACATCTGTAATGAATGTATTCATTTTTACAGCCCAGGGTAACTGAGGAAAACTTTTTATTCTGACTGGTATTTATTCCTGATTTTCTTTCAATTACACCCAGAGTCGAAGGGCAGAGGAAAAATTATACTATCAGCCACGGATGTGAAGCTTAAGCCATTTACATTTATTTTAGCACTTTTACTAGGTTATAGCCTTAAATTTTATTGCTTATATATTTAAGTGTTATTTTAAATTACATTCCAGTGCTATCATTTCAGTTTAGCATCGCTGGTTGACCTAATGTTGAAGTCAGACATGTTGACTTGAAACATTAATAAATATAGGATGCGTGGCATGCCCCTTGAAGAGAAGTACAATTTGTGGTATTGGACCTGCAGTACAATAACGTTTAAGATTATAAATTGAAGTGGAATTGTATGCACTTGTTGTGAGGATGTAGAACATCTGCAGTTGCAGATAGCAAACCAAACTCAAAAGTGATGGGAGTTAGATATTACACCCTAATATATGTGTGGCCACATTGTAATGCTGTTCAAATGACAGAAATATGCCATCTGATTTATTTAACACCATTTGTGTCATAGCATCTTAACGACCGTGGACTGCATTGCTATCCACATGCAAGTCTTTTTCCTTCTAACGATGGTGGGTCTCCCTAAAATTACATCAAGAAGAAAATTCATTGGACTTGTGGTTATACATATAGAAATGTGCATAAATATTATTTTTCTTATCATCTGATCAGATTGCTTTTTGGCAGCGCTATTATAGCTGTTACAATCAAATTAGATGGTGTGGAGTGGCTCCTTTCTTTTCCCTCCTCATTTGACTGCAAGGTTTTTTTAATGAAAGGATATACTTGCCAATTCCATGAGTGATTAACTGTTTACACGCTGTGACCATAAAATACGTAGTCAGACATGTTTTCTTGAGTTTTTAACAATAAAGGGGATAGTTTTTATTGCACTTATAACCTGGCCATGATCTCATTGGCAAGTACAGGTGCTTGCCTGGATGCTTTGCTAATGGGATAGGAGATTTCCCCCATTCATCTCTTTCAAGGCAATTGTTCCTGGTGCAGCTTTGGAGACAAGTTGTCTCTATATCAATAGTTTTGGTGCATAGAAGGTACAGTGATGCAAATAAGCAGCCATCTTTGACTGTTACCCCGAAGTCACTGAAATATGGCTTTAGCTTTCAAAAAAAAATCAATTAGGAGTTTCCAGCCAGTAAAGTCAAAGTAATTTTTTATACAAAGCTTGATTTTACAACATGGCATACCTCTAAAAATACCAGAAAAAGCCTCTAAATTAGCAATTTGGGTTCTCTTCCTGCCTCAGCACCCAATTCTCTTACATTGCTTTCTCTAGCAACTTCTCTCTCCTCTCTTATTTTCCCTTCCTTTCTCTCCTTCTCCTCTCCTCTCTCTTCCGCTCTCCTTTACCTCTTTCACTTTGCCCCTTCCTCTCTTCCTCCCCTTCCCTCCCCATTCCTTCTTCCTCCCCCTCCTTCTCCCTCCCTCTCCCCCATTTCTGCCTCCCTCCCCTGCTTCTCCATCCCTCCCCTTCTTCATCCCCCCACTTCACCCACCCTCCCCACTCCTCCCACTCTCCCTCCCCTTCTCCCTCTTCTATCCCCCTCCCCTTCTCAATCTCCCCCTTCCTCCTCTTCTCAATCTCCCCCTCCGATTCTCCCCCTCCTCCCTCCCTTTTTCCTACCACCTTCCTCCCTCCCTTTTTCCTCCCACCTCCTTTTTTATTCCCACCATCCCACCCTGAGTATAAAAGCTGGGAAGTTATGCTGCAGCTGTATAGAACCTTGGTTAGGCCACACTTGGAATATTGCGGGCAATTCTGGTCACCACATTACCAGAAGGATATGGAGGCATTGGAGAGGGTGCAGAGGAGGATTACCAGGATGCTGCCTGGTCTGGAGGTTATTAGCTATGAGGAGAGGTTGAAGAAACTCAGATTGTTCTCACTAGAGCAATGGAGATTGAGGGGCGAATTGGTAGAAGTTTACAAAATTATGAGTGGCTTGGACAGACTGGATAGTCAGAAGCTTTTTTCCAGGGTGGAAAAGTGAATTCCTAGGGACATAGATTTAAGGTGAGAGGAGAAAACTATAGAGTAGATGTGTGAGGCAAGTTTTTTACGCAGAAGATAGTGAGTGTCTGGAATTCGCTGACAGAGGAGATGGTGGAAGCAGGTACGATAGTGGTGTTTAAGAAGCAGCTTGACAAATACATGAATAGAATGGAAATAGAGGGATACGGACCCGGAAGTACAAAATGTTTTAGTTTGACAGGCAATATAATCAGCGCAGGCTTGGAGAGCTGAAGGGCCTGTTCATGTACGGTATTTTCCTTAGTACTTAGTTTTGTTCCCTTTCTCCTCCCACCCTCCTCCCCCCCATTTTTCCTCCCCCCTCCTCCCTCCCTTTTTCCTCCCACCCTCCTCCCTCCCTTTACCCCCCACCCTCCTTCCATTTTCCCTCCCCACCCTCCTCCCTCACTTTTCCTTCCCCACCCTCCTCACACCCTTTCCTTCCCCACCCTCATCCCTCCCTTTTCCCTCCTCACCCCCTCCCCATATTTCTCTCCCCACACTCCTCCCTCTTTTTATCTCCCCACCTTGCTCCCCCTTTTCTGTGCCCACCCGCCTCCCCCACCTCCCTCCCTTTCTCTCCCCACCCTCCTCCCCCCTTTTCTCTAACCACCCTCCTTCCCGTTTTTCTCCCCCCACGCTCCTCCGCCCTTTACTCTCTGCACCCTCCTCCCCCATTCTCTCCCCACACTCCTCCCCCCTTTTCTCTCCCCACACTCCTCCCCCCTTTTCTCTCCCCACACTCCTCCCCCCTTTTCTCTGCCCACCCTCCGCCCTCCCATTTCCCTCCCTACCATCTTCACCCTTTTTCTCTCCCCCTTTTCTCCCCCCACACGCTTCCCACATTTTCTCTCCCCCTACCCCTTTTTCTCTCCCCACCTTCCTCCCACCTTTTCTCTCCCAAGCCTCTTCCCACTTTTTCTCCGCCAACCCTCCTCCCTTCTTTTATCTCCCCAACGCCCCCTTTTCTCTCACCATACTCTTCCCCCATTTTCTCTCCCCCATTTTCTCTCCCCACCTGCCTCCCCCATTTTCTCTCCCAACCTCTCCCCACTTTTCTCACCCCACCCTCCTTCCCCCTTTTCTCTCCCCACCTTCCACCCACCTTTTCTCTCCCCACCCTCCTCCCCACTTTTCTCTCCCCATCCTCCTCCCCACTTTGCTCACCCCACCCTCCTCCCCCCTGTTCTCTCCCCACCCTCCTCCCCCTATTTCGATCCCCATCCTCCTCCCCTTTTTCCTAAACCACTTTTTCTCTCCCCACCCTCCTTACTCTTTTTCTCTTCCCCCTTTTCTCTCGCCCCTTATCTCTCCCCAACCACCTCACCCTTTTCTCTCCCCACTCTCCTCCCCATATTCTCTCCCCACACTCCTCCTCCTTATTCTCTCCCCACCCTCCTCCCCCTTATTCTCTCCCCACCCTCCTCCCCCTTATTCTTTCCCCACGCTCCTCCTCCCTATTCTCTCCCCACCCTCCTCCCCCCTATTCTCTCTCCACCCACACCCCCCTATTCTCTCCCCACCCCGCTCCCCCCTATTCTCTCCCCACCCCCTCCCCCTTTTCTCTCCCCACAACCCCTCCCCCATTTTCACTCCCCACCCTCCTCCCCCTTTTTCTCTCCCCACCCTCCACCCCCCTTTTCACTCCCCACCCTCCTCCCATTTCACTCCCCACCCTCCTCCCCCTTTTCTCTCCCCACCCTCCTCCCCCCTTTTCACTTCCCACCCTCCTGCCCCCTTTTCACTCCCCAACCTCCTCTCCCCTTTTCTTTCCCGACCCTCCTCCCAACTTTTCTCTCCCCCCATTTTTCTCTCCCCCTTTGCCTCTCCCCACCCTCCTCCACCTTTTACACTCCTTCCTTTTTCTCTCCCCCCTTTTCTCTCCCCACACACCTCCCAACTTTTCTCTTCACCCATTTCTTTCCCCAGCCTCCTCCCCATTTTTTCTCCCCAACCCTCCTCCCCCCTTTCCTCGCCCCCCCCTCCACCCCCGTTTTCTCTCCCCACCTTCCTTCCCCGTTTTCTTTGCCCACCATCCGCCCTCCCTTTTCCATCCCCACCCTCCTCCCCACTTTTTTCTCCCCACCCTCCTCACCCCTTTTCTCTCCCCACCGCCACCACAATTTGTCTCTCCCCAACCTCCTCCCGACTTTTCTCTCCCAATCCTCCTCCCCCCTTTTCTCTCCCAACCTCTCCCCACTTTTCTCTCCCCACCATCCTTCCCCCTTTTCTCTCCCACCTTCCATCCAACTTTTCTCTCCCCACCCTCCTCCCCCTTTTCTCTCCCCACTTTTTCTCTCCCCACCCTCCAAACTCATTTTCTCTTCCCCCTTTTCTCTCCCCTCTTTTCTCTCCCCACACTCCTCCACCATATTCTCTCCCCACCCTCCTCCCCCATATTCTCTACCCACCCTCCTCCCCCCTTTTCTCTCCCCACCCTCCTCCCCTCTATTCTCTCCCCACCCTCCTCCCCCCTATTCTCTCCCCACCCCCCTCCCCCCTCCCCCATTCTCTCCCCACCCCCCTCCCCCCTATTCTCTCCCCAACCCCCTCCCCCCTTTTCTCTCCCCACACCCACTCCCCCATTTTCACTCCCCACCCTCCTCCCCCCTTTTCTCTCCCCACCTTCCTCCCCCATTTTCATTCCCCACCCTCCTCCCCCCTTTTCTCTCCCCACACTCCTCCCAACTTTTCTCTCCACCCATTTCTTTCCCCACCCTCCTCCCCCCATTTTCTCCCCAATCCTCCTCCCCCTTTTCCTCACCCCACCCTCCACCCCCGTTTTCTCTCCCCACCCACCTTCCCCATTTTCTTTGCCCACCCTCTGCCCTCCCTTTTCCTTCCCCACCCTCCTCCCCACTTCTTTCTCCCCACCCTCCTCACCCCTTTTCTCTCCCCACCCCCTACCCCAATTTTTCTCTCCCCAAACTCCTCCCCACTTTTCTCTCTCCATCGTCCTCCCCCCTTTTCTCTCCCAACCTCCTCCACACTTTTCTCTCCCCACCCTCCTTCCCCCTTTTCTCTCCCCACCTTCCACCCCCCTTTTCGCTCCCCACCCTCATCCCCACTTTTCTCTCCACACCCTCCTTCCCCCTTTTCTCTCCCAATCCTCCTCCCCCCTTTTCTCTCCCCACCCTCCACCCCCATATTCCCTCCCCACCCTCCTCACCACTATTCTCTCCCCATCCTCCTTCCCCCTTTTCTCTCCCCACCCTCCTCCCCCTATTTCGCTCCCCATCCTCCTCCCCTTATTCCCTCCCCACTTTTTCTCTCCCCACCCTCCTAACTCATTTTCTCTTCCCCCTTTTCTCTCCCCCCTTTTCTTTCCCCACCCTCCTCCCCCCATTACTCTTCCCACCCTCCTCCCCCATATTCTCCCCCCACCCTCCTCCCCCTTATTCCCTCCCCACCCTCCTCCCCTCTATTTTCTCCACACCCTCCTCCCCCCTAATCTCTCCCCACCCTCCTCCCCCCTATTCTCTCCCAACCACCTCCCAACTTTTCTCTCCCCACACCCCCTCCACCGTTTTCACTCCCCACCCTGCACCCCCCTTTTCACTCCCCACCCTCCTACCACTATTCTCTCCCCAACCCCCCTCCCCCCTTTTCACTCCCCACCCTCCTCCCCCCTTTTCTCTCCCCACCCTCCTCCCCCTCTTCACTCCCCACCCTCCTCCCCCCTTTTCACTCCCCAACCTCCTCTCCCCTTTTCTCTCCTCACCCTCCTCCCAACTTTTCTCTCCCCCCATTTTTCTCTCCCCCTTTGCCTCTCCCCACCCTCCTCCACCTTTTTCACTCCCCCCTTTTTATCTCCCCACTTTTCTCTCCCCACACTCTTCCCAACTTTTCTCTCCACCCATTTCTTTCCCCACCCTCCTCCCCCCTTTTTCTCCCCAACCCTCCTCCCCTTTTCCTCGCCCCACCCTCCTTCCCCGTTTTCTCTGCCCACCCTCCACCCTCCCTTTTCCTTACCCACCCTCCTCCCCACTTTTTTCAACACATCCTCCTCACCCCTTTTCTCTCCCCACCCCCCACCCCAATTTTTCTCTCCCTAACATCCTCCCCACTTTTCTCTCCCCATCCTCCTCCCCACTTTTCTATATCAACCTGTCCCCACTTTTCTCTCCTCACCCTTCTTCCCCCTTTTCTCTCCCCATCTTCCACCCACCTTTTTTCTCCCCACCCTCCTTCCCCCTTTTCTCTCCCCATCCTCCTCCGCACTTTGCTCTCACCACCCTCCACCCCCCTTTTCTCTCCCCACCCTCCACCCCCATATTCCCTCCCCACACCACTCTCCACTGTTTTCTCCGCACCCTCCTTCACCCTTTTCTCTCCCCACCCTCCACCCCCATATTCCCTCCCCACACCACTCTCCACTGTTTTCTCCGCACCCTCCTTCACCCTTTTCTCTCCCCACCCTCCTCCCCGCTTTTCGCTCCCCACCCTCCTAACTCTTTTTCTCTTCTCCCTTTTCTCTCCCCCTTTTCTATCCACACGCTCCTCCCTGTTATTCTCTCCCCACCCTTCTCCCCCCTATTCTCTCCACAACCTTCTCCCCTTATGCTCGCCCCACCCTCCTCCCCCCTATTCTCTCCCCACACTTCTCCCCCCTATTCTCTCCCCAACCTCCTCCCCTTATGCTCGCCCCACTCTCCTCCCCACTTTTCTCTCGCCACCATCCTCCCCCCTATTCTCTCCCAACCAACCTCCCCCCTATTCTTTCCCCACCCACTCCCCAATATTCTCTCCCCACCTCCTCCCCATTTTCCCTCCTCACCCCCCTCCCCATTTTCACTCCCTACCCTCCTCCCCCCTTTTCTCTCCCCACCCTCCAACCCCCTTTTCACTCCCCACCCTCCTCCCCCCTTTTCACTCCCCACACTCCTCCCCCTTTTCTCTCCCCACTCTACTCCCGACTTTTCTCTCCCGCATTTTTCTCACCCCCTTTGACTCTCCCCGCCCTCCTCCCTACTTTTCTCACCACACCCTCCTTCCCCCTTTTCTCTCCCCACCCTCCTCCCCCTTTTCTCTCACCACCCTCCTCCCCCTATTTCACTCCCCATCCTCCTCCCCTTTTTCCGTCCCCACGTTTTCTCAGCCCACACTCCTAACACTTTTTCTCTTCCCCCTTTTCTCTCCCCCCTTTTCTCTCCCCACCCTCCTCCCCCCTTTTCTCTCCCCACCCTCCTCCCCCATATTCTCTCCCCACCCTCCTACCCCCTTTTCTCTCCCCACCCTCCTCCCCCATATTCTCTCCCCACCCCCCTCCCCCCTTTTCTCTCCCCACCCTCCACTTCCATATTTTCTCCCCACCCTCCTTCCCACTTTTCTCTCCCCACCTTCCACCCACCTTTTCTCTCCCCACCCTCCTCCACACTTTTCTCTCCACACCCTCCTTCCCCCATTTCTCTCTCCATCCTCCTCCCTCCCTTTGCTCTCCCCACACGCCACCCCCCTTTTCTCTCCCCAACCTCCACCCCCATATTCCCGCCCCACCCTCCTCACCACTGTTTTCTCAGCACCCTCCTGCCCCCTTTTCTCTCCCCACCCCCCTCCCCCCTTTTCTATCCCAACCCTCCACCCCCATATTCTCTCCCCACCCTCCTCCTCCATATTCTCTCCCCACACCCCTCCCCCTTATTCTCTCCCCACCCTCCTCCCCCCTATTCGCTCCCCACCCTCCTCCCCCCTATTCGCTCCCCACCCTCCTCCCCCTTATTCTCTCCCCAGCCTCCTCCCCCCTATTCTCTCCCCACCCTCCTGCCCCCATTTTCTCCCCACCATTCTCCCCCCAATTCTCTCCCCACCCCCCTCCCCCCTATTCTCTCACCACCCCCCTCCCCCTTTTCTCTCTGCACCCCCCTCCACATTTTTACTCCCCACCCTCCTCCCCCTTTTCTCTCCCTACCCGACTACCCCCTTTTCACTCCCCACCCTCCACCCCCTTTTTTCTCCCCACCCGCCTCCCCCCTTTTCACTCCCCACCCTCTTCCCCCCTTTTCACTCCACACCCTCTTCTCCCCTTTTCTATCCCCACACTCCTCCCAACTTTTCTCTCCACCCATTTCTTTCCCCACCCTCCTCCCCCATTTTTCACCCCAACCCTCCTCCTCCTTTTTCTCGCCCCACCCTCCACCCCCGTTTTCTCTCCCCACCCTCCTTCCCCGTTTTCTTTGCCCACCCTCCGCCATCCCTTTTCCTTCCCCACCCTCCTCCCCTCATTTTTCTCCCTACCTTCCTCTTCCCTTTTCTCTCCCACCCCCACCCCGATTTTTCTCTCCCCAACCTCCTCCCCACTTTTCTCTCCCCATCCTCCTCCCTCCTTTTCTCTCCCAACCTCTCCACACGTTTCTCTCCCCACCCTCCTTCCCCCTTTTCTCTCCCCACCTTCCACCCAACTTTTCTCCCCACACCCTCCTTCCCCCTTTTCTCTCCCAATCCTCCTCCCCCCTTTGCTCTCCACACCCTCCACCCCCCTTTTCTCTCCCCACCCTCCACCCCCATATTCCCTCCCCACCCTCCTCACCACTGTTTTCTCCCCACCCTCCTTCCCCTATTTCGCTCCCCATCCTCCTCCCCTTTGTCCCTCCCCACTTTTTCTCTCCCCACCCTCCTAACTCTTTTTCTCTTCCCCCTTTTCTCTCCACGCCCTCCTCCCCTCTATTCTCTCCACACCCTCGTCCCCCATATTCTCTCCCCACCCTCCTCCCTGTTATTCTCTCCCCACCCTCCTCCCCCTATTCTCTCCCCACCCTCCTCCCCCTATTCTCTCCCCACCCTCCACCCCCTTTTCTCTCCCCACCCTCCTCCCTCCTTTTCTCTCCCCACCCTCCTACCCCCTTTCTCGACAGACCCTCTTCCCCCTTTTTCTCCCCCAACCCTCATCCCCCTTTTTATCTCCCCACTCTCCTCGCCCCTTTCTCTCCTGACCCTCTACCCCCTTTTCTCTCACCACCCTCCTCCCCACTTTTATCTTCCTGCCCACCTCCCCCTTTTCTCTCCCCACCCTCCTCCCCCTTTTTCTCTCCCCACCCTCATCCCCTTTTTCTCCCCCCACCCTCCTCCCCCATTTTCTCTCCCAATCCACTACCCCCTTTTTCTCCCCCCACCCTCCTCCCCTTTATTCCCCCTCCACCGTGCTCCTCCCCCTTTTACCTCACCACACTACTTGCCCGTTTTCTCTCCCCACCCTCCTCCCCATTTTCTCTCCACACCCTTGTCCTCCCTTTTCTCTCCCCACCCTCCTCCCACCTTTTCTCCCCCCACCCTCCTCCCACCTTTTCTCTCCCCATCCACCACCCTCTTTTTCTCTCCCCACACTCCACCCCTTTTATCTCCCTCCTCCGTGCTCCTCCCTCCTTTTCTCTCTCCACCCTCCTTGCCCGTTTTCTATCCCCACCCTCGTGCCCCTGTTCTCTCCCCACCCTCCACCCCCTTTTCTCTCCCCACCCTCCACCCCCTTTTCTCTCCCCACCCTCCTCCCCACTTTTCTCACCCGACCCTCTGCCCCCTTTTTCTCTCCACACCCTACACCCCATTTTTCTCTCGCCACCCGCCAACCCCTTTTCCCTCCCTACCTGCCACCGCCCTTTTCTCTCCCCAACCTTCTTCCCTATTTTCTCTCCCCACCCTCCACCCCCTTTTGTCTCCCCACCCTCCTCCCCCCTTTTCTCTCCCCACCCTCCTCCCCACTTTTCTCTCCCCACCCTCCTCCCCCCTTTTCTCTCCCCACCCTCCTCCCCACTTTTATCTCCCCGCCCCCTCCCCCAATTTTCTCTCCCTCCCTCCTCCCCACTTTTATATTCCCGCCCACATACCCCCTTTTCTCTCCCCACCCGCCTCCCCCCTTTTCTCTCCCCACCCTCCTCCACATTTTTTCTCCCCACCCTCCTTCCCCGTTATCTATCCCCACCCTCCTCCTGCTTTTCTCTCCCCACCGTCCTACTCCCTTTTCTCTCTCCACCCTCCTCACCGTTTTTCTCTCCCCACCCTCCTCCCACTTTTTCTCTCCTCACCCAAGTCCCCCTTTTCTCCCCCACCCTCTTCCCCCCTTTTCTCTCCCATCCACCACCCTCTTTTTCTCTCCCCACACTCCTCTTTTATCTCCCTCCTCCGTGCTCTTCCCCCTTTTCTCTCTCCACCCTCCTCCCACTTTTCTCTCCCCACCCTCCTCCGCCTTTTCTCTCCCCTCCCTCCTCCCCCCTTCTTCTCCCCCCACCCTCCTCCCCTTTATTCTCCCTCCTCCGTGCTCCTCCCCCCTTTTCTTTCCCCACCCTACTTGCCCATTTTCTCTCCCCACCCTCCTCCCCCATTTCTCTCCCCACCCTCCTCCCCCCTTTTCTCTACCCACCCTCCTCGCCCTTTTCTCTCACCACCCTCCCACCCCTTTTTCTCTCCACACCCTCCGCCCCCTTTTTCTTTCCCCACCCGCCACCCCCCTTTTTCTCTCCCCACCTGCCACCCCCCATTTCTCTCCCCCCCTCCTCCCTCTTTTTCTCTCCCCAGCCTGCTCCCCCCTCTTCTCTCCCCAGCCTCCTCCCGCCTTTTCTTTACCAGCCCTCCTCCCCCTTTCCTCTCCACGCCCTCATCCCCACTTGTCTTTCCCTCCTTTCCCCGCCTTTTCTTTCTCTGCCCTGCTCCCCCTTTTCTCTCCACGCCCTCCTCCACCCTTTTCTTTCCCAACCCTCCTCCCCCCTTTTCTGTCCCCAACTTCCACCCCCTTTTATCTCCCAGTCCTGCTCCCCCTTTTTCTCTGCCCACCCCATACCCCTTTTTTCTCACACCCTCTTCCCCACTTTTATCTCCACACCCTCCTCTCCCCTTTTCTCTCCCCACACACCCAACGCCTTTTTCTCTCCCCCCTTTACCTCCCTGCCCTCCAAACTCCTTTTCTCTCCCCGCCCTCCTCCCCCTTTTTCTCTGCCCACCCCATACACCTTTTTTCTCACACCCTCTTGCCCCCTTTTCTCTCCACACCCTCCTCCCCCGTTTCTCTCCCCACCCTCCTCCCCCCTTTTCTTTCCCAGCCCTCCTCCACCCGTTCCTCTCCCCACCCTCCTCCCCCCTTTTCTCTCCTCACCCTCCTCCCCCTTTTTCTCCCCCACCCTCAACCCCCTTTTCTCTCCCCACACTCCAACCCCTTTTTTTCTCCACCCTTTCTCTCCCCAACCTAATAACCCCTTTCTCTGCCCACCCTCCTCCCCCTTTTTCGCCCCCCACCATCCTCCCCAATTTTCTCCCCACACTCTCCAACCCCTTTTTCTCCCCAAACCCTTCTCCCCACTTCTCTCTCCCCCTCTTTTTCTCTCCCCAAGCTCCTGCCCCCTTTGTTCTCCCTCCACCCTCCTCAACACTTTTTTCTCTCCCCAACCGCCTCCCCCTTATTCTCTCCACCTCTTTCTCTCCCCAATCTGCTCCCCCCTTTTCTCTCCCCACCCTCTTCCCCCCTGTTCTCTCGCCACCCACCGTCCCCATTTTCTCTCCACACCCTCCGCCCCTTTTTCTTTCCCCACCTGCCACCCCCCTTTTCTCTCCCCACCCGCCACCCGTAATTTCTCTCCCCACCCTCCTCCCCCTTTTTCTCTCCCCACCCTCCTCCCTCCTTTTCTCTCCCCGCGCTCCTCCCCCATTTTCTCTCCCCACGCTCCTCCCGTTTTCTTTAACGGCTCTCCTCCCCACTTTCCTCTCCCCACCCTCCTTCCCCTTTTTCTTTCGGCCTTTTCTCTCCCCACCCTCCTCCCTCCCTTTCTCTCCCCACCCTCCTACCCCCTTTCACGCCACACCCTCCTCCCCCTTTTTCTCCCCCCACCCTCATCCCCCTTTTTCTCTCCCCGCCCTCCCACCTCTTTTTTTCTCCACCATTTCTCTCCCCAACCTAATAACCCCTTTCTCTGCCCACCCTCCTCCCCCTTTTACACCCCCCACCATCCTCCCCAATTTTCTCTCCACACCCTCCAACCCCTTTTTCTCCCCAAACCCTCTTCCCCACTTCTCTCTCCCCCCTTTTTCTCTCCCCAAGCTCCTGCCCCCTTTCTTCTCCCTCCACCCTCCTCAACACTTTTTTCTCTCCCCAACCGCCTCCCCCTTATTCTCTCCACCTCTTTCTCTCCCCAATCTGCTCCCCCCTTTTCTCTCCCCACCCTCCTCCCCATTTTATCTCACACCCTCCTGCCCCCTTTTCTTTCCTCACCCTCCTCCCCCTTTTCTCTCCCCACCCTCCTCCCCTTTTCCCTCCCCATCCTCCTCCCCCCTTTATTCTCTCTCCACCATCCTTCCCCCCTTTTTTCTCTGCCCACCCTCCTCCCCGTTTTTCTCACCACCCATTTATCTCCCCAACCAGCTCCCCCCTTTTCTGTACCCACCTTCCTCCCCCCTTTTCTCTCCCCACTCGGCTCACTTTTCTCTCCCCTCCCTCCTGCCCCCTTTTCAATCCCCACCCTCCACCCCCTTTTCTTTCCCAACCCTCCTTCCCCTTCTCTCTCCCCACCCTCCTTCCCTGTTTTCTCTCCCCACCCTCCTCCCGCTTTTCGCTCCCCACCCTCCTACCCCTTTTCTCTCCCCGCCCTCCTCACTGCTGTTCTCTCCCCGACCCCCTCCCCCACTTTTCTCTCCCAGTCCTCCTCCCCCCTTTTATATTCCCTACCACCTCCCCACTTTTCTCTCCCCACCCTCCTCCCTGTTTTCTCTCCCAAGCCTCCTTCCCCGTTTTCTCTCCCCACCCTCCTCCCGCTTTTCTCTCCCCACCCTCCTCCCGCTTTTCTCTCCCCACCCTCCTCCCGCTTTTCTCTCCCCACCCTCCTCCCGCTTTTCTCTCCCCACCCTCCTTCCCCTTTTTTCCCCCCACCCTCCTCTCCCCTTTTATCTCCCCATCCACAACCCCCTTCTTCTCCCCCCACCCTCCTCCCCTTTATTCTCCCTCCTCCGTGCTCCTCCCCCCTTTTCTCTCCCCACCCTACTTGCCCATTTTCTCTCCCCACCCTCCTCCCCATTTTATCTCCCCACCCTCCTCCTCCCTTTTCTCTCCCCACCCGCCACCCCCCTTTTCTCTCCAAGCCTCCTCCCACCTTTTCTTTACCAGCCCTCCTCCACCTTTCCTCTCCACGCCCTCATCCCCACTTTTCTTTCCCCTCCCTTCCCCCCTTTTCTCTCCCCACCCTCCTCCCCTTTTTCTCTCCTCACCGTCCTCCCCACTTTTTTCTCCCCACCCTCCTTCCCCTTTTTCTTTCCCCCTTTTCTCTCCCCTTTTCTCTCCCCACCCTCCTACCCCTTTTTTCTTCACCCTTTCTCTCCCCAACCTAATAACCCCTTTCTCTGCCCACCCTCCTCCCCCTTTTACGCCCCCCACCATCTTCCCCAATTTTCTCTCCACACCCTCCAACCCGTTTTTCTCCCCGAACCATCCTCCCCGCTTCTCTCTCCCCTCTTTTCCTCTCCCCAAGATCCTGCCCCCTTTCTTCTCCCTCCACCCTCCTCAACACTTTTTTTTCTCCCCAACCGCCTCCCCCTTATTCTCTCCACCTCTTTATCTCCCCAATCTGCTCCCCCCTTTTCTCTCCCCACCCTCCTCCCCCATTTTCTCTCCCCACCCTCCTCCCACCTTTTCTCTCCCCACCCTCCTCCCTATTTTATCTCACACCCTCCTGCCCCCTTTTCTTTCCTCACCCTCCTCCCCCTTTTCTCTCCCCACCCTCCTCCCCCTTTTCTCTCCCCATCCTCCTCCCCCCTTTATTCTCTCTCCACCCTCCTTCCCCCCTTTTTTCTCTGCCCACCCTCCTCCCCGTTTTTCTCACCACCCATTTATCTCCCCACCCAGCTCCCCGCTTTTCTCTCCCCACCTTCCTCCCCCCTTTTCTCTCCCCACTCGGCTCACTTTTCTCTCCCCTCCCTCCTGCCCCCTTTTCAATCCCCACCCTCCACCCCCTTTTCTCTCCCAACCCTCCTTCCCCTTCTCTCTCCCCACCCTCCTACCCCTTTTCTCTCCCCGCCCTCCTCACCGCTGTTCTCTCCCCGACCCCCTCCCCCACTTTTCTCTCCCAGCCCTCCTCCCCCCTTTTATATTCCCTACCACCTCCCCACTTTTCTCTCTCCACCTCCTCCCCCTTTTTCTCCCCGTCCTCCCCCCTTTTTTCTCTCCCCACCCTCCTCCCCCTTTTTTCTCACCACCCCTTTCACTCCCCACCCGGCTCCCCCTGTTTCTCTCCCCACCTTCCTACCCCTTTTCTCTCCCCACTCGCCTCACTTTTCTCTCCCCTCCCTCCTGCCCCCTTTTCAATCCACACCCTCCACCCCCTTTTTTCTCACCTCCTTCCTCCCCCCTTGTCTCTCCCCAAACTCCTCCCCCTTTCTCTCCCCACCCTCCTCCCCCCTTTTCTCTGCACACACTGTCCCCTTTCCTCCGCCCACCCTCTTCACCCTTTTTCTCTCCCCACCCTCCTCCCCCCTTTTCTCTCCACACCTTCCTCCACATTTTCTCTCCCCAACATCCTCCCCCTTTTCTCTCCACTCTCTCCTCTCCCCTTTTCCTCTCCCTACCCCCTCCCCTTTTTCTCCCCACCCTCCAACCCCTTTTCTCACCCCACCATCCTCCATCCTTTTCTCTCCCCAGCCTCATTCCCTCCTTTTCTCTCCCCACCCTCATCCCTATTTTTTCTCTCCCCACCCTCCTCCCACATTTTCTCTCCCCAGCTTCTTCCCCCTTTTAATCTCCCCACCCTCCTCCCTCATTTCTTTCCCCTCCTGCCTCCCCCCTTTGCTCCCCCCACCCTCCTCCCCCCTTTTCTCTCCCCACCCTCCACCCCCTTTTCTCTCCCCACCCTCCACACCTTTCTCTCTCCCCACCCTGCTCCCCCTTTTCTCTCCCCGCCCTCATCCCCCATTTTCTTTAACCACCCTGCTCACTCTTTTCTCTCATTGCCCTCGACCCCCATTTATCTCCCCACCCTCCTCCCCCTTTTCTCTCCCCACCCTCCTCCATCATTTTCTCACCCCCCTCCTCCCACTTTTCCTCTCCTCACCCTGCTCCCCCTTATTCTCCCCCCCTTTCTCTGCCCCCCTCATCCCCCTATTTCTCTCCCCACGCTCCTCCCCCTTTTTCTCTCCCACCCTCCTCCCCCTCTTTTTCTCCCAACAATCCGCCCCTGTTTTCTCTCACCCCCTTTCTCTCCCCCTACTTTCCCCTTTTTCTTTCCTAACCACCGCCCCCTTTTCTCTCCACAACCTCCTCCCAATTTTTCTCTCCCCACCCTCCTCCCCGTTTTTCTGTCCACACACCCTCCCCTTTTCTCCCCCCCACCCTCCTCCCCCCTATTCTCTCCCCACCCTCCTCCCCCCTTTTCTGTCCACACCCCCCCTTTTCTCCCCCCACCCTCCCACCTTTTCTCTCCCCACGCTGCTCCCCCCTTTTCTCTCCCCACAGTCCTCCCCACTTTTTCTCTCCCCACCCTCCCCCCCCTTTTCTCCGTCCACCCTCATCCCCCTTTTCTCCCCACATGCTCCTCCCCCTTTTTCTCTCCCCACCCTCCTCCCCCCTTTTCTCCCCACACCCTCCTGCCCCCTTTTCTCTCCCCACCCTCCTCCCTCCTTTTCTCTCAACACCTTCCTCCCCCTTTTCTCTCCTCAACCTCATCCCCCTTTTCTCTCCCCTCTCTCCTCTCCCCTTTTCCTCTCCCTACCCCCTCCCCACTCTCTATCCCCACCTTCCTCCCACTTTTTCTCTCCCCTCCCTCCTCCACCCATTTCTTTCCCAGCCCTCCTCCCCCTTTTCTCTCCCAACCCTCCTGCCCCATTTTCTCTCTGCACCCTCCTCCCCCTTTTTTCTCCCCACCGTCCTCCCCGCTTTTCTCTCCCCAACCTCCTTCCACTTTTTCGCTCCCCCTTTTCTCTCCCCTTTTCTTTCCCCACCCTCCTCCCTCCTTTTTTCTCCCCACCCTCCTACCCCCTTGCTCGCCACACCCTCCTCCGCCTTTTGCTCCCCCCACCCTCATCCCCCGTTTGTCTCCCCACCATCCAACCGCTTTTTCTCACCCCACCCTCAACCCCCCTTTTCTCTCCCCACCCTCCACCCCATTTTTTTCTCCACCCTTTCTCTCCCCAACCTACTAACCCCTTTCTCTCCCCACCCTCCTCACCCTTTTTCGCCCCCCACCATCCTCCCCACTTTTCTCTCCACACCCTCCAACCCCTTTTTCTCCCCAAACCCTCCTCCCCACTTCTCTCCCGCTCTTTTTCTCTCCCCAAGCTCCTGCCCCCTTTGTTCTCCCTCCACACTCCTCCCCACTTTTTTCTCTCCGCACCCTGCTTCCCCCTTTTCTCTCCCCGCCCTCCTCCCCCTTTTCTCTCCCCACCCTCCTCCCCCTTTTATCTCACACCCTCCTCCCCCCTTTGCTTTCCTCCCCATCCTTCCCCATTTTCTCTCCCCACCCTCCTCCACCATTTTCTCTCCCCCTCCTCCCCCTTTTTCTCTCCTCACACTCCTCGCCCTTTTTCTCCCCCCCTTTCTCTGCCCGCCTCATCCCCCTTTTTCTCTCCCCACGCTCCTCCCCCTTTTTATCTCCCCCCTCCTCCCCCTATTTCTCTCACAACAATCCGCCCCTGTTTTCTCTCCCCCCCTTTCTGTCACCCCTCTTCCCCTTTTTCTTTCCTAACCACCGCCCCCTTTTCTCTCCACACCCTCCTCCCACTTTTTCTCTCCCCACCCTCCTCCCCGTTTTTCTCTCCCCAACCGCCACCCCCTTTTCTCTCCCCACCCTCCTCCCCCCTTTTTGCTCCCCACCCTCCACCCGCTTTTTCTCTCCCCACGCTCCTCCCCCATTCTTCTCCGTCCACCCTCGTCCCCCTTTTCTCCCCACATGCTCCTCCCCCTTTTTCTCTCCCCATGCTCCTCCCCCTTTTTATCTCCCCCCTCCTCCCCCTATTTCTCTCACAACAATCCGCCCCCGTTTTCTCTCCCCCCTTTCTCTCACCCCACTTCCCCCTTTTTCTTTCCTAACCCCCGCCCCCTTTTCTCTCCATACCCTCCACCCACTTTTTCTCTCCACACCCTCCTCCTCCCTTTTTCTCTCTCCACGCTCCTCCCCCTTTTTTCTCCATCCACCCTCGTCCCCCTTTTCTCCCCACATGCTCCCCTTTTTCTCTCCCCTCCCTCCTCCCCCCTTTTCTCCCCACACCCTCCTCCCCCCTTTTCTCTCCCCAACCTCCTCCCCCCTTTTCTCTCCCCACACTCCTCCCCCCTTTTCTTTACCAGCCCTCCTCCCCCCTTTCCTCTCCCCACCCTCCTCCCCCTTTTCTTACCCAGCCCTCCTCCCCCCTTTTCTCTCCCCATCCTTCAGCCCCATTTTCTCTCTGCACCATCCTCCCTGTTTCTCTCCCCACTGTCCTCGCCCCTTTTCACTCCCCACCCTCCTTCCCCTTTTCACTCCCCCTTTTCTCTCCCCTTTTCTCTCCCCACCCTCCTCCCTCCTTTTCTCTCCCCACCCTCCTTCCCCCTTTCTCGCCACACTTTCCTTCCCCTTTTTCTCCCCCCACCCTCAACCCCCGTTTTATCTCCCCACCCTCCACCCCCTTTTTTTCTCCACCCTTTCTCTCCCCAACCTACTAACCCCTTTGTCTCCCCACCCTCCTCCTCCTGTTTCGCCGCCCACCATCCTCCCCACTTTTCTATCCACACCCTGCAACCCCTTTTCTCCCCAAACCCTCCTCCCCACTTCTCACTCCCCTCTTTTTCTCTCCCCAAGCTCCTGCCCCCGTTGTTCTCCCTCCACCCTCCTCCCCACTTTTTTCTCTCCCCAACCGTCTCCCCCTTATTCTCTCAACCACTTTCTCTCCCCACCCTGCTCCCCCCTTTTCTCTCCCCGCCCTCCTCCCCCATTTTCTCTCCCTGCCCTCCTCCACCCTTTTCTCTCCCCACCTTCCTCCCCATTTAATCGCACACCCTCCTACCCATTTTATTTCCTCACCCTCCACCCCCTTTTCTCTCCCCACCCTCTTCCCCCTTTTCTCTCCCCATCCTCCTCCCCCCTTTATTCTCTCTCCACCCTCCTCCCCCCTTTTTTCTCTCCCCACCCCCCCTCCCCCTTTTTCTCACCACCCCTTTCTCTCCCCACCCGGCTCCCCCTGTTTCTCTCCCCACCTTCCTACCCCTTTTCTCTCCCCACTCGCCTCACTTTTCTCTCCCCTCCCTCCTGCCCCCTTTTCAATCCCCACCCTCCACCCCCTTTTCTCTCCCCTCCCTCCTCCCCCCTTGTCTCTCCCAAACTCCTCCCCCTTTCTCTCCCCAGCCTCCTCCCCCCTTTTCTCTCCACATCTTCCTCCACCTTTTCTCTCCCCAACATCCTTCCCCTTTTCTCTCCACTCTCTCCTCTCCCCTTTTCCTCTCCCTACCCCCTCCCCATTTTCTCCCCACCCTCCACCTCCTTTTCTCACCCCACCATCCTCCATCCTTTTCTCTCCCCAGCCTCATTCCCTCCTTTTCTCTCCCCACCCTCATCCCCACTTTTCTCTACCAATCCTCCTCCCCCCTTTTTCTCTCCCCACCCTCCTCCCACTTTTTCTCTCCGCACCCTCCTCCCACTTTTTCTCTCCCCAGCTTCTTCCCCCTTTTAATCTCTCCACCCTCCTCCCCAATTTCTTTCCCCGCCTGCCTCCCCACTTTTCTCTCTCCGCCCTACCCTCCCTTTGCTCTCCCCACCCTCCTCCCCCCTTTCTCTCTCCCCACCCTGCTCCCCCTTTTCTCTCCCCGCCCTCCTCCCCATTTTCTTTAACCACCCTGCTCACCCTTTTCTCTCATTGCCCTCGACCCCCATTTATCTCCCCACCCTCCTCCCCTTTTCTCTCCCCACCCTCCTCCACCATTTTCTCACCCCCCTCCTCCCACCTTTTCTCTCCTCAACCTCCTCCCCCTTTTCTCTCCCCTCTCTCCTCTCCCCTTTTCCTCTCCCTATCCCCTCCCCACTCTCTCTCCCCACCTACCTCCCGCTTTTTCTCTCCCCTCCCTCCTCCACCCATTTCTTTCCCCGCCTGCCTCCTCACTTTTCTCTCCCCGCCTTACTCGCCCTTTGCTCTCCCCACCCTCCTCCCCCTTTTCTCTCCCCACCCGCCACCCCCTTTTCTCTCCCCACCCTCCACCCCCGTTTTCTCTCCCCACCCTCCTCCCCAATTTTCAATCCCAACCCTCTGCCCCCTTTTTCTCTCCACACCTTCCTCCCCCTTTTTCTCTCCACACCTTCCGCCCCCTTTTTCTCTCCACACCCACCTCCCCCATTTTCTCTCCCCACCCACCTGCCTGCTTTTCTCTCCCCTCCCTCCTCCCCTATTCTCCCCCTGTCCTCCCACATTTCTTTCCACGCCCTCCTCCCCAATTTCTCTCCCTTCCTCCTCCCCCCATTTCACACCCCACCTTCTCCCCCTTTTCTCTCACACCTTCCTCCCCCCTTTTCTCTCCCCACCCTCTTCCCCACTTTCCTCTCCCCACCCTCCTCCCCCCTTTTCTCCCCCCACCCTCCTCCCACCTTTTCTCTCCCCACGCTGCTCCCCCCTTTTCTCTCCCCACCGTCCTCCCCACTTTTTCTCTCCCCACCCTCCCCCCCCTTTTCTCCGTCCACCCTCATCCCCCTTTTCTCCCCACATGCTCCTCCCCCTTTTTCTCTCCCCACCCTCCTCCCCCCTTTTCTCCCCACACCCTCCTGCTCCCTTTTCTCTCCCCACCCTCCTCCCCCCTTTTCTCTCAACACCTTCCTCCCCCTTTTCTCTCCTCAACCTCATCCCCCTTTTCTCTCCCCTCTCTCCTCTCCCCTTTTCCTCTCCCTACCCCCTCCCCACTCTCTATCCCCACCTTCCTCCCACTTTTTCTCTCCCCTCCCTCCTCCACCCATTTCTTTCCCAGCCCTCCTCCCCCTTTTCTCTCCCAACCCTCCTGCCCCATTTTCTCTCTGCACCCTCCTCCCCCTTTTTTCTCCCCACCGTCCTCCCCGCTTTTCTCTCCCCAACCTCCTTCCACTTTTTCGCTCCCCCTTTTCTCTCCCCTTTTCTTTCCCCACCCTCCTCCCTCCTTTTTTCTCCCCACCCTCCTACCCCCTTTCTCGCCACACCCTCCTCCGCCTTTTGCTCCCCCCACCCTCATCCCCCGTTTGTCTCCCCACCATCCAACCGCTTTTTCTCACCCCACCCTCAACCCCCCTTTTCTCTCCCCACCCTCCACCCCATTTTTTCTCCACCCTTTCTCTCCCCAACCTACTAACCCCTTTCTCTCCCCACCCTCCTCACCCTTTATCGCCCCCCACCATCCTCCCCACTTTTCTCTCCACACCCTCCAACCCCTTTTTCTCCCCAAACCCTCCTCCCCACTTCTCTCCCGCTCTTTTTCTCTCCCCAAGCTCCTGCCCCCTTTGTTCTCCCTCCACACTCCTCCCCACTTTTTTCTCTCCGCACCCTGCTTCCCCCTTTTCTCTCCCCGCCCTCCTCCCCCTTTTCTCTCCCCACCCTCCTCCCCCTTTTATCTCACACCCTCCTCCCCCCTTTGCTTTCCTCCCCATCCTTCCCCATTTTCTCTCCCCACCCTCCTCCACCATTTTCTCTCCCCCTCCTCCCCCTTTTTCTCTCCTCACACTCCTCGCCCTTTTTCTCCCCCCCTTTCTCTGCCCGCCTCATCCCCCTTTTTCTCTCCCCATGCTCCTCCCCCTTTTTATCTCCCCCCTCCTCCCCCTATTTCTCTCACGAACAATCCGCCCCTGTTTTCTCTCCCCCCCTTTCTGTCACCCCTCTTCCCCCTTTTTCTTTCCTAACCACCGCCCCCTTTTCTCTCCACACCCTCCTCCCACTTTTTCTCTCCCCACCCTCCTCCCCGTTTTTCTCTCCCCAACCGCCACCCCCTTTTCTCTCCCCACCCTCCTCCCCCCTTTTTGCTCCCCACCCTCCACCCGCTTTTTCTCTCCCCACGCTCCTCCCCCATTCTTCTCCGTCCACCCTCGTCCCCCTTTTCTCCCCACATGCTCCTCCCCCTTTTTCTCTCCCCATGCTCCTCCCCCTTTTTATCTCCCCCCTCCTCCCCCTATTTCTCTCACAACAATCCGCCCCCGTTTTCTCTCCCCCCTTTCTCTCACCCCACTTCCCCCTTTTTCTTTCCTAACCCCCGCCCCCTTTTCTCTCCATACCCCCCACCCATTTTTTCTCTCCACACCCTCCTCCTCCCTTTTTCTCTCTCCACGCTCCTCCCCCTTTTTTCTCCATCCACCCTCGTCCCCCTTTTCTCCCCACATGCTCCCCTTTTTCTCTCCCCACCCTCCTCCCCCCTTTTCTCCCCACACCCTCCTCCCCCCTTTTCTCTCCCCAACCTCCTCCCCCCTTTTCTCTCCCCACACTCCTCCCCCCTTTTCTTTACCAGCCCTCCTCCCCCCTTTCCTCTCCCCACCCTCCTCCCCCTTTTCTTACCCAGCCCTCCTCCCCCCTTTTCTCTCCCCATCCTTCAGCCCCATTTTCTCTCTGCACCATCCTCCCCGTTTCTCTCCCCACTGTCCTCCCCCCTTTTCACTCCCCACCCTCCTTCCCCTTTTTTGCTCCCCCTTTTCTCTCCCCTTTTCTCTCCCCACCCTCCTCCCTCCTTTTCTCTCCCCACCCTCCTTCCCCCTTTCTCGCCACACTTTCCTTCCCCTTTTTCTCCCCCCACCCTCAACCCCCGTTTTATCTCCCCACCCTCCACCCCCTTTTTTTCTCCACCCTTTCTCTCCCCAACCTACTAACCCCTTTGTCTCCCCACCCTCCTCCTCCTGTTTCGCCCCCCACCATCCTCCCCACTTTTCTATCCACACCCTGCAACCCCTTTTCTCCCCAAACCCTCCTCCCCACTTCTCACTCCCCTCTTTTTCTCTCCCAAGCTCCTGCCCCCGTTGTTCTCCCTCCACCCTCCTCCCCACTTTTTTCTCTCCCCAACCGTCTCCCCCTTATTCTCTCAACCACTTTCTCTCCCCACCCTGCTCCCCCCTTTTCTCTCCCCGCCCTCCTCCCCCATTTTCTCTCCCTGCCCTCCTCCACCCTTTTCTCTCCCCACCTTCCTCCCCATTTAATCGCACACCCTCCTACCCATTTTATTTCCTCACCCTCCACCCCCTTTTCTCTCCCCACCCTCTTCCCCCTTTTCTCTCCCCATCCTCCTCCCCCCTTTATTCTCTCTCCACCCTCCTCCCCCCTTTTTTCTCTCCCCACCCCCCTCCCCCTTTTTCTCACCACCCCTTTCTCTCCCCACCCGGCTCCCCCTGTTTCTCTCCCCACCTTCCTACCCCTTTTCTCTCCCCACTCGCCTCACTTTTCTCTCCCCTCCCTCCTGCCCCCTTTTCAATCCCCACCCTCCACCCCCTTTTCTCTCCCCTCCCTCCTCCCCCCTTGTCTCTCCCCAAACTCCTCCCCCTTTCTCTCCCCAGCCTCCTCCCCCCTTTTCTCTCCACATCTTCCTCCACCTTTTCTCTCCCCAACATCCTTCCCCTTTTCTCTCCACTCTCTCCTCTCCCCTTTTCCTCTCCCTACCCCCTCCCCATTTTCTCCCCACCCTCCACCTCCTTTTCTCACCCCACCATCCTCCATCCTTTTCTCTCCCCAGCCTCATTCCCTCCTTTTCTCTCCCCACCCTCATCCCCACTTTTCTCTACCAATCCTCCTCCCCCCTTTTTCTCTCCCCACCCTCCTCCCACTTTTTCTCTCCGCACCCTCCTCCCACTTTTTCTCTCCCCAGCTTCTTCCCCCTTTTAATCTCCCCACCCTCCTCCCCAATTTCTTTCCCCGCCTGCCTCCCCACCTTTCTCTCTCCGCCCTACCCTCCCTTTGCTCTCCCCACCCTCCTCCCCCCTTTCTCTCTCCCCACCCTGCTCCCCCTTTTCTCTCCCCGCCCTCCTCCCCATTTTCTTTAACCACCCTGCTCACCCTTTTCTCTCATTGCCCTCGACCCCCATTTATCTCCCCACCCTCCTCCCCTTTTCTCTCCCCACCCTCCTCCACCATTTTCTCACCCCCCTCCTCCCACCTTTTCTCTCCTCACCCTCCTCCCCCTTATTCTCCCCCCCTTTCTCTGCCCCCCTCATCCCCCTATTTCTCTCCACACGCTCCTCCCCCTTTTTCTCTCCCACCCTCCTCCCCCTCTTTCACTCCCAACAATCCGCCCCCGTTTTCTCTCCCCCCTTTCTCTCCACCCACTTTCCCCTTTTTCTTTCCTAACCACTGCCCCCTTTTCTCTCCACACCCTCCTCCCAATTTTTCTCTCCCCACCCTCCTCCCCGTTTTTCTGTTCACACACCCTCCCCTTTTCTCCCCCCACCCTCCTCCCCCTATTCTCTCCCCACCCTCCTCCCCCCTTTTCTGTCCACACCCCCTCCCTTTTTCTCCACCCACCCTCCTCCCACCTTTTCTCTCCCCACCCTGCTCCCGCCTTTTCTCTCCCCGCCCTCCTCCCCCTTTTTTCTCCGTCCACCCTCGTCTCCCTTTTTTCTCCGTCCACCCTCGTCCCCCTTTTCTCCCCACATGCTCCTCCCCCTTTTTCTCTCCCCACCCTCCTCCCCCCTTTTCTCTCCACACCCTCCTGCCCCCTTTTCTCTCCCCAACCTCCTCCCCCCTTTTCTCCCACCACCCTCCTCCCCCCTTTTCTCTCCCCAACCTCCTCCCCCCTTTTCTCCCACCACCCTCCTCCCCCCTTTTCTCTCAACACCTTCCTCCCCCTTTTCTCTCCTCAACCTCCTCCCCCTTTTCTCTCCCCCTTTTCTCTCCCCTCTCTCCTCTCCCCTTTTCCTCTCCCTATCCCCTCCCCACTCTCTCTCCCCTCCCTCCTCCACCCATTTCTTTCCCCGCCTGCCTCCTCACTTTTCTCTCCCCGCCTTACTCGCCCTTTGCTCTCCCCACCCTCCTCCCCCTTTTCTCTCCCCACCCTCCACCCCCTTTTCTCTCCCCACCCTCTTCCCCCCTTTTTCTCTCCCCATCCTCCTCGCCCTTTTCTCTCCCCATCCTCCTCCCCCTTTTTCTCTCGCTGCCCTGCTCCCCCTTTTTTCTCCCCGCCCTCCTCCCCACTTTTCTTTAACGGCCCTGCTCACCCTTTTCTCTCCCTGCCCTCGACCCCTATTTATTTCCCCACCCTCCTCCCAGCTTTTCTCTGCCCCCCACATCCCCCTTTTTCTCTCCCCACACTCCTCCCCCTTTTTCTCTCCCCCCCTATTTCTCTCCCAACAATCCGCCCCCGTTTTCTCTCCCCCCTTTCTCTCCCCCCACTTCCCCGTTTTTCTTTCCAACCACCGCCCCTTTTTCTCTCCACACCCGCCTCCCACTTTTTCTCTCCCCACCCTCCACCCCCCTTTTCTCTCCCCACCCTCGTCCCCAATTTTCAATCCCGACCCTCTGCCCCCTTTTTCTCTCCACACCTTCCTCCCCCTTTTTCTCTCCACACCTTCCGCCCCCTTTTTCTCTCCATACCCACCTCCCCCATTTTCTCTCCCCACCCACCTGCCTGCTTTTCTGTCCCCTCCCTCCTCCCCTATTCTCCCCCTGTCCTCCCACATTTCTTTCCACGCCCTCCTCCCCAATTTCTCTCCCTTCCTCCTCCCCCATTTCACACCCCACCTTCTCCCCCTTTTCTCTCACACCTTCCTCCCCCCTTTTCTCTCCCCACCCTCTTCCCCACTTTCCTCTCCCCACCCTCCTCCCCCATTTTCTCTCCCCACCCTCCTACCCCCTTTTTCTCTCCCCCATTTCTCTCCACACCCTCCTCCCCCCTTTTTCTCTCCCCACCCTCCTACTCCATTCTCTCTCCCCTCACTCATCCCCCTTTTTTCTCTCCACCCCCTTTTTTCTCCCTCCTCTCCCCTCCCCCCTTTTTTCTCCCCAGCCGCTCCCCCTTTTCTCTCACACCCTCCTCCACCCTTTTCTCCCCCCACCCTCCTCCCCCCTTGTCTCTCCCCCACATTCTCACCCCATCCTCCTCCCCCATTTTTCTCTCCCCGACCTCCTCCGCCTTTTTCTCTCCCTTCCCTCCTCTGCCATTTTCTCTCCCCCACTTTCTTTCCCCACCCTCATCCCCTCTTTTTCTCCTCCCACCCTTCTCCCCCATTTTCTCTCCCCACCCTCCTCCCCCCTTTTCTTTCCTCACCCTCCTCCCCCTTTTCTCTCCACACCCTCCTCCTCCTTTTCTCTCCCCATCCTCCTCCCCCCTTTATTCTCTCTCCACGCTCCTCCCCCCTTTTTTCTCTCCCCACCCTCCACCCCCTTTTTCTCACCACCCCTTTATCTCCCCACCCGGCTCCCCCCTTTTCTCTCCCCACCTTCCTCCCCCCTTTTCTCTCCCCATTCACATCACTTTTCTCTCCCCTCCCTCCTGCCCCCTTTTCAATCCCCACCCTCCACCCCCTTTTCTCTCCCAACACTCCTCCCCACTTTCTCTCCCCACCCTCCTCCCCCCTTTTCTCTGCACACACCCTCCTCTTTTCTCCCCACAACCTCCTCCTCCCTATTCTCTCCCCACCCTCCTCCCCCCTTTTCTCTCCACACACCCTCCCCTTTTCTCCCCCAACCCTCCTCCCACCTTTTCTCTCCCCACCCTCCTCCCCCCTTTTCTCTCCCAACCCTCCTCCCCCCTTTTTCTCTCCCCACCATCCTCCCCCTTTTTTCTCCATCCACCCTCGTCCCCCTTTTCTCCCCGCACGCTCCTCCCCCCTTTTCTCTCCCCATCCTCCTCCCTCCTTTTCTCCCCACACCCTCCTCCCCCCTTTTATCTCCCCACCCTCCTCCCCCCTTTTCTCTCAACACCTTCCTCCCCCTTTTCTCTCCCCAACCTCCTCCCCCTTTTCTCTCCCCTCTCTCCTCTCCCCTTTTCCTCTCCCTACCCCCTCCCCACTTTCTCTCCCCACCCTCCTCCCACTTTTTCTCTCCCCACCCTCCTCCTACTTTTTCTCTCCCCACCCTCTTCCCCCTTTTAATCTCCCCACCCTCCTCCCCCCATTTCTTTCCCCACCTGCCTCCCCACTTTTCTCTCCCCGCCCTACTCCCCCTTTGCTCTCCCCGCACTCCTCCCCCTTTTCTCTACCCACCCTCCACCCCCTTTTCTCTCCTCACCCTCCTCCCCCCTATTTCTCTCCCCACCCTCCTCGCCCTTTTCTCTCCCCATCCTCCTCCCCCTTTTTCTCTCCCCATCCTCCTCCCCCTTTTTCTCTCCCTGCCCTGCCCTCCCTTTTTCTCCCAGCCCTCCTTCCCACTTTTCTTTAACTGCCCTGCTCACCCTTTTCTCTCCCTGCCCTTGACCCCCACTTTCTCTCCCCACCCTCCTCCCCCCTTTTCTCTGCACACACCCTCCCCTTTTCTCCCCACAACCTCCTCCTCCCTATTCTCTCCCTTCCTCGTCCCCTCATTTCACACCCCACCATCTCCCCCTTTTCTGTCACACCTTCCTCCCCCTTTTTCTCTCCTCACCCTCCTCCCCTTATTCTCCCCCGCTTTCTCTGCCCCCCTCATCCACCTTTTTCTCTCCCCACGCTCCTCCCCCTTTTTATCTCCCCCCCCCCCTCCTATTTCTCTCCCAACAATCCGGCCCCATTTTCTCTCCCCCCTTTCTCTCCCCCCACTTCCCCCTTTTTCTTTCCTAACCACTGCCCCCTTTTCTCTCCACACCCACCTCCCACTTTTTCTCTCCCCACTTTTTCTCACCCCACCCGCCACCCCCTTTTCTCTCCCCACCCTCCTCCCTCCATTTATCTCCCCACCCTCCTCCCCAATTTTCAATCCCGACCCTCTGCCCCCTTTTTCTCTCCACACCCTCCGCCCCCTTTTCTCTCCCCACCCTCCTCCCCACTTTTCTCTCCCCACCCTCCTCCCCACTTTTCTCCCCCCACCCTCCTCCCCACTTCTCTCTCCCAATCTCCTCCCAACTTTGGTCTACCTCCAACCTCCTGCCCCCTTTTTTTTCTCCCCACCCTCCAACCCCCTTTTCTCTCCACACCCTCCTCCGCCCTTTTTCTCTCCCCCCATTTCTCTCCACACCCTCCTCCCCCCTTTTTCTCTCCCCACCCTCCTACTCCATTCTCTCTACCCTCACTCCTCCCCCTTTTTTCTCTCCTCCCCCTTTTTTCTCCCTCCTCTCCCCTCCCCCCTTTTCTCTCCCCACACCCTCCCCCTTTTCTCTCACACCCTCCTCCACCCTTTTCTCCCCCCACCCTCCTCCCCCCTTTTCTCTCCCCCACTTTCTCTCCCCATCCTCCTCCCCCATTTTTCTCTCCCCAACCTCCTCCACCTTTTTCTCTCCCTTCCATCTTCTGCCTTTTTCTCTCCCCCACTTTCTCTCCCCACCCTCATCCCCTCTTTTTCTCCTCCCACCCTTCTCCCCCATTTTCTCTCCTCACCCTCCTCCTCGTTTCTCTGTCCCCACCCTCCTCCCCCTTTTTTCTCCCTCCACCCTCCTCCCCCCTTTTTTCTCTCCCCACCCGCCTGCCTGCTTTTCTCTCCCCTCCCTCCTCCCCCTATTCTCTTCCTGTCCTCCCCCTTTTCTTTCCACGCACTCTTCCCTCTTTTCTCTCCCTTCCTCCCCCACCATTTCACACCCCACCATCTCCTCCTTTTCTCTCACACCTTCCCCCTTTTCTCTCCCCACCCTTGTCCCCACTTTCCTCTCCCCACCCTCCTCCCCCTTTTTCTGCCCCCACCCTCCTCCCCACTTCCCTATCCCCACCCTCCTTCTGCCTTTTCTCTCGCCACCCTCCTTCCCCCTTTTCTCTCCCCTCTTTTCTCTCCCCATTCTCTCCCCACCCTCCTCCCCCTTTTTCTCTAGCCAACCTCCTCCCCTCTTTTCTCTCCCCACCATTCTCCCCCTTTTTCTCTCCCCGCTTTCTCTCCCCACCCTCTTCGCCCCTTTTCTCTCCCCACCCTTCTCCGCTTTTCCGCTTTTTTCTCTCACCCCATTTCTATCCCCACCCTCCTCCCACCTTTTACTCACTCCACCCTCCTCCCCCTTTTCCTCTTCCTCATTTCGCTCCCCATCCTCCTCCCCCTTTTTCTCCCTCCACCCTCCTCCCCCGTTTCCCTCCTGACTCCCGCCCCCTTTTCTCTCACACCCTCCTCCCTCCGTTTCTCCCCCACCCTCCTCCCCCCTTTTCTCTCCCCAACTTTCTCTCCCCATCCTCCTATCCCCATTTTCTCTCCGCATCCTTCCTCTACGTTTTTCTCTCTGCACCCTCCTCCCCCTTTTCTCTCCCGTCTCCCTCCCCCTTTTCTCCCCCATGCTCCTCCCCCTTTTGTCTCCCCACCATCCTCCCCCTTTTACTCTCGCTGCTTTCTCTCCCTACCCTCCTCCCCCTTTTTCTCTCCCCACTCTCCTCCCCCCATTTCTCTCCCCACCCTCCTCCCTCGTTTTCTCACCCAACAGTCCTCCCCTTTTCCCTCCCCATCCTCCTGCCCCTTTTCTCTCCTCCACTTTCTCTCCTCCCCTTTCTCTCCCCATCCTCCTGTCCCATTTTTCTCTCCCCACCCTCCTCCACCACCATTTTCTGCCTCCTCCCTCCTCCCCCATTTTTCTCTCCACACCCTCCTCCCCCCTTATTCTCTCCCCCATTTCTCTCCCCACCCTCCTCCTCCCTTTTTCTCTCCCCACCCTCCTCCCCTCTTTTTCTCCTCCCACCCTTCTCCCCCCTTTTCTCTCCCCAATCTCCTCCCCCTTTTTTCTCCCTCCACCGTCCTCCCCCCTTTTTTCTCTCCCCACCCAGCTGCCCGCTTTTCTCTCCCTTCCCTCCTCCCTCCTATTCTGTCCCCGTCCTCGCCCTTTTCTTTCCGCGCCCTGCTCCCCCTTTTCTCTCCTCATCCTTCTCCACCTTTTGTCTCCCCACCATCCTCCCCCTTTTCTCTCCCTTCGTCCTCCCCCCATTTCACACCCCACCACCTCCCCCTTTTCTCTCACACCTTCCTCCCCAGTTTTCTCTCCCTTCCCTCCTGCCCACTTTTCTCTCCCCACCCTCCTCCCACTTTTTCTCCCCCCACCCTCCTCCCCACTTCCCTATCCCCACCCTCCTCCCCCTTTTCTCTTGCCACGCTCCTTCCCCCTTTTCTCTCCCACTTTTCTCTCCCCGTTCTCTCCAGACCCTCCTCCCCACTTTTCTCTAACCACCCTCGTCCCCCCTTATCTCTTGCCAACCTCCTCCCCTCTTTTCTCTCCCCACCATCCTCCCACTTTTTCTCTCCCCACTTTCTCTCCCCACCCTCCTCTGCCTTTTTCTCTCACCCCATTTCTCTCCCCACCCTCCTCCCCCTTTTTCTCTCCCTACCCTCCTCCCCCTTTTCCTCTACCCAATTTCACTCCCCACCCTCCTCCCCCCTTTTTTCTCTCTCCACCCTCCTCCCCTTTTCCCTCCTGACTCCCGCCCCCGTTTCTCTCCCACCCTCCTCCTTCTGTTTCTCCCCCCACCCTCCTCCCCCTTTTCTCTCCCCCACTTTTTCTCCCCATCCTCCTACCCCCATTTTCTCTCCCCACCCTCCTCTATGTTTTTCTCTCCCGACCCTCCTCCCCCATTTTCTCTCCCGTCTCCCTCCCCCTTTTCTCCCCCACGCTCCTCCCCCCTTTTCTCTCCCCACCATCCTGCCGTTTTTTCTCTCCCCGCTTTCTCTCCCCACCCTCCACCCCACTTTTCTCTCCCCACCCTCCTCCCCTTTTTCTCTCCCCAAATTTCTCTCCACACCCTCCTCCCCCCTTTTTCTCTCCCCACCCTCCTCGCCCTTTTTCTTCTCACAACCTCCTCCCCCTTTTTCTCTCCCCACCCTCCTCCCCCCTTTTTCTCTCCCCACCCTCCTCCTCCTTTCTCTCTCCCCACCCTCCTCCCCGTTTTTTCTCTCCCCAACCTCCTCCACCTTTTTCTCTCCTCCATTTCTCTCCCCACCCTCCCTTTTTCTCCTCCCACCCTCCTCCCCCTTTTCTCTCCCCCCATTTCTCTCCCCACACTCCACCCCCCTTTTTTTCTCACTCCACCATCCTCGTCCTTTCTCTCTCCCCACCCTCCTCCCGCTTTTTCTCTCCCCACCCTCCTCCCGCTTTTCTTTCCCCATCCACCTCCCCCCTTTTATCTCCTCCCCTTTCTCTCCCCATTCTCCTCCCGCATTTTTCTCTCCTACCCTCCTCCGACTTTTTCTCTCCCCTCCCTCCTCCCCCTATTTCTCTCACCCACCCTCTTCCCCCCTTTTCTCTCCCCACCCTCCTCCTTTCTCTCTCCCCACCCTCCTCCTCCTTTCTCTCTCCCCACCCTCCTCCCCTTTTTGTTCTCCCTCCACCCTCCTCCCCCCTTTTTTCTCCCCCCACCCTCCTCCCCCTTTTCTCTACCCACCCTCCTCCCCCCTTTTTCTCTCTCCCCATTTCTCTCCCCACACTCCTCCCCCCTTTTTCTCTCCGCACCCTCCTAATCCTTTCTCTCTCCACTCCCTCCTCCCCCTTTATCTCTCCCCACCCACCACCACCTTTTCTCTCCCCACCCTCCTCCCCCTTTCTCTCTCCCCACCCTCCTCCCCCCTTTTATCACACCCCTTTTTCTACCCCACCCTCCTCCTCCTCTCTCGCTCCCGACCCTCCACCCCTTTTTCTCTCTCTTCGCTCCTACGCCCTTTTCTCTCCCAGTCCTCCTCCCTTTTCTTTCCCCGCCCTCCTCTCTCTATTCTCTCACACCCTCCTCTCCCTTTTCTCTCCACACCCTCCTACCCCTTTTTCTCCTCCTACCCTCCTCCCCCCTTTTCTCTACCCCCATTTCTCTCCCCACCCTCCTCCCCCCTTTTTCTCTCCACACCCTCCTCCTCCTCTCTCGCACACCATCCTTCACCCCCTTTTCTCTCTCCTCGCTCCTACGCCCTTTTCTCTCCCAGTCCTCCTCCCTTTTCTTTCCCTGCCCTCCTCTCCCTATTCTCTCAAAACCTCCTCCCACATTTCTCTCCCCACCCTCCTCACCCTTTTCTCTCCACAACCTCCTCCCCGTTGTCTCTCCCCCACCCTCCTCCCCCTTTTCTCTCCCCACCCTCCTCCTCCTTTCTCTCTCACTACCCTCCTCCCCATTATTTCCCCCTCCAACCTCCTCCCACCTTTTTTCTCTCCCCACCCGCCTCCCCATTTTCTCTCCCCTCCCTCCACCCACCTTATCTCTCCCCTCCCTCCTCCCCACTTCTCCCTCCCCACCCTCCTCCCACCTTTGTTCTCCCTCCACCCACATCACCCCTTTTTTCTCTCCACACCCTCCTCCCAGCTTTTCTCTCCACAACATCCTCCCAACTTTTCTCTTCCCGCCCTCCTCCCGCATTTTTCTCTCCCCGCTTTTCTCTCCCCAACCTCCTCCCCCCTTTAATCTCCCTTCCGTCGTCCCATCTTTTCTCCCCCCACCCTGCTTCCCCTTTTTCTCTCCCCACCCTCCTCCCCCATTTTCTCGCCCCTCTCCCTCGGCCTTTTCTCCCCCACGCTCCTGCCCCCTTTTCTCTCCCCACTGTTCTTCCCCTTTTTCTCTCCCCGCTTTCTCTCCCCACCCTCCAACCCACTTTAATCTCCCCCTTTCTCTCTCCCCCCATTTTTCTCCCCACACTCCTCCCCCCTTTTTCTCTCCCCACCCTCCTCCAGCTTATTCTCCCCCCTACTTCCTCCCCCCTTTTCTCTCCCCCATTACTCTCCCCACCCTCCTCCCCCTTTTTCTCTCCCCACCCTCCTGCTCCGTTCTCTCTCCCCACCCTCCTCCCCTTTTTTCTCTCCCCACCCTCCTCCCCTTTCTTTCTCCATCCTCTTCCCCCTTTCCTCCCACCACCCTCCTCCCCCCTTTGCTCTCCTCCCCTTTCTCTCCCCTTTTCTCTACCCACCATCCTCCCCCATTTTTTCTCCCCCCACCCGCAACCCCCCTTTTCTCTCCCCTCCATCCTCCCCTCTTTTCTCTCCCCGTCCTCCCCCCTTTTCTTTTCCCACCCTCCTCCACCTTTTCTCTTCCCACCCTCCTCCCCCCTTTTCTCTCCCCACCCTCGCCCTCTCCCTTTTCTCTCCCCACCCACCTCGCTGTTTTTCTCTCCCCCCTCCTCCCCTTTTCTCTCCCCACCCCCTCCCCCTTTTCTCTGCCCACCCTCCTCCCTGCTTTTCTCTCTCCCCCTCCTCCCCACTTTCGTCTCCCCATTCTCCTCCCCATTTTTCACTCCCCACCCTCCACCCCCCTTTTCTCTCCCCTCGCTCCTCCCCCTTCTCTCTCACACCCTCCACCCCCTTTTCTCTCCCCAAACTCCTCCCCCTTTTCTCTCACAACCTCCTCCCCCCTTTTCTCTCCCCAGCCTCCTCCCCCTTTTTCTGTCCCCATCCTCCTACCCCTGTTCTCTCCCCATCCTCCCCCACTTTTCTCTCATCCTCTTTCTATCCCCATCCTCCTCACCCCTTTTTTTCTCCTCACCATCCTCTGCCTTTTTCTCTCACCCACTTTCTCTCCCCACCCTCCTCCCCTCTGTTTCTCCCCCACCATCCTCCCCCTTTTCTCTCCCCACCCTCCTCCTCCTTTATCTCTCCCCACCCTCCTCCCCATTATTTCTCCCTCCTCCCTCCTCCCACCTTTTTTCACTCCCACCCGCCTCCCCATTTTCTCTCCCCTCCCTTCACCCACCTTATCTCTCCCCTCCCTCCTCCCCACTTCTCCCTCCCCACCCTCCTCCCACCTTTGTTCTCCCTCCACCCACCTCACCCCTTTTTTCTCTCCACACCCTCCTCCCCGCTTTTCTCTCCCCAACATCCTCCCCACTTTTATCTCCCCACCCTACTCGTCCCTTTAATCTCCCCTCCGTCGTGCCCTCTTTTCTCTCCCCACACTGCTCACCCATTTTCTCTCCCCTCTCCCTCGGCCTTTTCTCCCCCACGCTCCTGCCCCCTTTTCTCTCCCCACTGTTCTTCCCCTTTTTCTCTCCCCGCTTTTTCTCCCCACCCTCCAACCCACTTTTTCTCTCCCCACCCTCCTCCACCTTTTTCTCCCCCTTACTCCCTCCCCTCTTTTCTCTCCCCCATTACGCTCCCCCTCCCCACCCTCATTCCCCCCTTTTCTCTCCCAACCCTCCGACTCCCTTTCTCTCCCCACCCTCCTCCCCCTTTTTCTCTCCCCCTCCTCCCCCCTTTTCTCTCCCCACCCTCATACCCCCTTTCCTCTCCCCACCCTCATCCCCCCTTTTCCCTCCACACCCTCATCCACCCTTTTTTCTCCCCCCACCCTCAACCCCCCTTTTCTCTCCCCTCCATCCTCCCCTCTTTTCTCTCCCCGTCCACCCCCTTTTCTTTTCCCGCCCTCCTCCACCTTTTCTCTTCCCACCCTCCTCCCCCCTTTTCTCTCCCCACCCTCGTCCTCTCCCTTTTTTCTCCCCACCCACCTCGCTGATTTTCTCTCCCCACTCCCCCTTTTCTCTCCCCACCCCCTCCCCCGTTTCTCTAACCACCCTCCCCCCCCTGTTCTCTACCCACCCTCCTCCCTGCTTTTCTCTCTCCCCCTCCTCCCCCCTTTCGTCTCCCCATCCTCCTCCCCATTTTTCACTCCCCACCCTCCTCCCCACTTTTCTATCCCTACCCTCCTTCCCGCTTTTCTCTCCCCCACCTCCTCCACCCTTTTCCATCCCCACCCTCATCGCCCCTTTTCTCTACCCACCCTCATCCACACTTTTCCCTCCACACCCTCATCCACCCTTTTCTCTCCCCACCCTCCTCCCCCCTTTTCTCTCCCCACCCTCCTCCCCCTTTCTCGCCACACCCTCCTCCCCTTTTTTCTCCCCCCACCCTCATCCCCCCTTTTCTCTCCCCACCTTCCTACCGCTTTTTCTCACCCCACCCTCCACCCCGCTTTTCACTCCCCACCCTCCTCCCCCTTTTTCTCCGTCCACCCTCGTCCCCCTTTTCTCCCCAAACGCTCCACCCCCCTTTTCTCTCCCCACCCTCCTCCCTCTTTTCTCCCCACACCCACCTCCACCCTTTTCTCTCCCCACCCTCCTCCCCCCTTTCTCTCCCCACCCTCCTCCCCCCTTTCTCTCCCCACACTCCACCCTCTTTTCTCACCCCACCATCCTCCATCCTTTTCTCTCCCCACCCTCCTCCCCCTTTCTCGCCACACCCTCCTCCCCTTTTTTCTCCCCCCACCCTCATCCCCCCTTTTCTCTCCCCACCTTCCTACCGCTTTTTCTCACCCCACCCTCCACCCAGCTTTTCACTCCCCACCCTCCTCCCCCTTTTTCTCCGTCCACCCTCGTCCCCCTTTTCTCCCCAAACGCTCCACCCCCCTTTTCTCTCCCCACCCTCCTCTCTCTTTTCTCCCCACACCCACCTCCACCCTTTTCTCTCCCCACCCTCCTCCCCCCTTTCTCTCCCCACCCTCCACCCTCTTTTCTCACCCCACCATCCTCCATCCTTTTCTCTCCCCAGCCTCATCCCCACTTTTCTCTCCCCACCCTTCTCCCCCCTTTTTCTCTCCCCACCCTCCTCGCCCTTTTCTCTCCACATCCTCCTCCCCCTTTTTCTGTCCCTGCCCTTGACCCCCATTTATCACCCCACCCTCCTCCCCCATTTTCTCTCCCCCCTCTTCCCCCTTTTTCTCTCCTCACCCTCCTCCCCCTTATTGTCCCCCACCTTTCTCTGCCCCCCACATCCCCTTTATCTCTCCCCATGCTCCTCCCCCTTTTTCTCTCTCCCCCCCCCCATATTTCTCTCACAACAATCCGCCCCCGTTTTCTCTCCCCCCTTTCTCTCATCCCAGTTCCCCATTTTTCTTTCCTAACCACCCCCCCTTTTCTCTCCACACCCTCCTCCCACTTATTCTCACCCCACCCTCCTCCCCGTTTTTCTCTCCCCACCCGCCACGCAATTTTCTCTCCCCACCCGCCTTCCTCCTTTTCTCTCCCCACCCTCCTCCCCCCTTTTCGCTCCCGAACCTCTGCACCCTTTTTCTCTCCACACCCTCCACCCCCTTTTTCTCTCCACACCCTACTCCCCCTTTTCCTCTCCCCACCCTCCTCCCCCCTTTTCTTTCCCAGCCCTCCTCCCCCCTTTTTTCTCCCAACCCTCCTGCCCCATTTTCTCTCTGCACCCTCCTCCCCCTTTTTTCTCCTCACCGTCCTCCCCGCTTTTCTCTCCCCACCCTCATTCCACTTTTTCGCTTCCCCTTTTCTCTCCCCTTTTCTTTCCCCACCATCCTACCCCCTTTCTCGCCACACCCTCCTCCGCCGTTTTCTCCCCCCACCCTAATCCCCCTTTTGTCTCCCCACCATCCTACAGCTTTTTCTGACCCCATCCTCAACCCCCCTTTTCTCTCCCCACCCTCCACCCCATTTTTTTCTCCACCCTTTCTCTCCCCAACCTACTAACCCCTTTCTCTCCCCACCCTCCTCACCCTTTTTCGCCCCCCACCATCCTCCCCACTTTTCTCTCCACACCCTCCAACCCCTTTTTCTCCCCAAACCCTCCTCCCCACTTCTCTCCCGCTCTTTTTCTCTCCCCAAGCTCCTGCCCCCTTTGTTCTCCCTCCACACTCCTCCCCACTTTTTTCTCTCCGCACCCTGCTCCCCCCTTTTCTCTCCCCGCCCTCCTCCCCCTTTTCTCTCCCCGCCCTCCTCCCCCTTTTCTCTCCCCACCCTCCTCCCCATTTTATCTCACACCCTCCTCCCCCCTTTGCTTTCCTCCCCATCCTTCCCCATTTTCTCTCCCCACCCTCCTCCACCATTTTCTTTCCCCCTCCTCCCCCTTTTTCTCTCCTCACACTCCTCGCCCTTTTTCTCTCCCCCCCTTCTCTGCCCGCCTCATCCCCCTTTTTCTCTCCCCACGCTCCTCCCCCTTTTTATCTCCCCCCTCCTCCCCCTATTTCTCTCACAACAATCCGCCCCTGTTTTCCCTCCCCCCCTTTCTGTCACCCCTCTTCCCCCTTTTTCTTTCCTAACCACCGCCCCCTTTTCTCCCCACACCCTCCTCCCCCTTTTTCTCTCGCCGCCCTCCTCCCCCCTTTTCTCCCCACACTCCTCCCACCTTTTCTCTCCACACCTTCCTCCCCCTTTTCTCTCCCGACCCTCCTCCCCATTTTTCTCTCCAAACCCTCCTTCCCACTTCTCTCTCCCCAATCACCTCCCCCCTTTGTTCTCCCTCCACCCCCCTCCCCCCTTTTTCCTCTCCCCAACCTCCTCCCCTCTTTTTCTCTCCCCCATTTCTCTCCCCACAATCCTCCCCCCTTTTTCTTTCCACACGCTCCTACTCCGCTCTCTCTCCCCACCCTCCTCCCAATTTTTTATCTCCCCACCCTCCTCCCCCTTTTTTCTCCCTCCACCCTCCTCCCCCTTTTCTCTCCCAGCCCCTCCCACTTTTCTCTCACACCCTCCTCCCCCCTTTTCTCCCGCCGCCCTGCTCCCAGCTTTTCTCTCACCCCATTTCTCTCCCCACCCTCCTCCTCCTTTTTCTCTCCCCACCCTCCTCCTCCTTTCTGTCTCCCCACTCTCATCGCCCTTTTTTCTCTCCCCACCCTCCTCCCCCTTTTATCTCCCCCCACCCTCCTCAACCCATTTCTCTCCTCCCCTTTCTCAGCCCATCCTCCTCCCCCCATTTTCTCTCCCCACCCTCCTCTCCCTTTTTCTGTACCCACCCTCCTACCCCTTTTCTCGCCCCATCCTCCCCACTTTTTCTCTCATCCTCTTTCTATCCCCATCCTCCTCTCCCCTTTTCTCCCCCCACCCTCCTACCCCCTTTTCTCTCCTCCCCTTTCTCACCCCATCCTCCTCCCCCCTTTTTTTCTCCCCACCCTCCTCCACCTTTTTCTCTCCCCTCCCTCCTCCAACTTTTTCTCTCCCCCACTTTCTCTCCCCACACTCCTCCCCTCTTTTTCTCTTCCCCACCATCCTCCCCCTTTTCTCTCCCCACCCCCTCCCCCTATTTCTCTCCCCCCAGTCCTCCCCCTCACCCATTTCTCCCCCTCGCTCCAACCCCCTTTTCTCTCCTGACCGTCCTCCCTTTTTTTCTCGCCCCGCTTTCTCTCCCCACCCTCCACACCACTTTTCTCTCCCCACCCTCCTCCACCTTTTTCTCTCCCCCCATTTCTCTCCCCACCCTCCCCCCTGTTTCCTCCTCCCACCCTCCTGCCCCCTTTACTCTCCCCCCATTTCTCTCCCCACCCTCCTCCACCCTTTTTCTCTCCCCGTCATCCTCCTTTCTCTCTCCCCACACTCCTCCCCGTTTATCTCTCCTCACCCTCCTCCCCTTTTTTCTCCCTCCACCGTGTTCCCCCCTTTTCCTCTCCCCACCCTCCTCCTGCTTTTCTTTCCCCATCCACCTCCCCCCTTTTCTCTCCTCCCCTTTCTCTCCCCATCCTCCTCCCGCATTTTTCTCTCCCCACCCTCCTCCGACTTTTTCTCTCCCCTCCCTCCTCCCCTATATCTCCCCCCCACCCTCTTCCCCCCTTTTCTCTCCCCACCCTCCTCCTCCTTTCTCTCTCCCCACCCTCCTGCCCCCTTTCTTCTCACCCCACCTACCTCCTTTTTCTACCCCACCCTCCTCCTATTCTCTCGCTCCCCACCCTCCACCCCCCTTTTCTCTCCCCTCGCTCCTTCCCCCTTTTCTCTCCCAGTCCTCCTCCCTTTTCTTTCCCCACCCTCCTCCCCCTTTTCTCTCACACGCTCCTCCCCCTTTTCTCACCCCATCCTCCTCCCCTCTTTTTCTCTCCCCACCCTCCTCCCCCTTTTCTCTCACAACCTGCTCACCCCTTTTCTCTCCCCACTCTTTTCCCCCTTTTCTCTCCCCATCCTCTTCCCCTTTTCTCTCCCCACCATCCTCCCCCCTTTTCTCTCCCCACTCTTTTCCCCCTTTTCTCTCCCCATCCTCTTCCCCTTTTCTCTCCCTTCCATCCTCCCCTCTTTTCTCTCCCCGTCCACCCCCTTTTCTTTTCCCGCCCTCCTCCACCTTTTCTCTTCCCACCCTCCTCCCCCCTTTTCTCTCCCCACCCTCGCCCTCTCCCTTTTCTCTCCACACCAACCTCGCTGTTTTTCTCTCCCCCCTCCCCCTTTTCTCTCCCTACACCCTCCCCTTTTCTCTAACCACCCTCCGCCCCCCTTTTCTCTACCCACCCTCCTCCCTACTTTTCTCTCTCCCCCTCCTCCCCCTTTCGTCTCCCCATCCTCCTCCCCATTTTTCACTCCCCACTCTCCTCCCCACTTTTCTATCCCTACCCTCCTCCCCCCTTTTCTCTCCCCCACCTCCTCCACCCTTTTCCATCCCCACCCTCATCGCCCCTTTTCTCTACCCACCCTCATCCCCACTTTTCCCTCCATACCCTCATCCACCCTTTTCTCTCCCCACCCTCCTCCCCCTATTTCTCTCCCCCCTCCTCCCAATTTTTTATCTCCCCACCCTCCTCCCCCTTTTTTCTCCCTCCACCCTCCTCCCCCTTTTTTCTCCCTCCACCCTCCTCCCCTTTTCTCTCCCAGCTCCTCCCACTTTTCTCTCACACCCTCCTCCTCCCTTTTCTCCCCCCGCCGTCCTCCCCGATTTTCTCTCACCCCATTTCTCTCCCCACCCTCCTCCCCCCTTTTTCTCTCCCCATCCTCCTCCTCCATTCTGTCTCCCCACTCTCATCACCCTTTTTTCTCTCCCCACCCTCCTCCCCCTTTTTTCTCCCTCCACCCTCCTCCACCATTTTCTCTCCCCACCCTCCTCCCACTTTTTCTGTCCCCACCCTCCTACCCCTTTTCTCTCCCCATCCTCCCCCCTTTTTCTCTCATCCTCTTTCTATCCCCATCCTCCTCTCCCCTTTTCTCCCCCCACCCTCCTCCCCGCTTTTCTCACACCCCATTTCTCTCCCCACCCTCCTCCCCCCTTTTTCTCTCCCCGGCCTCCTCCTCCTTTCTGTCTCCCCACTCTCATCACCCTTTTTTCTCTCCCCACCCTCCTCCCTCTTTTATCTCCCTCCACCCTCCTCCACCATTTTCTCCCCCCACCCTCCTCCCCCCATTTCTCTCCTCCCCTTTCTCAGCCCATCCTCCTCCCCCCATTTTCTCTCCCCACCCTCCTCCCCATTTTTCTGTCCCCACCCTCCTACCCCTTTTCTCTCCCCATCCTCCCTACTTTTTATCTCATCCTCTTTCTATCCCCATCCTCCTCTCCCCTTTTCTCCCCCCACCCTCCTCCCCCCTTTTCTCTCCTCCCCTTTCTCTCCCCATCCTCCTCCCGCATTTTTCTCTCCCCACCCTCTTCCGACTTTTTCTCTTCCCTCCCTCCTCCCCTATATCTCCCCCCCACCCTCTTCCTCCCTTTTCTCTCCCCACCCTCCTCCTCCTTTCTATCTCCTCACCCACCACCCCCTTTTCTCTCCCCACCCTCCTCCTCCTTTCTCTCTCCCCACCCTCCTGCCCCCTTTCTTCTCACCCCACTTTCCCCCTTTTTCTACCCCACCCTCCTCCTACTCTCTCACTCCCTACCCTCCACCCCTCTTTTCTCTCCCCTCGCTCCTTCCCCCTTTTCTCTCCCAGTCCTCCTCCCTTTTCTTTCCCCACCCTCCCCCTTTTCTCTCACACGCTTCTCCCCCTTTTCTCACCCCATCCTCCTCCCCCCTTTTTCTCTCCCCAAACTCCTCCCCCTTTTCTCTCACAACCTGATTCCCCCTTTTCTCTCCCCACTCTTTTCCCCCTTTTCTCTCCCCATCCTCTTCCCCTTTTCTCTCCCCACCATCCTCGCCCCTTTTCTCTCCCCTCCGTCCTCCCCTCTTTTCTCTCCCCGTCCACCCCCTTTTCTTTTCCCACCCTCCTCCACCTTTTCTCTTCCCACTCTCCTCCCCCCTTTTCTCTCCCCACCCTTGCCCTCTCCCTTTTCTCTCCACACCCACCTCGCTGTTTTTCTCTCCCCCTCCCCCTTTTCTCTCCCAACACCCTCCCCTTTTCTCTACCCACCCTCCTCCCTGCTTTTCTCTCTCCCCCTCCTCCCCCCTTCGTCTCTCCATCCTCCTCCCCATTTTTCACTCCCCACTCTCCTCCCCACTTTTCTATACCTACCCTCCTCCCCCCTTTTCTCTCCCCCGTCTCCTCCACCCTTTTCCATCTCCACCCTCATCGCCCCTTTTCTCTACCCATCCTCATCCCCACTTTTCCCTCCACACCCTCATCCACCCTTTTCTCTCCCCACCCTCCTCCCCTTTTTCTCTCCCCCCTCCTCCCAACTTTTGCCTCCCCACCCTCCTCCCCCCTTTTCTATCCCCACCTTCTTCCCCCTTTTCTCTACACACCCACACCGCCTTTTCTCAGCCCACCCTCCTCCCCCCATTTCTCTCCCTACCCTCCTCCCGCCTTTTCTCTCCCCATCCTCCTCAACCTTTTCTCTCCCCCGCCTCCTCCCCCCTTTTCTCTCCCCACCCTCCTCCCTATTGTTTTCTCCAAACCCTCCTTCCCACTGCTCTCTCCCCAACCTCCTCCCCCCTTTTCTCTACCCACCCTCCTCCACCCTTTTCTCTCCCCGTTTCTCTCCCCACAATCCTCCCCCCTTTTTCTCTCCGCACCCTCCTACTCCTTTCTGTCTCACCCTTTTTTCTCTCTCCCCTCCCTCCTCCCAATTTTTTATCTCCCCACCCTCCTCCCCCTTTTTTCTCCCTCCACCCTCCTCCCCCTTTTCTCTCCCAGCCCCTCCCACTTTTCTCTCACACCCTCCTCCTCCCTTTTCTCTCCCCACCCTCCTCCTCCTTTCTGTCTCACCCTTTTTTCTCTCCCCACCCTCCTCCCCCTTTTTTCTCCCTCCACCCTCCTCCATCATTTTCTCATGCCACCCTCCTCCCCCCATTTCTCTCCTCCCCCTTCTCAGCCCATCCTCCTCCCCCCATTTTCTCTCCCCACCCTCCTCCCACTTTTTCTGTCCCCACCCTCCTACACCTTTTCTCTCCCCATCCTCCCCCCTTTTTCTCTCATCCTCTTTCTATCCCCATCCTCCTCTCCCCTTTTCTCCCCCCACCCTCCTCCCCCCTTTTTCTCTCCCCAGCCTCCTCCTCCTTTCTGTCTCCCCACTCTCATCACCCTTTTTTCTCTCCCCACCCTCCTCCCCCTTTTATCTCCCTCCACCCTCCTCCACCATTTTCTCCCCGCACCCTCCGCGCCCCATTTCTCTCCTCCCCTTTCTCAGCCCACCCTCCTACACCTTTTCTCTCCCCATCCTCCCCACTTTTTCTCTCATCCTCTTTCTATCCCCATCCTCCTCTCCCCTTTTCTCCCCCCACCCTCCTACCCCCTTTTCTCTTCTCCCCTTTCTCACCCCATCCTCCTCCCCCCTTTTTTTCTCCCCACCCTCCTCCGCCTTTTTCTCTCCCCTCCCTCCTCCAACTTTTTCTCTCCCCCACTTTCTCTCCCCCCCTCCTCCCCTCTTTTTCTCCCCCCACCATCCTCCCCCTTTACTCTCCCCACCCTCCTCCCACTATTTCTCTCCCCCCAGTCCTACCCCTCACCCATTTCTCCCCCACGTTCCAACCCCCTTTTCTCTCCCCACCGTCCTCCCCTTTTTTCTCGCCCCGCTTTCTCTCCCCACCCTCCGCACCACTTTTCTCTCCCCACACTCCTCAACCTTTTTCTCTCCCCCGCTTTCTCTCCCCACCCTCCCCCCTTTTCCTCCTCCCACCCTCCTCCCCCATTTTCTCTCCCCCCATTTCTCTCCCCACCCTCCTCCCCCTTTTTCTCTCCCCACCCTCCTCCTCCTTTCTCTCTCCCCACACTCCTCCCCCGTTTATCTCTCCCCGCCCTCCTCCCCCTTTTTTCTCCCTCCACCGTGTTCCCCCCTTTTCCTCTCCCCACCCTCCTCCCGCTTTTCTTTCCCCATCCACCTCCCCCCTTTTCTCTCCTTCCCTTTCTCTCCCCATTCTCCTCCCCCCTTTTCACCACCCCACTCCTCCCCCTTTTCTCTCCTCCCCTTTCTCTCCCTATCCTCCTCCCCCATTTTTCTCTCCCCACCCTCCTCCGATTTTTTCTCTCCCCTCCCTCCTCCCCTATTTCTACCCCACACCCTCTTCCCCCCTTTTATCTCCCCACCCTCCTCCTCCTTTTTCCCCACCCTCCTCCCACTTTTTCTCTCCCGACCCCTTCCCCCTTTTCTCGCACACCCTCCTCCCCCCTTTTCTCTCCCCACCGTCCTCCCCCTTTTCTCTCCCCAACCTCCTCCCCCCTTTTCACTCCCCAAAATCCTACCCCCTTTTCTCTCCCAACCCACCTTCCCATTTTTCTCTCCCCACTCGCTCCCCCTTTTCTCTCCCCACCCTCCTCCCTCTTTATCTCTTGCCCCATTTCTCTCCCCACCCTCCTCCCCCTTTCTCTCCCCCCACCCTCCTCCGCATTTTTCTCTCCCCCATTTCTCTCACCACCCTCCACCCCCTTTTTCTCTCCCCACCCTCCTCCCCACTTTTCTCTCCACACAAACTCCCCTATTCTCCCCCCACCCTCCTCCCCCCTTTTCTCTCCCCACCCTCCTCCCGCCTTTTCTCTCCACACACCCTCCCCTTTTCTCTCCCCACCCTCCTCCCTCCTTTTCTCTCCCTAGCCTCCTGCCCCCTTTTCTCTCCCCACACTCCACCCCCTTTTTTCTCTCCCCACCCTCCTCCCTCTTTTTTCTCCATCGACCCTCATCCCCCTTTTCTCCCCACACCCTCCTCACCCCTTTTCTCTACCCACCCTCCTTCCCCCTTTTCTCCCCCCACCCTCCTCCCCCCTTGCCTCTCGCCAACCTCCTCCCCCCTTTTTTCTCTCTCCACCCTCCTCCCCCTTTTTCTTTCCCCACCCTCCTCCCACTTTTTCTCTCCCCATCCCCTCCCACTTTTCTCACACATGCTCCTCCCCCCATTTCTCTCCCCACCCTCCTCCACCCTTTTTCTCTCCCCACCCTCCTCCCCCTTTTTTCTCACCCACCCTCCTCCCCCCTTTTCTCTCCGCACGCTCCACCGACTTTTCTCTCCCCCCTCTGCCCCCTTTTCTCTCCCCAACCTCCACCTCCTTTTTCTCTCCCCCCTTCCTCTCCCCACCCTCCTCCTCCCCCTTTCTCTCTCCCCACACCATCCTCCCCCCTTTTTCTCTCTCCAATCCGTCCTCCATTTCTCTCATACCCTCCTCCACCCTTTTCTCCCCGACCCTCCTCACCTCTTTTCTCTCCCCACCCTCCTCCCCGCTTTTCTCCCCCCACCCTCCTCCCCCTTTTCTCTCCCCACCATCCTCCCCCTTTTTCTCTCCCTAACCTCCTCCCCCCTTTTCTCTCCACACCCACCTCTCCATTTTTCTCTCCCCAACCCGTCCCCCTTTTCACTCCCCAACCTCCTCCCCTTTATCTCTCCCCCATTTCTCTCCCCACCTTCCTCCCTCCTTTTCTCTCCCAACCCTCATCCTCCTCTACTCTCCCCACCCCCCTCCCCCTTTTCTCTCCCCACACTCCTCTCCCTTTTTCACCCCCACCCTCCTCCCCCCTTTTCTCTCCCCACCATCCTCCCACGTTTTCACTCCCCCATTTCTCTCCCCACCCTACTCCCCACTTTTTTTCTCCACACACTCCTCCCCCTTTTTCTCTCCGCACCCTCCTCTCCCATTTTCTCTCCCCTCCCTCTTCCCTCTTTTTTTTCTCCACACCCTCCTCCCCCTTGTTCTCTCCCCACACTCCTCCCCCTTTTTCTCTCCCCACCCGCCTCCCCCCTTTTCTCTCCCCTCCCTCCTCCACCCTTTTATCCCGCCGCCCAACTCCCCCCTTTTCTTTCCACACCCGCCTCCCCCATTTTCTCTCCCCACCCATCTCCACCCTTTCCTCTCCCCGCCCGCCACCCCCCTTTTCTCTCCCCTCCCTCCTCCACCGTTTTCCTCCTCCGCCCTCCTCCCCCTTTTCTCTTCCCACCCTCCTCCCCCCCTTTCTCTCACCACCCGTCTCCCCGTTTTTCTCTCCCCACCCTCCTCCCCCTTTTTCTCTCCCCATTTCTCTCCCCACCCTACTCCCCTCTTTTTTTCTCCACACCCTCCTCCCCCTTTTCTCTCCCCATCCTCCTCCCCCCTTTTTTCTCCCTGCACCCTCCTCTGCCCTTTGTTCTCTCCCCACCATCCTCCCCCTTTCCTCTCCACCCCTTTCTCTCCCCACCCTCATCCCCCTTTTCTCTCCCCACCCGGCTCCCCCCTTTTCTCTCCCCACCTTCTTCTCCCCTTTTCTCTCCCCACTCACCTCACTTTTCTCTCCCCACACTCCTCCCCCTCTTTTTCTCTCCACACACCCTCCCCTTTTCTCTCCCCACCCTCCTCCCCCCTTTTCTCTCCCCACCCTCCTCCCCCTTTTTTCTCTGTCCACCCTCGTCCCCCTTTTTCTCTCCCCTCTCTCCTCCCCCCTTTCTGTCCCCACCCTCCTCCCCCCTTTTCTCTCCCCATCCTCCTCCCTTTTCTTTCCCCGCCCTGCACCACCTTTTCTCTCACCAACCTCCTCCCCCCTTTTCTCTCCCACCCTCCTCCCCCTTTTTCTCCCACCACCCTCCTCCCCCTTTTTCTCCCCCACCCTCCTCCCCCTTTTTCTCCCCCACCCTCCTCCCCCCTTTTCTCTCACCACCCTCCTCCCCCTTTTTCTCTCCCTACCCTCCTTCCCCTCTTATTCCCCCTCCTCCCCCTCTTATTCACCCACCCCCACCCTCTTCCCCCTTTTTCTCTCCCCAACCTCCACCCCCCTTTTCTTTCCCCGCCTGCCTCCCCCCTTTTCTCTCCCCACCCTCCTCCCCCTTTTTCTCTCCCACCCTCCTCACCCTTTTTCTCTCCTTCACCTTTCTCTCCCCACCTTCGTCCCCCCTTTTCTCTCCCCACCCTTCTCCCCCCTTTTCTCTCCCCACCCTTCTCCCCCCTTTTCTCTCCCCACCCTTCTCCCCCCTTTTCTCTCCCCACCCTTCTCCCCCCTTTTCTCTCCCCACTCCCTCCACTTTTTCTCGCCCACCCTCCTCCTCCCTTTTCTCTCCCCACCCTCCGCCCCCCTTTTCTCACTCCACCCTCCTCCCCCTTTTCCTCTCCCTACCCTCCTCCCCCTTTTTCTCCCCCTACCATCCATCCCACTTTGCTCTCCCCACCCTCGTCCCCCTTTTTTTTCTCTCCACCCTCCTCCCCTTTTCTCTCTCCCCACCCTCCTCTCCCCTTCTCTCTCCCCACCCTCCTCCCACCTTTTCTCTCCCCAGCCCCTCCCCATTTTTCTCTCCCCACACTACTCCCCCCTTTTTTTCTCCACACCGTCCTCCCCCCTTTTTCTCTCCCCAGCCCCTCCCCTTTTATGTCACACCCTCCTCGCCCCTTTTCTCTCCCCACCCTCCTCCCCCTTTTTCTCTCCCCACCCTCCTCCCCCTTTTTCTCTCCCCACCCTCCTCCCCCCTTTTTCTCTCCCCAGCCCCTCCCCTTTTATGTCACACCCTCCTCGCCCCTTTTCTCTCCCCACCTTCCTCCCCCAAGTTCTCTCCCCACTCTCCTCACCCCTTTTCTCTCCTCACCCTCCTCCCCCTTTTTCTCTCTCACCATTTCTCTCCCCACCCTACTGCCCCGTTTTTTTCTCCACACCCTCCTCCCGCCATTTTCTCTCCCCAACCTCCTCCCACTTTTTCTCTCCCCACCCTCCTCCCCCTTTTCTCTCCCCACCCTCCTCTCCCTTTTAACTCCCCACCCTCCTCTCCCTTTTAACTCCCCACCCTCCTCCCCCTTTTCTCTCCCCACCGTCCTCAAACTTTTTCTCTCCCCACCCTCCTCCCTCTTTTTCTCCCCCCACCCGCCAACCCCCTTTTCTCTCCCCGTCCTCCTCGCTTTTCTTTCCCAGCCCTGCTCCCCCTTTTCTCTCCCCACCCTCCCCCCCCCTTTTCTCTCCCCAACCTCCACCCCCTATTTCTCTCCCCACCTTCTTCCCTCTTTTTCTCTCCCCCCATTTCTCTCCCCCATCCTCCCCCCTTTATCCCTCCCCACCCTCCTCCCCCTTTTTCTCCCCCCACCCTCCTCCCTGTTTCTCTCTCCCCACACTCCTCCCCCTTTTTTCTCCCCCACACTCCTTGCCCCTTTTCTCTCCTCACCCTCCTCCCCCCTTTTCTCTCCCCAACCTCCTCCCCCTTTTTCTCTCCCCCCCTTTCTCTCCCCACCCTCCTCCTCCCCCTTTTCTCTCCCCACTCTCCTCCCCCCTTTTCTCTCCCCCCTCCTCCCCCTTTTCTCTCCCCCCCCTCCCCCTTTTCTCTCCTCAACCTCCTCCCACTTTTTCTCTCCCCCCCTTTCTCTCCCCACCCTTCTCCCCCCCTTTCTCTCCCCACTCCCTCCCCTTTTTCTCCCCCACCCACCTCCCTTTTCTCTCCCCACCCTCCGCCCCCTATTCTCTCGCCACCCTTCTCCCCCTTTTCTCTCACCAACCTCCTCCCCCCTTTTCTCTCCCACCCTCCTCCCCCTTTTTCTCTCACTACCCTCCTCCCCCTCTTAATCCCCCACCCTCCACCCAATTTTCTCTCCCCACCCTCGTCCCCCTTTTTTCTCCCTCCACCCTCCTCCCCCTTGTTTTCTCTCCCCACCCTCCTCCCACTTTTTCTCTCCCCAACCTCTTCCCCCTTTTTCTCTCCCCAACCTCCACCCCCCTTTTCTTTCCCCGCCTGCCTCCCCCCTTTTCTCTCCCCACCCTCCTCCCCCTTTTTCTCTCCCCACCCTCCTCCCCCTTTTTCTCTCCCACCCTCCTCCCCCTTTTTCTCTCCCCACCCTCCTCCCCCTTTTTCTCTTCTTCACCTTTCTCTCCCCACCTTCGTCCCCCCCTTTTCTCTCCCCACCCTTCTCCCCACTTTTCTCTCCCCACTCCCATCCCTTTTTCTCGCCCACCCACCTCCTCCCTTTTCTCTTCCTACCCTCCGCCCCCCTTTTCTCTCCCCACCCTCCTCCCCCTTTTCCCTCCCCACCCTCCTCCCCCTTTTCCTCTCCCTACCCTCCTCCCCCTTTTCCTCTCCCTACCCTCCTCCCCCTTTTTCTCCCCCACCCTCCCCCCAACTTTTCTCTCCCCAGCCCCTCCCCCTTTTCTGTCACACCCTCCTTGCCCCTTTTCTCTCCCCATCCTCCTCCCCCTTTTTCTCTCCCCCCATTTCTCTCCCCACCCTACTCCCCCTTTTTTTCTCCCCACCCTCCTCCCCCCTTTTTCTCTCCCCACCCTCCTCCCACTTTTTCTCTCCCCACCCTCCTGCCCCTTTTTCTCTCCCCAAATTTCTCTCCCCACCATCCTCCCCCTTTTTTCTCTCCCCCCTTTTCTCTCCCCACCCACCTCCCGTTTTTCTCTCCCCACCCTCCTCCCCCTTTTCTCTCCCCACCCTCCTCCCCCTTTTTTTCTCACCACCCTCCTCCCCCCTTTCTCTCCCCACTTTCCTCCTCCCCCTTTTTTCTCCCCACTCTCCTCCCCCCTTTTCTCTCCCCCCTCCTCCCCCTTTTCTCTCCCCACTCTCCTCCCCCCTTTTCTCTCCCCCCTCCTCCCCCTTTTCTCTCCTCCCCTCTTTTCCTCTCCCTACCCTCCTCCACCATTTATCTCCACACCCTCCTCCCCCTTTTCTCTCCGCACCCTCCTCCTTCTTTTCCTCTCCCCACCCTCATCCCCTCCTTTCTCTCCCCACCCTCCTCCCCCTTTTTTTCTCACCACCCTCCTCCACTTTTTCTCTCCCCACCCTCCTCCCACTTTTTCTCTCCCCACACTCTTCCCCCTTTTTCTCTCCCCACCCTCCTCCCCCATTTTCTTTCCCCACCTGCCTCCCCCCTTTTCTCTCCCCACCCTCTTCCCGCTTTGCTCTCCCCACCCTCCGTCCCCTTTTTCTCTCCCCACCCTCCTTCCCCTTTTTCTCTCCCTCTCCTATCTCTCCCCACCCTCCTCCACCTCCCCCTTTTTTCTCCCCACTCTCCTCCCCACTTTTCTCTCAGCTCCTTAAACCCCCTTATCTCTCCCCTCTCTCCTTTTCCTGTCCCTACCCTCCTTCACCCTTTCTCTCCCCACCCTCCGCCCCCCTTTTCTCTCTGCATCCTCCTCCCTCCTCTCCCCACCCTCATCCCCTCTTTTCTCTCCTCACCCTCCTCCCCCTTTTTTTCTCCCCAACCTCCACCCACTTTTCCTCTCCCCATCGTCTTCCCCCTTTTTCTCTCCCCAACCTCTTCCCCCTTTTTCTCTCCCCGCCTGCCTCCCCCCTTTTCTCTCCCCACCCTCCTCCCCTTTTTCACTCTCTCTCCTTTCTCTCCCCACCCTCATCCCCTCTTTTCTCTCCCCACACTCATCCCCTTTTCTCTCCCCACCCTCCTCCCCCCTTTTCTTCTCCCCAACCTCCTCCCACTTTTTCTCTCCCCACCCTCCTCCCCCCTTTTCTCTCCCCACCCTCCGCCCCCCCTTTTCTCTCACCACCCTACTCCCCACTTTTTCTCTCCCCAACCTCTTCCCCCTTTTTTCTCCCCACCCTCCTCCCCCTTTTTTTCTCACCACCCTCCTCCCCCTTATTCTCTCCCTACCCTCCCCCCTTTTTCTCTCCCTACTCCCTCCCCTTTCTCTCCTCACCCTCCACCCCTCTTTTCTCTCCCCACTCCCTCCCCTTTCTCTCACCCACCCTCCTCCTCCCTTTTCTCTCCCCACCCTCCGCCCCCCTTTTCTCTCCCCACCCTCCACCCCCCTTTTCTCTCGCTACCCTTCTCCCCCTTTTCTCTCCCCACCCTCCTCCCCCTTTTTCTCTCCCTACCCCCTCCCCCTTTTTCTCTCCCTACCCTCCTCCCCCTTTTTCTTCCCCCCCCCTCCACCACACTTTGCTCTCCCCACACTCATCCCCCTTTTTTCTCTCCCCACACTCCTCCCCCTTTTTTTCTCTCCCCACCCTCCTCTCCCTTTTTCTCTCCCCACCGTCCTCCCCCTTTTTCTCTCCCCACCCTCCCCCCCCTTTTTCTCTCCCCACCCCTCCCCCTTTTATCTCACACCCTCCTCCCCCCTTTTCTTTCCCCACCCTCCTCCCCCTTTTCTCTTCCCACCCTCCTCCCCCCTTTCTCTCCCCACCCTCCTCCCCCCTTTTTTCTCCCTCCACCCTCCTCCCTCCTTTTTTCTCTCCCCACCCTCCTCCCTCCTTTTTTCTCTCCCCACCCTCCTCCCCCTTTTTCTCTCCACCCCTTTCTCTCCCTACCCTCCACCCCCCTTTTCTCTCCCCATCCTCTTCCCCCCTTTATTCTCTCTCCACCCTCCTCCCCCATTTTTTTTCTCCCCACCCTCCTCCCCCTTTTTCTCACCACCACTTTCTCTCCCTACCCGGCTCCCCCCTTTTCTCCCCCCACCCTCCTCCCCCCTTTTCTCTCCCTACCCTCCTCCCCCATTTTTCTCTCCCCTCCCTCCTCCTTTTTTCTCCGTCCACCCTCGTCCCACTTTTCTCCCCCCATCCTCCTCCCCCCTCTTCTCTCCCAACCCTCCTCCCCACTTTTGTCTCCCTCCACCCTTCTCCCCCCTTTTTTCTCTTCCCACCCTCCTCCCCCTTTTTCTCTCCCCACCCTCCTCCCCCTTTTATCCCTTCCCACCCTCATCCCCCCTTTTTCTCTCCCGACCCTCCTCCTCCTTTTATCTCTCCCCACCCTCCTCCCCCCTTTTTCTCTCCCGACCCTCCTCCTCCTTTTATCTCTCCCCACCCTCCTCCTCCTTTCATCTCTCCCCACCCTCCTCCCCCCTTTTTTCTCTCCCCACCCTCCTCCCCCCTTTTTTCTCTCCCCACCCTCCTCTCCCCTTTTTTCTCTCCACCCTCATCCGCCTTCTTCTCTCCTCCTCCATTTTCTCTTTCCCTCCCTCCTCCCCCATTTTTCTTTCACCCTCCCTCCTCCTTGTTTTCTCTCACCCTTCCTCCTCTTTCACTCTTTGCCTCCTCCATCTCTCTGAATTTTGGTTCCTTCTCACTCCCTTCTCCGTCGATCCACTGAAATTTAAAATCCCATTTAAAATCACTCTGCCTGTGCTACCTGCTTGTCTAATCACTGCACGTGTACAATTCACCACTTCATAGCTGCTAATAGGAGGCCTATGCATAACTCCCATTACAGTCCAAAATCCTTTCTATTTCTTAATTCTACACATATTTACCACTACCTGCTTACCTCTTAATTTTGTTTTAAGATATGTTAACATTAATTGCTAAAGCTACTCCTCCCCCTCTAACATTTTACCAATTTTTCCTTATCACCTGGGATATTTAATTCCCAATCCTGACCATCTTGTAGCCATTGTCTCAGTAATAGCTATCATTTCATCCTCTCCAAATTGAATTTGTGCCTGTGGTTCATTGAGTATATTCCTTCTACTCTTGTGTGTTTGTGAAAATAATGCTTATTTGGGCTACACATTCTAGCCTGTCCTTCTATTCTATTGTTTTACTCACATATTTCTTATTTCTTTCTCCTGGTTTATTTGTTTTACATCTTTTAATTTTCTTTTACCTGTAGAGCCTAAAGCACAATTTCTGACAAGTACTCTACTCTCTTCCCTTTTGTTTGAATGCTTTCTTTTCCTGCTCCCTCCACCTCTCTTTTCCTTTCTTGCTGGCCCTCTCTACATCCTCTCTCCTGTCTCTAACTTTTCCTTCCTCCATTTATTGCTCCTTTTTGCTCTCCCTTCCCTCCTCTTACCCTCTCCATCTCCCTCTCTCATTCATTAGCTCCCCCTCTTCCTTTCACTCATCTCCTCCACTTTCTTTCCCTCTCTCCATCTCCCTCCTCTAGCATCATCACCTTCTCTCACTCCCTTACTTCTCCCACTCTTTTCCTGCTAGCATTTTCCCTCTCACTTCCCCCACCTTTCCTTCTGTCTCTCTCTTGCTCTTCCTCACAATCTACCTCTCTCTTCCGCTTTTCCCTTCTCTGCCTCTGTCCCTTCTCCATTCATATCTCCCCATTCTCTCCCTCGTTTTCTCCCCTTCCCTCCAGACTTTCACTTTCTCCATCTGTCTCACCTCTCCCTCTTACTTTCCATCCCTCTCTTTCACCTTCCCTCCCTCCTCTCCCTTTTATATTTTGTCTTACTATCAGATATGGCCCAGTGAGTAGCACTCAGCTCTGAATTAGAAAGTTATGGGCTCAAGTCCTTCTCTAGTACTTGAGCAAAAAAATCTAGGCTGACACTCCAGGAAAGTACTGATGGAGTGCTGCACTGTCAGAGGTGCCATCTTTCAGGTGAGACGTTAAACCGAGGTCCTGTCTGCAATCTCAGGTCTTATTTCAAAGAGGGCCAAGGGAATATTTATCCTTCAATCAACATCACAGCAAATGATCCGGTCATTATCCCATTCTGTTTGTGACAGCTTGCTTGCACAAAATGGCCGGTGTGTATCCTTCATTACAAAAGTGACCCCAAGATACTTAAAGTGCTTTGGAATGCCCTGAGGTCCTGAAAGGTGCTATATAGATGCAAACTTTTCTCTCTCTTTCACTCTCATTCTTTCATTCACTCTCACTGTCTCACTCACCCTCTCCATCTTTATTTCTCTCAAAACAAAAATAAAAATAAAAAACCTGGAAAAACTCAGCAGGTCTGGCAGCATCTGTGGGAGGAACACAGTTAACATTTCGAGTCTGTATGACTCTTCAACAGAACTATGGAAAAGTAGAAGAGAGGTGAAATATAAGCTGGTTTAAGGGGGAGGAGGTGGGACAATTAGGGCTAGATAGTGGGCCAGTGATAGATGGAGATAGCCAAAAGATGTCATAGACAAAAGGACAAAGAGGTGTTGAAGGTGGTGATATTATCTAAGGAATATGCTAATTAAGGGTGGAAAGCAGGACAAGCAAGGTACAGATAGCCCTAGTGGGGGTGGGGTGAAGGAATCGAAATAAGCTAAAAGGTAGAGATAAAACAATGAATGGAAATACATTTAAAAATAATGGAAATAGGTGGGAAGAGAAAAATCTACATAAATTATTGAAAAAAAGGGATTGAAGAGGGGGTGGGGATGGAGTAGAGAGTTCATGATCTAAAATTGTTGATCTCAATATTCAGTCTGGAAGGCTGTAAAGTGCCTAGTCGGAAGACAAGGTGCTGTTCCTCCAGTTTGTGTTGAGCTTCACTGGAACAATGCAGCAGGCCAAGGACAGACATGTGGGCATGAGAGCAGGGTGGAGTGTTGAAATGGCAATCGACAGGGAGGTCTGGGTTATGCTTGGGGACAGGCTGAAGGTGTTCTGCAAAGCGGTCACCCAGTTTGTGTTTGGTCTCTCCAATGTAGAGGAAACTGCATTGGGAGCAACGAACGCAGTAGACTAAATTGAGTGAAGTGCAAGTGAATTGCTGCTTCACTTGAAAGGAGTGTTTGGGCCCTTGGACGGTGAGGAGAGGGGAATTAAAGGGGCAGGTGTTGCACCTTCTGCGGTTGCATGGGAAGGTGCTGTGGGAGGGGGTTGAGGTGTAGGGGGTGATGGAGGACTGGACCAGGGTGTCCTGGAAGGAACGATCCCTGCGGAATGCCACCAGGGGGTGAAGGGAAGATGTGTTTGGTGGTGGCATCATGCTGGAGTAGACGGAAATGGCGGAGGATGATCCTTAGAATGTGGAGGCTGGTGTAGTGATAAGTGAGGACAAGGGGGACCCTATCATGCATCTGAGAGGGAGAGGAAGGTGTGAGGGCGGATGTGTGGGAGATGGGCCGGACACGTTGAGGGCCCTGTCAACCACCGTGGGTGGAAAACCTCGGTTAAGGAAGAAGGAAGACATGTCAGGGGAACAGGTTTTGAAAGTGGCATCATCAGGACAGGTGTGACGGAGGCGAAGAAACTGAGAGAATGGGATGGAGTCCTTACAGGAAGCGGGGTGTGAGGACTGTAGTCGAGGTAGCTGTGGGAGTCGGTAGCCTTGTAATGGATATTGGTGGACAGTCTTATCACCAGAGATTGAGACAGAGAGGTCAAGGAAGGGAAGGGAAGTGTCACAGATGGACCATGTGAAAATGATGGAGGGGTGGAAATTGGAAGCAAAATTAATACATTTTTCCAGATCCAGATGAGAGCATGAAGCAGCACCGAAGCAATCATCGATGTACCGGCAAAAGAGTTGTGGGAGGGGTCTGGAGTAGGACTGGAACAAGGAATGTTCCACATACCACATAAAGAGACAGGCATAACTAGGACCCATGCAGGTACCCATAGCCACACCTTTTATTTGGAGGAAGTGAGTGGAGTTTAAGGAGAAATTGTTCAATGTGAGAACAAGTTCAGCCAGACGGAGGAGAGTAGTGGTGGATGGGGATTGTTCGGGCCTCTGTTCGAGGAAGAAGCTGAGAGCCCTCAGACCATCCTGGTGGGGAATGGAAGTGTAGAGGGATTGGACACCCATGGTGAAGAGGAGGCGGTTGGGGCCAGGGAACTGGAAATTGTTGATATGATGTAGGGTGTCAGAGAAATCACGGATGTAGGTGGGAAGGGACTGGACAAGGGGGAAGAGAACGGAGTCAAGATAGCAAGAAATGGGTTCCGTGCGGCAGGAACAGGCTGACACGATCGGTCTGCCGGGACAGTCCTGTTTGTGGATTTTGGGTAGGAGGTAGAAGCGGGCTGTCCAAGTTTGGAAGACTATCAGGTTGGAAGCCGTGGAAGGAAGATCTCCAGAGGAGATGAGGTCAGTAACAGTCCTGGAAACAATGGCTTGATGTTCAGTGGTGGGGTCATGGTCCAGGGGGAGGTAGGAGGAAGTGTCTGCGAGTTGACGCTCAGCATTTGCAAGGTAGAGGTCAGTGCGCCAGACAACAATAGCACCACCCTTGTCAGCAGGTTTGATGACAATGTCAGGGTTGGACCTGAGAGAACGAAGTGCAGCAAGTTCAGACAGAGACAGGTTAGAGTGGGTGAGAGGAGCAGAGAAATTGAGATGACTAATGTCACGCCGACAGTTCTCAATGAAAAGATCAAGAGAGGGTAAGAATCCAGAGGGAGGGGAGAATATTGGAGGCGGGTAAAAGGATCTGTTGAACAGGGAGAGGACTCCTGCCCAAAGAAATGAACCCGGAGACGAAGGCGGCGGAAGAAGAGTTCAGCATCATGCCGAGCCCGAAATTCATTGAGTGAGGGCGTAAGGGTATGAAACTAAGTCCTTTGCTGAGCACTGAACGTTCAGCATCGGAAAGGAAGGTCACGGGGTATAGTGAATACATGGTCGGGGCTGGGATGGAAGACGGGATGGGGACAGAGGGTCAGGCAGGGGTGCAGGGTCCTGGATGGGTGTTGTGTCAATGAATTGTTTGAGTTAGCGTTCCTTTGCCCCTGAAAGAAAGAGACAAAGTTTCTTGTTGAGGCATTGGATGAGACGAAGAATAAAATGAAACTGGGGGCACGTGCAGCTTAGAAATAGGGTGCGGCAGTGCTGCTGGAGGGAGAGGTTGAATGTGTTCATATGGCGGCGCAAGGCACTGAGTGTGGATCTCAGAATGCGACGGGAACAGCAGTCCAAGAAACATTTTATGTCCCGGAGATACCTGTAATCCTGGGTGGGTTCGAAACATGAGGGATGGAACTTCAGTTGAAATCCACATGGGGTAAGTCGGAGACAGAGACAGTCACAGAGGAAGGAAATATGGCTGTGAAAGCAGGTTTTAGTAAACACCTTGTCAAACACCAGGAGAGAAATGGAAAGCAATGAAGGTGAACAAGGCAAAAGAGAGATACGGAAATCCTATCGGAGAGAAGAGCAATACTTCTTCAAGGTAGGCATTCCTTGAAGAGAAGTGGCAGTCAATTAAACACTAAGATAAAAGCAAAAAACTGCGGATGCTGGAAATCTAAAACAAAAATAAAAATAAAAATAAAAATACCTGGAAAAACTCAGCAGGTCTGGCAGCATCTGCGGAGAGGCATGTAGTTAACGTTTCGCGTCCGTATGACTCTTCAACAGAACTGAGTAAAAATAGAAGAGTGGTGAAATATAAGCTGGTTTAAGGGGGGGGGTGGGGCAAATAGAGCTGGATAGAGGGCCCAGTGATAGATGGAGATAGCCAAAAGATTTCATAGGCAAAAGGACAAAGAGGTGTTGAAGGTGGTGATATTATTTAAGGAATGTACTAATTAAAGGTAGAAAGCAGGACAAGCAAGGTACAGATAGCTCTAGTTGGGGTGGGGTGAAGGAGTCGAAATAGGCTAAAAGGTAGAGATAAAACAATGGCTGGAAATACATTTAAAAATAATGGAAATAGGTGGGAAAAGAAAAATCTATATAAATTATTGGAAATAAAGGGGGGGATCAGAAAGGGTGGGGAGGAGGAGAGAGTTCATGATCTAAAATTGTTAAACTCAATATTCAGACTGAAAGGCTGTAAAGTGCCTTCTCTCAATCTCTTTCACTTCTTTGGTCATTCTCACACTCAATCTCTCACTTTCTCCCATTCACTCTCTACCTCTCTCCTCCTTTCTCACTATATATCTTTCACTCTTCTTCTACTTCTATCTATCCCTCTGCAAAATCTCTCTCACTTTCTTAATCTTTCTTCCTCTTTCTCTCCCTCTCAATCTACCTCACGCTCATGTTCTCTCTATCTTGTTCACACACTCTCTCACTCTATGTCTTTCATTCTCCGTCCCTTCCCTTCCTCTGTCTCTCCCTACCTCTCTCTCTATCTTGTTTCCTTGACTTCTCCCTATATCTCTCTCTTTATTTCTCCCTATCTCTCTTTCTATTCCTTCTCATGGCTCTCTCTATCGATCACACTTACTGCCTCTTTCTCCCAACTTCTTGATCTCTCATGCTCTCTCCCTTCCTATTTGTCTCCCTGTCTCTCTCTCTCTATCTCCCCTGTTGTCCCCTTATTCTCCCCTCGCTTTCTCAGTTTCACTTTTCCTCTGTCTCTCCCTGCTTCACTATCTTTTCACCAGTCTCTAACTCCTATCTTTCTCTTTCCTACCTTTCTCTCCATTTCCCTCTTTCTCCCTTCCTATCTCTCTCACTGTTTCTATCTCTCTCTCCTCCTCCTTCCCTCCCTTGTTCCCCATCTCTTTCTGTCTCTTCATCTCTCTTTCAAACCTACTTCTCTCTCTTTCTCCCACTTTCTATCTCTCCCTCCGTATTCCTTATTCCCCCATCCTTCTCTAACTCTGTTCCTCTACCCCGGCTCTATAACTCTTTTCCCCCTTCCTCTATCTCTCCAACTCCCTTTATCCCAGCTCAACCTCTCTCCTCTACCTCTTCCTCTCTCTATATATCTCTCACGATCTCCCCTCGCTCTATCTCCCCTCATTTGCTCTATTTGCTTCTCTCTTTCTCCCTTCACTCTCTAACCGTCCTCCTCTCCCTCCCTTCATCATTCCCTCATTCTTTCTCCATCCCTCTACCCCTGCCTCCCTCCTACCCTATATCCCACCTTCCTACTTTTATCTTCCTCTATCTCTCACATGATATATCACTCCTCTCCCACACTTTTTCTCCTCCCTCTATCACTCTCTCAATTTCTCCCTCTCCCCTCCTCTCTTGCTCCCTCGATTTTTCTGTTCTTACCTCCCTTTCCTTTCGTCTCCCTCTCCTTCACTCTCTCCAATCCTTCATCTTCCTCTTCCACCCTCCAGCCTCTTCCTCTCCCCCAACTCTCTTCCTCCCTTCCTCTCTCCCCTTCTCACTCCTTCTCCGGCCCCTCATTTCCTCTCCCACTCACTCACCCCTCCTTCCTCTCCCTCACAACCTCTCTCTCCCTGCCTCTCTTCCTTTTTCTCTCTCCCCTCTATCCATTTTCCTCTCTCCCTCCCTCTCTTCATTTTTCCTTCCCACTCTCTACCCTCTCACTTTCTCCTTCCCTCTCTCTCTCTTTCCCTCACTCTCTTCCTTTCTCTCTCCCTGCTCCCTCCCCTCCTGCCCTTACTCACCCTCCCTCATACCCTGCTCATTCCATGCCTACATCTCTCCTCTCCCTCCCTTCCTTATTCACTCCCTCATTCTATCCCCAACCCCATTCACTCGATCCTTCATTCTTTCCTTCCCATCCTCCCTCATTCCTTCACTCCCTCACATCTTCCCTCATCTTCCTCCTCTCCCTCCCCTATTTCTCCCTCCCTTCCCTCATTCTTTCCTTCCACCCCTAAGTCCTTCCCTCTCTCTCCCTTCTGTTGTCTATCTCTCCCCCTTCTATCTCTCCCTCTCCGATCCCAGATTCCCTCCCTCCATTTTTCATTCCTTCCCTACATCTTTCTCAATCTATCCCTCTCCATCCCTACCCCCTCCCTCATTCCCTGCCTCCCTTCATCTCTTTCCACTTCTTCCCTCTCTCCCCACTTTTCTATCTCTCATCTTCCTCCCTCTATCTCTGTCCTCCATCTCTCCCTCTCCCCTCATTCATTCTCTCCCTCATTCCCTCCCTCTATCTGTCATTACCCCTCTCCTTTTCTTCCCTGTATCTCTCCTGCCATTTCCTCCCTCCTCTCATTCCCTCACTCATTCAATCACTCCCTCCCTCCATCTCTCCCTCATTCCCTCTCTTCATTCCTCTCCATATCTCTCCCTCCATATATCTCTCTTCCTCCTCATTCCCTGCTTCCATCCCCCTCTATCACCCTATTTCTCACTCTGTCGCACCTCCCTCCCCCTCTATCTCACTCTCACTCCTCTATCTCACCTCTCACTCCTCCTCTGTCTTCCTACTCTTACCCCTCTATTTCCCTCTATCTCCCCCTTTCTATCTCCATCCCTATCTCTCTCTCTCTCCCTCCTCTCTCTCTTACCCTCCTTCTCTCCTATCTCTCCCTCTATTTTCTCCAACTCTGCCTCTTATTCTCTCCCATTCTCACTATCGCTCCACTTTCCCCCTCCATATTGCTATCTCTGCTCTCTCCTCCTTTATTTCTCTCCGCCCATGCCCCCTCCCCTCCCCTCCCCCAGCCCCTCCCCTCCCCCTCCCCTTCCCACAAACTCTCTCCCCCCCATGAACTCTCTCCCCCATCTATCTCTCCAATGTCTCTATCTCCATTTCACCCACCTCCTCCAATTTCTTCAATAGCTCTCTCTCCCTTCCTTCTCTATCTCTCCACCCCTCCTCTCTGTCCCCCTTCCTTTATCTCTCTCAATCCCCTCATCTCTCTCTCCCATCCTCTCTCTCACCCCATCCTCTATCTCTCTCCCCCATCGTCTATCTCCCTCCCCCATCCTCTATCTCTCTTCTAACACGCTCTCCCCCATCTGCTAGCTCTCTCCTCCCTCTTCTATCTCTCTTCCCTGTCCTCTATCTCTCTCCTCCCATCTCTCTCTCCTTGCCTCTCTCTCTCCCGCTCCTCTGTCTCTCTCCCTTCTCTATTTCTCCTCCCATCTCTCTCCCTGCCTCTATCTCTCTATCTCCCCCATCTCTCTCCCCCAATAATGTCTCTCTCCCCCTCCTCTCTCTGTCCCCCTTCCTCTAGCTCTCTCCCCTATCTCAGTCCCCCGCATCTCTCTCTCCTCCATTCTATCTCTCTGTCCCCTTCCTCTGTCTCGCTCTCCACACTCCTCTATCTGTCTCTACCCCCCTCCTCTGTCTCTCCCCTTCCTCTATCTCTCCCTCCCCCTTCCTCTATCTTTCTCTCCCCTCCTCTAGCTCACGCACTCCCCCCCTCCTCTATGCCTATCTCTCTCCCCCTCCTGTAAATCACTCTCTCCCCTCTCCTCCTCTATCCCTTCCCTCTCCCCCCTCCTCTATCGCTTCCTTCCCTCTCCCCCCTCCTCTATCTCTCCCTTCCCTCTCCCCCTCCTCTATCTCTTCCTTCCCTCTCCCCCTCCTCTATCTCTCCCCCCTCCTCTATCTCTCCCTTCCCTCTCCCCCTCCTCTATCTCTCCCTTCCCTCTCCCCCTCCTCTATCTCTCCCTTCCCTCCCCCCTCCTCTATCTCTCCCTTCCCTCTCCCCCTCCTCTATCTCTCCCTTCCCTCTCCCCTCTCCTCTATCTCTCCCTTCCCTCTCCACCCTCCTCTATCTCTCCCTTCCCTCTCCCCCCTCCTCTATCTCTCCCTTCCCTCTTCCCCCTCCTCTATCTCTTCCTTCCCTCTCCTCCTCCTCTATCTCTCTCTTCCCTCTCCCCCTCCTCTATCTCTGCCCCCCGACCTCTATCTCTGCCCCCCGACCTCTATCTCTGCCCCCCTCCTCTATCTCTGCCCCCTCCTCCTCTATCTCTGCCCCCTCCTCTGCTATCTCTCTCCCCCCCTCCTCCAGCTCTCTCCCCCCCTCCTCCATCTCTCTGCCCCCTCCTCCATCTCTCTCCCCCCTCCTCCTCCATCTCTTTCCCCTCCTCCTCTATCTCACTCCCCCCTCCTCCTCTATCTCATTCCCCCCACTCCTCCTCTCTCTCCCCCCCTCCTCTATCGCCCCCCTCCTCCTCTATCTCTCTCCCCCTTCCTCCTCTATCTCTGCCCCCCCCTCCTCTATCTCTGCCCCCTCCTCTGCTATCTCTCTCCCCCCTCCTCCAGCTCTCTCCCCCCCTCCTCCATCTCTCTGCCCCCTCCTCCATCTCTCTCCCCCCCTCCTCCTCCATCTCTTTCCCCCTCCTCCTCTATCTCACTCCCCCCTCCTCCTCTATCTCATTCCCCCCACTCCTCCTCTCTCACCCCCCCTCGTCTATCGCCCCCCCTCCTCCTCTATCTCTCTCCCCCTTCCTCCTCTATCTCTCCCCCCTCTTCCTCTATCTCTCCCCCCTCCTCTATCTCTCCCCCCCTCCTCTCTCTCCCCCCGCCTCCTCCTCTATCTCTCTCCCCCCTCCTCCTCTTTCTCTCTCCGCCACTCCTCCTCTTTCTCTCTCCCCCACCTCCTCCATCTCTCTCCCCATCCTCCTCCATCTCTCTCCACCCTCCTCCTCCATCTCTCTCCCCCTTCCTCCTCTATCTCTCCCCCCTCTTCCTCTATCTCTCCCCCCTCCTCTATCTCTCCCCCCCTCCTCTCTATCACCCCTCCTCCTCCACTATCTCTCTCCCCCTACTCCTCCTCCATCTCTCTCCCCCCTCCTCCTCTTTCTCTCTCCCCCTCCTCCTCTTTCTCTCCCCCCCTCCTCTATCGCCCCCCTCCTCTATCACTCCCTCCTCCTCTATCTTTCTCCCCCCTCCTCCTCTATCTCTCTGCCCCTTCCTCCTCCATCTCTCCCCCCTCCTCTATCTCTCACCCCCTCCTCCTCTATCTCTCCCCTGCCTCCTCCTCTATCTCTCTTCCCCCTCCTCCTCTTTCTCTCTCCCCCTCCTCCTCCATCTCTCTCCCCCTCCTCCTCCATCTCTCTCCCCCTCCTCCTCCATCTCTCTCCCGCCTCCCTCCACTATCTCTCTCCCCCCACTCCTCCTCCACTATCTCTCTCCCCCCACTCCGCCTCCATCTCTCTCCCTCCCCTCCTCCTCTATCTCTCCCCCTCCCCTCCTCCTCTATCTCTCCCCCCTCCTCCTCTTTCTCTCCCCCCTCCTCCTCTATCTCTCCCCCCTCCTCTACTATCTCTCGCCCCTCCTCTACTATCTCTCCCCCCTCCTCTACTATCTCTCTCCCCTCCTCTACTATCTCACCCCCCCTCCTCCTCTATCTCTCTCACCCCCCTCCTCCTCCTCTATCTCTCTCACCCCCTCCTCCTCCTCTATCTCTCTCACCCCCTCCTCCTCCTCTATCTCTTTCACCCCCCTCCTCCTCCTCCTCTATCTCTCTCACCCCCTCCTCCTCCTCTATCTCTTTCACCCCCCTCTCTCTCTCAACCCCCACCCCCATCTCTCACACACCACACCCCCCCCTCACCCCCCACCCCCCCCTCTCTCACCCCCCACACCCTCCCTCCCTCTTTCACCCCCCCTCTCTTTCACCCCCCAACTCCCCCTCTCACCCCCAGCCCCTCTCTCTCCCCCCACCCCCCCACCCTCCTCTCTCTCTCCCCCCACCCCCCTCACCCTCCAGCCCCCTCTCTACCCCCCACCCCCTCCCACTCTCTCCCCCCACCCCCTCCCTCCCTCCCTCTCTCCCCACCCCACCCCTCCCTCTCTCTCTCCCCACCCCACCCCCTCCCTCTCTCCCCCCACACCCCCTCCCCCTCTCTCCCCCCACCCCCTCTCCCACCCCCCACCTCCCTCTCTCTCACCCCCACCCCCTCCCTCTCTCTCTCTCTCACCCCCTGCCCTCTCCCTCTCTCTCTCACCCCCACCCCCTCCCTCTCTCTCTCTCACCCCCTGCCCTCTCCCTCTCTCTCTCACCCCCACCCCCTACCTCTCTCTCTCTCACCCCCACCCTCTCTCTCACCCCCCCACCCCCCCCTCTCTCTCCCCCCCCACCCCCCTCCCTCTCTCTCACCCCCCACCCCCTCCCTCTCTCACCCCCCACCCCCTCCCTCTCTCCCCACCCCACCCCCTCCCTCTCTCACCCCCCACCCCCTCCCTCTCTCCCCACCCCACCCCCTCCCTCTCTCTCTCCCCACCCCACCCCCCACCCCCTCTCTCCCCCCACACCCCCTCCCTCTCTCCCCACCCCACCCCCTCCCTCTCTCTCTCCCCACCCCACCCCCACCCCCTCTCTCCCCCCACACCCCCTCCCCCTCTCTACCCCCACCCCCTCTCCCACCACCCACCTCCCTCTCTCTCACCCCCACCCCCCACTCTCTCTCCCCCCCCACCCCCCCCTCTCTCTCCCCCCCCACCCCCTCCCTCTCTCTCACCCCCCCACCCCCTCCCTCTCTCACCCCCCACCCCCTCCCTCTCTCCCCACCCCACCCCCTCCCTCTCTCACCCCCCACCCCCTCCCTCTCTCCCCACCCCACCCCCTCCCTCTCTCTCTTCCCACCCCACCCCCACCCCCTCTCTCCCCCCACACCCCCTCCCCCTCTCTACCCCCAACCCCTCTCCCACCACCCACCTCCCTCTCTCTCACCCCCCACCCCCTCCCTCTCTCTCTCACCCCCACCCTCTTTCTCACCCCCACTCCCTCCCTCTCTCTCACCCCCCCACCCCCTCCCTCTCTCACCCCCCACCCCCTCCCTCTCTCTCTCTCACCCCCACACCCCTCTCTCACCCCCACCCCCTCCCTCTCTCTCTCTCACCCCCCACCCCCTCCCTCTCTCTCTCTCACCCCCCACCCCCTCCCTCTCTCTCTCTCACCCCCCACCCCCTCCCTCTCTCTCTCTCACCCCCCACCCCCTCCCTCTCTCTCTCTCACACCCCACCCCTCCCTCTCTCACGCCCCACCCCCTCCCTCTCTCTCACCCCCACCCCCTCCCTCTCTCTCACCCACCCACCCCCTCCCTCTCTCACCCCACCACCCCCTCCCTCTCTCTCTCTCACCCCCCACCCCCTCCCTCTCTCTCTCTCACCCCCACCCCCTCCCTCTCTCTCACCCACCCACCCCCTCCCTCTCTCACCCCACCACCCCCTCCCTCTCTCTCTCTCACCCCCCACCCCCTCCCTCTCTCTCTCTCACCCCCACACCCCCTCTCCCACTCCCCACCCCCACTCTCACCCCCACCCCCTCCCTCTCTCACCCCCACCCCATCCCTCTCTCACCCCCCACCCCATCCCTCTCTCACCCCCCACCCCCTCCCTCTCTCTCTCTCACCCCCACACCCCCTCTCCCACTCCCCACCCCCACTCTCACCCCCACCCCCTCCCTCTCTCACTCCCCAACCCCTCTCTCACCCCCACCCCCTCCCACTCTCTCTCTCACCCCCCACCCCCTCCCTCTCTCTCTCTCCCCCCACCCCTCCCTCTCTCAACCCCACTCCCACCCTCTCTCACCCCGCACCACCTCCCTCTCGCTCTCACCCCCACCCCTCCCTCTCTCTCTCACCCCCACCCCCTCCCTCTCTCTCACCCCCCACCCCCTCCCCCTCTCTCACCCCCCACCTCCTCCCTCTCTCTCACCCCCCACCCCCTCCCTCTTTCTCACCCCCACCCCCTCCCTCTCTCTCACCCCCACCCCCTCCCTCTCTCTCTCTCATCCCTCACCCCCTCTCTCTCTCATCCCCCACCCCCTCCCTCTCTCTCAGCCCCCACCCCCACCCCCTCTCTCTCTCTCACCCCCCACCCCCTCCCTCTCTCTCTCTCACCCCCCACCCCCACCCCCTCTCTCTCTCACCCCCCACCCCCTCCCCCTCTCTCACCCCCCACCCCCTCCCTCTCTCCCCCACCCCCTCCCTCTCTCTCACCCCCCACCCCCCTCTCTCTCTCTCACACCCCCACCTCCCTCTCTCTCACCCCCCCACCCCCCTCTCTCTCTCTCACCCCTCCCACCCCCCTCTCTCTCTCTCACCCCCACCAACCACTCTCTCTCTCTCACCCCCACCCTCTCTCTCTCTTACCCCCACCCCCTCCCTCACCCCCCTCTCTCTCTCTCACCCCCACCAGCCCCCCTCTCTCTCTCACCCCCTCCCTCTCTCTCTCTTACCCCCACCCCCTCCCTCACCCCCCTCTCTCTCTCTCACCCCCACCAGCCCCCCTCTCTCTCTCACCCCCTCCCTCTCTCTCTCTTACCCCCACCCCCTCCCTCACCCCCCTCTCTCTCTCTCACCCCCACCACCCCACCTCTCTCTCTCACCCCCTCCCTCTCTTACCCCCACCCCCTCCCTCACCCCCCTCTCTCTCTCTCACCCCCCACCCTCTCCCTCTCTCTCACCCCCCACCCCCCTCCCTCTCTCTCACACCCACCCCCCTCCCGCTCTCTCACCCCCCCACCCCCCTCCCGCTCTCTCACCCCCCCACCCCCTCCCTCTCTCACCCCCCACCCCCCCCCTCTATCTCACCCCCCACCCCCTCCCTCTCTCACCACCCCACCCCCTCCCTCTCTCTCCCCACCCCCACCCCCCTCTCTCCACCCACACCCCCTCCCCCTCTCTCCCCCCACACCCCCTCCCCCTCTCTCACCACCCACCTCCCTCTCTCTCATCCCCACCCCCTCCCTCTCTCTCTCTCACCCCCACCCTCTCTCTCACCCCCACTCCCTCCCTCTCTCTCACCCCCCCACCCCCTCCCTCTCTCTCTCTCTCACCCCCCACCCCCTCCCTCTCTCTCTCTCACCCCCCACCCCCTCCCTCACCCCCCTCCCTCTCTCTCAACCCCCACCCTCTCCCTCTCTCTCACCCCCCCACCCCCCTCCCTCTCTCTCACCCCCCACCCCCTCCCTCACCCCCCTCCCTCTCTCTCACCCCCCACCCTCTCCCTCTCTCTCACCCCCCCACCCCCCTCCCTCTCTCTCACCCCCCCACCCCCCCTCCCTCTCACCCCCCACCCCCCCTCCCTCTCTCTCACCCCCCCACCCCCCTCCCTCTCTCTCACCCCCCACCCCCTCCCTCACCCCCCCTCCCTCTCTCTCACCCCCCACCCTCTCCCTCTCTCTCACCCCCCCACCCCCCTCCCTCTCTCTCACCCCCCCACCCCCCCTCCCTCTCACCCCCCACCCCCCTCCCGCTCTCTCTCCCCCCCCACCCCCCTCTCTCTCTCACCCCCCACCAACCCCTCTCTCTCTCTCACCCCCACCACCCCCTCCCTCTCTCTCACCCCCCCCACCCCCTCCCTCTCTCTCTCTCACCCCCCACCCCCTCCCTCTCTCTCTCTCACACCCCACCCCTCCCTCTCTCACGCCCCACCCCCTCCCTCTCTCTCACACCCACCCCCTCCCTCTCTCTCACCCACCCACCCCCTCCCTCTCTCACCCACCCACCCCCTCCCTCTCTCACCCCACCACCCCCTCCCTCTCTCACCCCACCACCCCCTCCCTCTCTCTCTCTCACCCCCCACCCCCTCCCTCTCTCTCTCTCACCCCCACACCCCTCTCTCACCCCCCACCCCATCCCTCTCTCACCCCCCACCCCCTCCCTCTCTCTCTCTCACCCCCACACCCCCTCTCCCACTCCCCACCCCAACTCTCACCCCCACCCCCTCCCTCTCTCACTCCCCAACCCCTCTCTCACCCCCACCCCCTCCCACTCTCTCTCTCACCCCCCACCCCCTCCCTCTCTCTCTCCCCCCACCCCTCCCTCTCTCAACCCCACTCCCACCCTCTCTCACCCCCCACCCCCTCCCTCTCTCTCTCCCCCCACCCCTCCCTCTCTCAACCCCACTCCCACCCTCTCTCACCCCGCACCCCCTCCCTCTCGCTCTCACCCCCACCCCCTCCCTCTCTCTCACCCCCCACCCCCCTCCCCCTCTCTCACCCCCCACCTCCTCCCTCTCTCTCACCCCCCACCCCCTCCCTCTCTCTCACCCCCACCCCCTCTCTCTCTCATCCCCCACCCCCTCCCTCTCTCTCACCCCCCACCCCCACCCCCTCTCTCTCTCTCACCCCCCACCCCCCACCCCCTCTCTCTCTCACCCCCCACCCCCTCCCCCTCTCTCATCCCCACCCCCTCCCTCTCTCCCCTACCCCCTCCCTCTCTCTCACCCCCCACCCCCCTCTCTCTCTCTCACCCCCCACCACCTTCTCTCTCTCACCCCCCACCCCCTTCTCTCTCTCACCCCCCACCCCCCTCTCTCTCAACCCCCACCACGCCTCTCTCTCTCACCCCCCACCACCCTCTCTCTCTCACCCCCCACCACCCTCTCTCTCTCACCCCCCACCACCCTCTCTCTCTCACCCCCACCCCCTTCTCTCTCTCACCCCCCACCCCCCTCTCTCTCTCACCCCCCACCCCCCTCTCTCTCTCACCCCCCACCCCCCTCTCTCTCTCACCCCCCACCCCCCTCTCTCTCTCACCACCCACCCCCCTCTCTCTCTCACCCCCCACCCCCTCCCTCTCTCTCTCCCCCCACCCCTCCCTCTCTCAACCCCACTCCCACCCTCTCTCACCCCGCACCACCTCCCTCTCGCTCTCACCCCCACCCCTCCCTCTCTCTCTCACCCCCACCCCCTCCCTCTCTCTCACCCCCCACCCCCTCCCCCTCTCTCACCCCCCACCTCCTCCCTCTCTCTCACCCCCCACCCCCTCCCTCTTTCTCACCCCCACCCCCTCCCTCTCTCTCACCCCCACCCCCTCCCTCTCTCTCTCTCATCCCTCACCCCCTCTCTCTCTCATCCCCCACCCCCTCCCTCTCTCTCAGCCCCCACCCCCACCCCCTCTCTCTCTCTCACCCCCCACCCCCTCCCTCTCTCTCTCTCACCCCCCACCCCCACCCCCTCTCTCTCTCACCCCCCACCCCCTCCCCCTCTCTCACCCCCCACCCCCTCCCTCTCTCCCCCACCCCCTCCCTCTCTCTCACCCCCCCACCCCCCTCTCTCTCTCTCACACCCCCACCTCCCTCTCTCTCACCCCCCCACCCCCCTCTCTCTCTCTCACCCCTCCCACCCCCCTCTCTCTCTCTCACCCCCACCAACCACTCTCTCTCTCTCACCCCCACCCTCTCTCTCTCTTACCCCCACCCCCTCCCTCACCCCCCTCTCTCTCTCTCACCCCCACCAGCCCCCCTCTCTCTCTCACCCCCTCCCTCTCTCTCTCTTACCCCCACCCCCTCCCTCACCCCCCTCTCTCTCTCTCACCCCCACCACCCCACCTCTCTCTCTCACCCCCTCCCTCTCTTACCCCCACCCCCTCCCTCACCCCCCTCTCTCTCTCTCACCCCCCACCCTCTCCCTCTCTCTCACCCCCCACCCCCCTCCCTCTCTCTCACACCCACCCCCCTCCCGCTCTCTCACCCCCCCACCCCCCTCCCGCTCTCTCACCCCCCCACCCCCTCCCTCTCTCACCCCCCACCCCCCCCCTCTATCTCACCCCCCACCCCCTCCCTCTCTCACCACCCCACCCCCTCCCTCTCTCTCCCCACCCCCACCCCCTCTCTCCACCCACACCCCCTCCCCCTCTCTCCCCCCACACCCCCTCCCCCTCTCTCACCACCCACCTCCCTCTCTCTCATCCCCACCCCCTCCCTCTCTCTCTCTCACCCCCACCCTCTCTCTCACCCCCACTCCCTCCCTCTCTCTCACCCCCCCCACCCCCTCCCTCTCTCTCTCTCTCACCCCCCACCCCCCTCCCTCTCTCTCTCTCACCCCCCACCCCCTCCCTCACCCCCCTCCCTCTCTCTCAACCCCCACCCTCTCCCTCTCTCTCACCCCCCCACCCCCCTCCCTCTCTCTCACCCCCCACCCCTCCCCTCACCCCCCTCCCTCTCTCTCACCCCCCACCCTCTCCCTCTCTCTCACCCCCCCACCCCCCTCCCTCTCTCTCACCCCCCCACCCCCCCCTCCCTCTCACCCCCCCCCCCCCCTCCCTCTCTCTCACCCCCCCACCCCCCTCCCTCTCTCTCACCCCCCACCCCCTCCCTCACCCCCCTCCCTCTCTCTCACCCCCCACCCTCTCCCTCTCTCTCTCACCCCCCCACCCCCCTCCCTCTCTCTCACCCCCCCACCCCCCCTCCCTCTCACCCCCCACCCCCCTCCCGCTCTCTCTCCCCCCCCACCCCCCTCTCTCTCTCACCCCCCACCAACCCCTCTCTCTCTCTCACCCCCACCACCCCCTCCCTCTCTCTCACCCCCCCCACCCCCTCCCTCTCTCTCTCTCACCCCCCACCCCCTCCCTCTCTCTCTCTCACACCCCACCCCTCCCTCTCTCACGCCCCACCCCCTCCCTCTCTCTCACCCCCACCCCCTCCCTCTCTCTCACCCACCCACCCCCTCCCTCTCTCACCCCACCACCCCCTCCCTCTCTCTCTCTCACCCCCCACCCCCTCCCTCTCTCTCTCTCACCCCCACACCCCTCTCTCACCCCCACCCCATCCCTCTCTCACCCCCCCACCCCCTCCCTCTCTCTCTCTCACCCCCACACCCCCTCTCCCACTCCCCACCCCAACTCTCACCCCCACCCCCTCCCTCTCTCACTCCCCAACCCCTCTCTCACCCCCACCCCCTCCCACTCTCTCTCTCACCCCCCACCCCCTCCCTCTCTCTCTCCCCCCACCCCTCCCTCTCTCAACCCCACTCCCACCCTCTCTCACCCCGCACCCCCTCCCTCTCGCTCTCACCCCCACCCCCTCCCTCTCTCTCACCCCCCACCCCCTCCCCCTCTCTCACCCCCCACCTCCTCCCTCTCTCTCACCCCCCACCCCCTCCCTCTCTCTCACCCCCACCCCCTCTCTCTCTCATCCCCCACCCCCTCCCTCTCTCTCACCCCCCACCCCCACCCCCCTCTCTCTCTCTCACCCCCCACCCCCACCCCCTCTCTCTCTCACCCCCCACCCCCTCCCCCTCTCTCATCCCCACCCCCTCCCTCTCTCCCCTACCCCCTCCCTCTCTCTCACCCCCCACCCCCCCTCTCTCTCTCTCACACCCCCACCTCCCTCTCTCTCACCCCCCCACCCCCCTCTCTCTCTCTCACCCCTCCCAACCCCTCTCTCTCTCTCACCCCCACCAACCACTCTCTCTCTCTCACCCCCACCCTCTCTCTCTCTTACCCCCACCCCCTCCCTCACCCCCTCTCTCTCTCTCACCCCCACCACCCCCCCTCTCTCTCTCACCCCCTCCCTCTCTCTCTCTTACCCCCACCCCCTCCCTCACCCCCCTCTCTCTCTCTCACCCCCACCACCCCCCCTCTCTCTCTCACCCCCTCCCTCTCTCTCTCTTACCCCCACCCCCTCCCTCACCCCCCTCTCTCTCTCTCACCCCCAACACCCCACCTCTCTCTCTCACCCCCTCCCTCTCTTACCCCCACCCCCTCCCTCACCCCCCTCTCTCTCTCTCACCCCCCACCCTCTCCCTCTCTCTCACCCCCCACCCCCCTCCCTCTCTCTCACACCCACCCCCCTCCCGCTCTCTCACCCCCCCACCCCCCTCCCGCTCTCTCACCCCCCCACCCCCCTCCCTCTCTCACCCCCCACCCCCCCCCTCTATCTCACCCCCCACCCCCTCCCTCTCTCCCCACCCCACCCCCTCCCTCTCTCTCCCCACCCCCACCCCCTCTCTCCACCCACACCCCCTCCCCCTCTCTCCCCCCACACCCCCTCCCCCTCTCTCCCCCCACCCCCTCTCCCACCACCCACCTCCCTCTCTCTCATCCCCACCCCCTCCCTCTCTCTCTCTCACCCCCACCCTCTCTCTCACCCCCACTCCCTCCCTCTCTCTCACCCCCCCACCCCCTCCCTCTCTCTCTCTCTCACCCCCCACCCCCTCCCTCTCTCTCTCTCACCCCCCACCCCCTCCCTCACCCCCCTCCCTCTCTCTCACCCCCCACCCTCTCCCTCTCTCTCACCCCCCCACCCCCCTCCCTCTCTCTCACCCCCCACCCCCTCCCTCACCCCCCTCCCTCTCTCTCACCCCCCACCCTCTCCCACTCTCTCACCCCCCCACCCCCCTCCCTCTCTCTCACACCCCCACCCCCCTCCCTCTCTCTCACCCCCCCACCCCCCCCTCCCTCTCACCCCCCACCCCCCCTCCCGCTCTCTCTCCCCCCCCACCCCCTCCCTCTCTCTCACCCCCCCACCACCCCTCTCTCTCACCCCCCACCACCCCTCTCTCTCTCACCCCCACCAACCCCTCTCTCTCTCTCACCCCCACCACCCCCCCTCTCTCTCTCACCCCCTCCCTCTCTCTCTCTCACCCCCCACCCCCTCCCTCACCCCCCTCTCTCTCTCTCACCCCCCACCCCCTCCCTCTCTCTCACCCCCCACCCTCTCCCTCTCTCTCACCCCCCCACCCCCCTCCCTCTCTCTCACCCCCCACCCCCCTCCCTCTCTCTCACCCCCCCACCCCCTCCCTCTCTCTCACCCCCCCCACCCCCACCCTCTCGCTCTCTCACCCCCCACCCCCTCCCTCTCTCTCTCTCACCCCCACACCCCCTCTCCCACTCCCCACCCCCTCTCTCACCCCCACCCCCTCCCTCTCTCACTCCCCAACCCCTCTCTCAACCCCACCCCCTCCCACTCTCACTCCCCAACCCCTCTCTCACCCCCACCCCCTCCCTCTCTCACTCCCCCACCCCCTCTCTCTCACCCCCTCCCTCTCTCTCTCTTACCCCCACCACCCCCTCTCTCTCTCTCACCCCCTCTCTCTCTCTCTCTCACCCCCACCAACCCCTCTCTCTCTCTCACCCCCACCACCCCCCCTCTCTCTCTCACCCCCTCCCTCTCTCTCTCTTACCCCCACCACCCCCTCTCTCTCTCACCCCCCACCCTCTCCCTCTCTCTCACCCCCCCACCCCCCTCCCTCTCTCTCACCCCCCACCCCCCTCCCTCTCTCTCACCCCCCACCCCCCTCTCTCTCTCTCACCCCCCACCCCCTCCCTCACCCCCCTCTCTCTCTCTCACCCCACACCCCCTCCCTCTCTCTCACCCCCCACCCTCTCCCTCTCTCTCACCCCCCACCCTCTCCCTCTCTCTCACCCCCCCACCCCCCTCTCTCTCTCTCACCCCACACCCCCTCCCTCTCTCTCACCCCCCACCCTCTCCCTCTCTCTCACCCCCCCCACCCCCCTCCCTCTCTCTCACTCCCCAGCCCCCTCCCTCTCTCTCACCCCCCACCCCACCTCCCGCTCTCTCACCCCCCCACCCCCCTCCCTCTCACCCCCCCACCCCCCTCCCTCTCTCTCTCACCCCCACCCCTCCCTCTCTCTCTCTCACCCCCCACCCCCTCCCTCTCTCACCCCCCACCCCCTCCCCCTCTCTCTCACCCCCCACCCCCTCCCCCTCTCTCTCTCACCTCACACCCCCTCCCTCTCTCACCCCCCACCCCCTCCCCCCTCTCTCTCTCACCCCCCACCCCCTCCCCCTCTCTCACCCCCCACCCCCTCCCTCTCTCCCCCACCCCTTCCCTCTCTCTCACCCCCCCACCCCCTCCCTCTCTCTCACCCCCACACCCCTCTCACTCTCTCTCTCACCCCCACCAACCCCTCTCTCTCTCTCTCACCCCCACCACCCCCCCTCTCTCTCTCACCCCCTCCCTCTCTCTCTCTTACCCCCACCACCCCCCCTCTCTCTCTCACCCCCTCCCTCTCTCTCTCTTACCCCCACCACCCCCTCTCTCTCACCCCCCACCCCCTCCCTCACCCCCCTCCCTCTCTCTCACCCCCCACCCTCTCCCTCTCTCTCACCCCCCCACCCCCCTCCCTCTCTCTCACCCCCCCACCCCCTCCCTCTCTCTAACCCCCCACCCTCTCCCTCACCCCCCACCACCCCTCTCTCTCTCACCCCCCACCACCCTCTCTCTCTCACCCCCCACCACCCTCTCTCTCTCACCCCCCACCACCTTCTCTCTCTCACCCCCCCACCCCCTTCTCTCTCTCACCCCCCACCCCCCTCTCTCTCTCAACCCCCACCACGCCTCTCTCTCTCACCCCCCACCACCCTCTCTCTCTCACCCCCCACCACTCTCTCTCTCTCACCCCCCCACCCCCCTCTCTCTCTCACCGCCAGCCCCCTCTCTCTCTCACCGCCAGCCCCCTCTCTCTCTCACCGCCAGCCCCCTCTCTCTCTCACCCCCCACCCCCCTCTCTCTCTCACCCCCCACCCCCCTCTCTCTCTCACCACCCACCCCCCTCTCTCTCTCACCCCCCACCCCCTCCCTCTCTCTCACCCCCCACCCCCCTCCCCCTCTCTCACCCCCCACCTCCTCCCCCTCTCTCACCCCCCATCCCCTGCCCCTCTCTCTCTCTCACCCCCCACCCCCTCCCTCTCTCTCACCCCCACCCTCTCCCTCTCTCTCACCCACACCCCCTCCCTCTCTCTCACCCCCACCCCCTCCCTCTCTCTCTCTCATCCCTCACCCCCTCTCTCTCTCATCCCCCACCCCCTCCCTCTCTCTCTCTCACCCCCCCACCCTCCTCTCTCTCTCCCCCCACCCCCCTCACCCTCCAGCCCCCTCTCTACCCCCCACCCCCTCCCACTCTCTCCCCCCACCCCCCTCCCTCCCTCCCTCTCTCCCCACCCCACCCCTCCCTCTCTCTCTCCCCACCCCACCACCTCCCTCTCTCCCCCCACCCCCTCTCCCACCCCCCACCTCCCTCTCTCTCACCCCCCCACCCCCCTCCCTCCCTCTCACCCCCCACCCCCCCTCCCTCTCACCCCCCACCCCCCATCCCGCTCTCTCTCCCCCCCCACCCCCCTCTCTCTCTCACCCCCCCACCACCCCTCTCTCTCACCCCCCACCACCCCTCTCTCTCTCACCCCCACCACCCCCCCTCTCTCTCTCACCCCTCCCTCTCTCTCTCTCACCCCCCACCCCCTCCCTCACCCCCCTCTCTCTCTCTCACCCCCCACCCCCTCCCTCTCTCTCACCCCCCACCCTCTCCCTCTCTCTCACCCCCCCACCCCCCTCCCTCTCTCTCACCCCCCCACCCCCCTCCCTCTCTCTCACCCCCCCACCCCCTCCCTCTCTCTCACCCCCCCACCCCCACCCTCTCGCTCTCTCACCCCCCACCCCCTCCCTCTCTCTCTCTCACCCCCACACCCCCTCTCCCACTCCCCACCCCCTCTCTCACCCCCACCCCCTCCCTCTCTCACTCCCCAACCCCTCTCTCAACCCCACCCCCTCCCACTCTCACTCCCCAACCCCTCTCTCACCCCCACCCCCTCCCTCTCTCACTCCCCCCCACCCCCTCTCTCTCACCCCCTCCCTCTCTCTCTCTTACCCCCACCACCCCCTCTCTCTCTCTCACCCCCTCTCTCTCTCTCTCTCACCCCCACCAACCCCTCTCTCTCTCTCACCCCCACCACCCCCCCTCTCTCTCTCACCCCCTCCCTCTCTCTCTCTTACCCCCACCACCCCCTCTCTCTCTCTCACCCCCCACCCCCTCCCTCACCCCCCTCTCTCTCTCTCACCCCACACCCCCTCCCTCTCTCTCACCCCCCACCCCCCTCCCTCTCTCTCACCCCCCACCCCCCTCCCTCTCTCTCACTCCCCAGCCCCCTCCCTCTCTCTCACCCCCCACCCCACCTCCCACTCTCTCACCCCCCCACCCCCCTCCCTCTCTCTCACCCCCCCACCCCCCTCCCTCTCTCTCTCACCCCCACCCCTCCCTCTCTCTCTCTCACCCCCCACCTCCACCCCCTCTCTCTCTCTCACCCCCCACCCCCTCCCTCTCTCACACCCCACCCCCTCCCCCTCTCTCTCACCCCCCACCCCATCCCCCTCTCTCTCTCACCCCACACCCCCTCCCCCTCTCACCCCCCACCCCCTCCCCCCTCTCTCTCTCACCCCCCACCCCCTCCCCCTCTCTCACCCCCCACCCCCTCCCTCTCTCCCCCACCCCTTCCCTCTCTCTCACCCCCCCACCCCCCTCCCTCTCTCTCACCCCCCCACCCCCTCCATCTCTCTCACCCCCACACCCCTCTCTCTCTCTCTCTCACCCCCACCAACCCCTCTCTCTCTCTCTCACCCCCACCACCCCCCCTCTCTCTCTCACCCCCTCCCTCTCTCTCTCTTACCCCCACCACCCCCCCTCTCCTCCTCACCCCCTCCCTCTCTCTCTCTTACCCCCACCACCCCCTCTCTCTCACCCCCCACCCCCTCCCTCACCCCCCTCCCTCTCTCTCACCCCCCACCCTCTCCCTCTCTCTCACCCCCCCACCCCCCTCCCTCTCTCTCACCCCCCCACCCCCTCCCTCTCTCTAACCCCCCACCCTCTCCCTCACCCCCCACCACCCCTCTCTCTCTCACCCCCCACCACCCTCTCTCTCTCACCCCCCACCACCCTCTCTCTCTCACCCCCCACCACCCTCTCTCTCTCACCCCCCACCACCCTCTCTCTCTCACCCCTCACCCCCCTCTCTCTCTCACCCCCCACCCCCCTCTCTCTCTCACCCCCCACCCCCCTCTCTCTCTCACCCCCCACCCCCCTCTCTCTCTCACCACCCACCCCCCTCTCTCTCTCACCCCCCACCCCCTCCCCCTCTCTCACCCCCCACCTCCTCCCCCTCTCTCACCCCCCATCCCCTGCCCCTCCCTCTCTCTCACCCCCCACCCCCTCCCTCTCTCTCACCCCCACCCTCTCCCTCTCTCTCACCCCCCACCCCCTCCCTCTCTCTCACCCCCACCCCCTCCCTCTCTCTCACCCCCACCCCCTCCCTCTCTCTCTCTCACCCCCCCACCCCCACCCTCCCACTCTCTCCCCCCCACCCCCTCCCTCCCTCTCTCCCCACCCCACCCCTCCCTCTCTCTCTCCCCACCCCACCCCCTCCCTCTCTCCCCCCACACCCCCTCCCCCTCTCTCCCCCCACCCCCTCTCCCACCCCCCACCTCCCTCTCTCTCACCCCCCACCCCCTCCCTCTCTCTCTCTCTCTCACCCCCTGCCCTCTCCTCTCTCTCTCACCCCCACCCCCTACCTCTCTCTCTCTCACCCCCACCCTCTCTCTCACCCCCCCACCCCCCCCTCTCTCTCCCCCCCACCCCCTCCCTCTCTCTCACCCCCACCCCCCTCCCTCTCTCACCCCCCCACCCCCTCCCTCCTCTCCCCACCCCACCCCCTCCCTCTCTCACCCCCCACCCCCTCCCTCTCTCCCCACCCCTCCCCCTCCCTCTCTCTCTCCCCACCCCACCCCCACCCCCTCTCTCCCCCCACACCCCCTCCCCCTCTCTACCCCCACCCCCTCTCCCACCACCCACCCCCTCCCTCTCTCCCCACCCAACCCCCTCCCTCTCTCACCCCCCACCCCCTCCCTCTCTCCCCACCCCATCCCCTCCCTCTCTCTCTCCCCACCCCACCCCCACCCCCTCTCTCCCCCCACACCCCCTCCCCTCTCTACCCCCACCCCCTCTCCCACCACCCACCTCCACTTCTCTCACCCCCCACCCCCCACTCTCTCTCCCCCCCCACCCCCCCCTCTCTCTCTCCCCCCCCACCCCCTCCCTCTCTCACCCCCCACCCCCTCCCTCTCTCCCCACCCCACCCCCTCCCTCTCGCTCTCCCCACCCCACCCCCCTCCCCCTCTCTCCCCCCACACCCTCTCCCCCTCTCTACCCCCCAACCCTCTCCCACCACCCACCTCCCTCTCTCTCACCCCCCACCCCCTCCCTCTCTCTCTCACCCCCACCCTCTTTCTCACCCCCACTCCCTCCCTCTCTCTCACCCACCCCCACCCCCTCCCTCTCTCACCCCCCCACCCCCTCCCTCTCTCTCTCTCACCCCCACACCCCTCTCTCACCCCCACCCCCTCCCTCTCTCTCTCACCCCCCACCCCCTCCCTCTCTCTCTCTCACCCCCCACCCCCTCCCTCTCTCTCTCTCACACCCCACCCCTCCCTCTCTCACGCCCCACCCACTCCCTCTCTCTCACCCCCACCCCCTCCCTCTCTCTCACCCACCCACCCCCTCCCTCTCCAACCCCACCACCCCCTCCCTCTCTCTCTCTCACCCCCCACCCCCTCCCTCCCTCTCTCTCACCCCCACACCCCCTCTCCCACTCCCCACCCCCACTCTCACCCCCACCCCCTCCCTCTCTCACTCCCCAACCCCTCTCTCACCCCCACCCCCTCCCACTCTCTCTCTCACCCCGCACCCCCTCCCTCTCGCTCTCACCCCCACCCCCTCCCTCTCTCTCACCCCCCACCCCCTCCCCCTCTCTCACCCCCCACCTCCTCCCCTCTCTCACCCCCCACCTCCTCCCTCTCTCACACCCCCCATCCCCCTCCCTCTTTCTCACCCCCACCCCCTCCCTCTCTCTCACCCCCACCCCCTCCCTCTCTCTCTCTCATCCCTCACCCCCCTCTCTCTCATTCCCCACCCCCTCCCCTCTCTCTCACCCCCCACCCCCACCCCCTCTCTCTCTCTCACCCCCCCACCCCCTCCCTCTCTCTCACCCCCCACCCCACTCCCTCTCTCTCACCCCCCACCCCCACCCCCTCTCTCTCTCACCCCCCACCCCCTCCCTCTCTCTCACCCCCCACCCCCACCCCCTCTCTCTCTCTCACCCCCCACCCCCACCCCCTCTCTCTCTCACCCCCCACCCCCTCCCTCTCTCTCACCCCCCACCCACTCCCTCTCTCTCTCTCACCCCCCACCCCCACCCCCTCTCTCTCTCACCCCCCACCCCCTCCCCCTCTCTCACCCCCCACCCCCCACTCCCTCTCTCCCCCACCCCCTCCCCGCTCTCTCTCACCCCCCACCCCCCTCTCTCTCTCTCACACCCCCACCTCCCTCTCTCTCACCCCCCCACCCCCCTCTCTCTCTCTCACCCCTCCCACCCCCCCCCCCTCTATCTCACCCCCCACCCCCTCCCTCTCTCCCCACCCCCACCCCCTCTCTCCACCCACACCCCCTCCCCCTCTCTCCCCCCACACCCCCTCCCCTCTCTCCCCCCACCCCCTCTCCCACCACCCACCTCCCTCTCTCGTCATCCCCACCCCCTCCCTCTCTCTCTCTCACCCCCACCCTCTCTCTCACCCCCACTCCCTCCCTCTCTCTCACCCCCCCACCCCCTCCCTCTCTCTCACCCCCCACCCCCTCCCTCTCTCTCTCTCACCCCCCACCCCCTCCCTCACCCCCCTCCCTCTCTCTCACCCCCCACCCTCTCCCTCTCTTACCCCCACCCCCTCCTCACCCCCCTCTCACCTCTCCTCACCCCCACCACCCCCCCCTCTCTCTCTCACCCCCTCCTCTCTCTCCTTAACCCCCACCCCCTCCCTCACCCCCCCTCTCTCTCTCTCACCCCAACACCCCACCTCTCTCTCTCACCCCCTTCCCTCTCTTACTCCCCACTCCCTCCCTCACCCCCCTCTCTCTCTCTCACTCCCCCACCCTCTCCTCTCCTCTCACCCCCTCCCCCCCTCCCTCTCTCTCACAACCCACCCCCCCTCCCGCTCTCTCACCCCCCCACCCCCCTCCCGCTCTCTCACCCCCCCCACCCCCTCCCTCTCTCACCCCCCACCCCCCCCCCCGCTATCTCACCCCCCACCCCCTCCCTCTCTCCCCACCGCCACCCCCTCCCTCTCTCTCCCCACCCCCTCCCCCTCTCTCCCCCACACCCCCGTCCCCCTCTCTCCCCCCCACCCCCTCTCCCACCACCCACCTCCCTCTCTCACATCCCCACCCCCTCCCTCTCGCTCTCTCACCCCCCACCCTCTCTCTCACCCCCCACTCCCTCCCTCTCTCTCACCCCCCCCACCCCCTCCCTCTCTCTCTCTCTCACCCACCCCCCCACCCCCCTCCCTCTCTCTCTCACCCCCCACCCCCTCCCTCACCCCCCTCCCTCTCTCTCACCCCCCACCCTCTCCCTCTCTCTCACCCCCCCACCCCCCTCCCTCTCTCTCACCCCCCCACCCCCCCTCCCTCTCACCCCCCACCCCCCCCTCCCGCTCTCTCTCCCTCCCCCCCACCCCCCTCTCTCTCTCACCCCCCACCACCCCTCTCTCTCACCCCCCACCCCCTCTCTCTCTCTCACCCCCTCTCTCTCTCTCTCTCTCACCCCCACCAACCCCTCTCTCTCTCTCACCCCCACCACCCCCCCTCTCTCTCTCACCCCCTCCCTCCCTCTCTCTCACCCCCCCCACCCCCTCCCTCTCTCACCCCCCACCCCCTCCCTCTCTCTCTCACCCCCCCCACCCCCTCCCTCTCTCACCCCCCACCCCCTCCCTCTCTCTCTCTCACCCCCACCAACCCCTCTCTCTCTCTCACCCCCACACCCCTCTCTCACCCCCACCCCCTCCCTCTCTCTCTCTCACCCCCCACCCCCTCCCTCTCTCTCTCTCACACCCCACCCCTCCCTCTCTCACGCCCCACCCCCTCCCTCTCTCTCACCGCCAGCCCTCCCTCTCTCTCACCCACCCACCCCCTCTCTCTCTCACCCCCACACCCCTCTCTCACCCCCACCCCATCCCTCTCTCACCCCCACCCCATCCCTCTCTCACCCCCCACCCCATCCCTCTCTCACCCCCCACCCCCTCCCTCTCTCTCTCTCACCCCCACACCCCCTCTCCCACTCCCCACCCCCACTCTCACCCCCACCCCCTCCCTCTCTCACTCCCCAACCCCTCTCGGCTACCCACCAACCCTCCCCTCTCGCTCTCTCACAGCCCCCACCCCCTCCTCTCTCTCTCCTCGCCGCCCACCCCTCACTCTCTCTCTCCCCCACCCCTCCCTCTCTCAACCCCACTCCCACCCTCTCTCACCCCGCACCCCCTCCCTCTCGCTCTCACCCCCACCCCTCCCTCTCTCTCTCTCACCCCCACCCCCTCCCTCTCTCTCACCCCCCACCTCCTCCCTCTCTCTCACCCCCCACCCCCTCCCTCTTTCTCACCCCCACCCCCTCCCTCTCTCTCACCCCCACCCCCTCCCTCTCTCTCTCTCATCCCTTACCCCCTCTCTCTCTCATCCCCCACCCCCTCCCTCTCTCTCACCCCCCACCCCCACCCCCTCTCTCTCTCTCACCCCCACCCCCTCCCTCTCTCTCTCTCACCCCACCACCCCCCTCTCTCTCTCTCACCCCCACCAACCACTCTCTCTCTCTTACCCCCACCCCCTCCCTCACCCCCTCTCTCTCTCTCACCCCCACCACCCCCCCTCGTCTTCACCCCCTCCCTCTCTCTCTCTTGACTCCCCACCCCTCCCTCACCCCCCTCTCTCTCTCTCACCCCCACCACCCCACCTCTCTCTCTCACCCCCTCCCTCTCTTACCCCCACCCCCTCCCTCACCCCCCTCTCTCTCTCTCACCCCCCACCCTCTCCCTCTCTCTCACCCCCCACCCCCCTCCCTCTCTCTCACACCCACCCCCCTCCCGCTCTCTCCACCCACACCCCCTCCCCCTCTCTCCCCCCACACCCCCTCCCCC